>NW_025336480.1:3648732-3978307 GCF_004798865.1 Varanus komodoensis
ATGGCGGGACAGTCATCTTTTGGCACTGCTGATGCAATGTTCCGCCCCAGTTTCACCTCTGGAAGCCTTCCAGCCTGAGAACAGGAGGCAGAGTTGCAATGATGACATCAGAGGATAGATATAATCATGGCCTGGAATATGTTTCCCTGGCTTGGAAAGAATCTGTCCCTTCCTTCCTGCAAAGCACTCTTTCCATAGGCTTATGAGATCACGCAGCTGAACTCCTCCACTGCCTCGGATTATGTGCAGGGGAACTCTGTCCCAAGCCTCTTCTACACCTCCCACAAAGGAATTTGTCAGGACTTAATCCTCAATAAATCTATCCCTAAGGGGTGCATCTTGGAATTTTCTCTGATGGACTTCCTTGAGAATGAATTTTATAGCTTAGAGGTTGTCCTGGGTTCTTTAATTAGCACTGACTTCATCGTGTTGTTGTTTTTAATGATATCACCAACTTGTGGGCTCTTTAGAATGACATTTGTTTATTTATATTGAAGTTGTATTTACACAAATATGTTTGTCTGCTTCTCATCAGTTCTGAGAAAAGCTAGTGAATATTCCATATTAGACATTGATCTAGGGGTCTTTTTATTTTAAGCTATTTTAATAGCCAACTATATGATTAGTTGGACAATCATAAGTATGGTGGTGTCTGTGCAGGCAGGGAATAAGAGAGAGTGCTGTGCATTAGTAGATCCCTGGTATATATCTTGCCACTATCCTGACTTCAGTGTGGCTGAATTAATGGCAGAATTCAGCCTTTCATCTGCAATACAAGGAAGGTAATAGTGACCCATCTAGCAAGGATCACAGCATAAAAGGTTAAAGCCAGACCATGGTAACTGCATTTAGGTCCCATTGAAATCAGTGTGAACACTTTGCCATGGCCTAACTTGGAACTGTGTGCAACTAACTCCTTCAGGAACCAATCCACCATGTGCAAAGGTTTTGAATAGACGTACGTTTAGCACCCCATCCAGAACTGAGCCTAGATGTGCTCCATTTCCCTTCAAATGTTGTGTCGACCAGCGGCTACTATCAAACGCCTTCTTGAGAAAGAGCCACCGCAGTCTCCCAAATGGGTGTGGATTCCCAAGCCACAGTTTGTTAACGGGTTCACTTAAGGTGCAATCCTATGCATATTTAGATTTTTAAAAAGCCCATCAGCTCCCATCAGTCAGCATGGCTGGCTGGAGGATTCTGGGAGATGCAGGACTTCTTTCTGTCTGGACTTGCGTAGGATTGCATCCCTAAAGGCTTACCCATGCTGTGGGACTCCTCTGTAAGAGGCATTCATTCTGCACTTGGTGATGCCTCATTTATGGACATTTTCAGGGCCTTTTCACAGCATCTTCCCCCTCCAGCGCTTTTCCTGAGTTTTCCAACGATTTGTGTGGCGTTTTTCCTTATGCAAGGAAAGTCTGATATTTTCCTAGGTGCGCTCATTATTTGCTACAGAAGCCTGGATGCCACCATTATATGCTACCGAAGCTGAGGGACTGCCTGGATTCAATGGATGACGGCAGTGCTCTCCTCTCCCTGTCCCCTGGAAAGGCACTCTAGCACCTGTCCTGAAGACAGCCTTCCATCCTTGGGCCCCAGCGTGGTCTGGAAAGAACTGTACTGGCTTGGAGGGAGGCCACTTCCAGCGTCAAATCCCCTGTTGCAACCTTGGTAGGTTTTCCCAAGCTTTCACAGGGCCTCCAACTTTTTCTGTGTCAGGCCAGTCAGCATCTACTGGCCACAGGATTGTGCCCTAAAACTCAGTCCAGGCAACACCAGGTATGGCCAAATGGCCTCCTTTTGATTATCCCTTGGTGATCTCTTGTGGAAGATTGCCAAGGAACATTATTATATATGTGTACCCATCTTACTTATAGATTCATATATTCATAGACTAGTAGGGTTGGAAGGGGCCAGGAAGGCCATCAGGTTCAACACCCTTCTGGTGCAAGACACCAAGTCATAGCATCCCACTCTGTCCAGTTCTGTCTTGAATATCTCTCATGTGGGAGAACTCGCAACCTCTCTTGGCACTGTTATATTGCTCTGATGGTTAAGAAGTTTTTCCTGGTGTCTAGCCTGAATCGGGTGCACTGTAGTTTAAGTTCATTGTTCTGTGTTCTACACTCAGGTATGAGTGAGAAGAGCTCTTTTCTTCTTCTTTGTGACAGGCTCTGAGCTACTTGAGTGCTATAATATCCTCTCCTGGTCTTCTCTTCTTGAGGCTAAACATGCCCAGTTCTTTCAGCATCCCATCATGGGGCTTAGTTTCTGGACCCTGGATCATCTTTGTTCCCCACCTCGGAACCCTTTCTGGTTTTTCTGCATCTTTTTCAGCACCTTTTTGCATCTGGGTGCCCAAAACTGAACACAGTATTCCAGGTGAGGTCTGACGGGTGCTGAGCAAAGGGGAACCAGTCCCTCTCTTGTCCTGGAAGTGATACTTCTATTTATGTATCCTGAAATAACATTTGCTCTTTTTGCAGCTGCATTTCATTGTTTGCTCATGTTTAGCTGGTTGTCCCCATCAACCCCAAGGTCTTTTTCTTTTTCAGTGCCGTAGAACCAAGTATTCCCCATTTCGCATTGATATATTTGGTTTTCTCACTAGGGGGAGAGCATGGAATTTACCCCTGCTGAATTTCATTCTGTTGCTTTCCACCCAGTGTTATAGAAGATCTAGATCACCCTGAATCTTCTTTCTTTTCTTCAGAGTGTTAGCTATTCCGTCCAGTTTTGTGTTATCTGCAAATTTAATTATGGTTCCCGGGACTTCCTTATCTAGATCATTAATAAAGATGTTGAAGAGCACTGATCCCAGGACTGAGCCCTGTGAAACCCCACTCTTTACCTCCCTCCAGCCTGAGAAGGTGCTGTGGAGGAGCACTCTGTGACCGATATTGTAGCCGCTATGGATCCTCTAATAGTAGTTCTGATGAGCCCACTTTTTGCCAGTCTGTTTATCAGGATGGCAGGAGTGCTTTGTTGAATACTCTGCTAAAGTTTAGATAAATTATGTGCATGGAATTTCCACTGTCCATTTGGGAGGTTACCTAGTCAAAAAATGAGAGTAGGTTAGTTTGGCATGTATTATTCTTAAGAAGTCCATGTTGGCTTTTGTTCCTCACTGCATTATCTTCAAGGTGTTTGCAGAGTGATTTTTTCAAGTAATTTGCTCCTGTATTTTCTCAGGATTGATGTAAGACTGACTGGTGCCAAGTTCCCTGTATACTTATCATGCATATGTAACTGGGACAGCAACAATGTTAGCACTGATAAACAACAACAACTTAAACTTAAGTGCCCCTTTAAAAAGCCAGCAGTATAATTGCTGTTGGTAGTAACCTAGTCAAATCCAATCCAAGGAATGAGGCAGTGTCAACTCTCAGTCAGTTCTAACACAGCCTATCAAGGCCTGCATAGCCTAGGATCACAGGACCTCACCTAGCTTGAATCTGCTCAAACACTGGTGATCAACATCCAAGGGAGAATCAGAGGGTGGCAAAAATGGAGGAGGCCTTCTCAGTGGAGTCCCTCTGCTGGCAGACTGAGCTCCCTGCCACCCTCAGGCCAGTCTTCCGACAACATTGTCATCCTTTCAGTGCCCTCCACCCCCAGGCATTTAACACACGTTATGAGACACAGCAGCTGTTTTATTTTTTAATTGAAATTGTTTTAGTGATTTCAACTGTTTTAATTTTTGTACACTGAAATTTTGTGCTGAATTCTAGTGTAGCTGTACTTTATGCTGCCTTTTCTTACTATATATGTGTTTGTTTTTTAATCTGGCTGTGAACCAGCCGGAGATCCATGGCAATATAGAAATGAAATGAATAAACATAATGAAAACATTAGATTTATTGTCCTAGTGAATATACCATGAACTTGTGTGTGTGTGTGTGTGTGTGTGTAGGGAGTGAATATACATCTGCACCCTTTGTTACTACAGAAGGTAGATCTCCAGATATTTCAGACTTCAACTTCCAGAAACTTCTGTTTACATGACCAATATTCAGGAATTCTGGGAGCTGAAGTCTAAAACTATACTTTCTGTGAACATGTGCAGTGCATCCCAGATCTTTCTCATGAGATTGGACTAGCTAGCAATTCTCACATGTTCCCAACCCAAGGTCCTCACAATATGGTAGATCATTCTCAGTCAACCATGCAGGCTGCGAATGATGGGAGTTGCAATCTAACACATCAGGAATGTGCCAGGTTGGGAAAGGCTTCATTGACTGGATCAGATACTGTCAGTGACAGGAGGGCTGGGAGTCTTGGTTAAAACATTTCCTAGGCCCCTCCTGTGTCCTGACATCATGGCAAATATTTTAGGCCACATAGCTGAGCTCCTCGTGATGAAATTCAATATTGAGATGGATCAGGCCATGCTCACCACACGGAGCTAAACTGCTCCAGCACTGACAGACATGGCATGCTCAGCAGATCCTCCGGCTGGGCCAAACAGAGCTGTTAACTGTATCGGCGCCACAAGATCAGGGGTAGGAGAGCTGGCAAACGGGCGTCAAAGACGTGCTGAGCCAACTTGGCCCACAAATGCTCCAGACTATATAGTGACCTCATGGTTTTGGAAACCAGCACAGGGCAAACATTATGTCACCTGTGTTACCGTTTTGCTACCACTTAACGACATAATATCCACCCTGAAAATTTCCAGAGATCTTTGTCATCTGTTCTTCTATCATAACCAGCAGCACATGAATCTCACAAGGCTTATTTGTAATGCCTTCTTCAACTGTCCCACTTCCCAGCAGTCCTTAAGACATGAGTTGCAATTGCGTTCACACAGATCACCACCTCCAGAGTTCCGCAGGAGAGGTGTGAATGCCATAAGGATCCCTTCACCTCGCACCCCCAGTTCTAACCACAAGGGCAACACACGCAAATTCATGGGAGGACAAACATCTCCTTGCAAAGGTTTGGTCACCAGGCAGAGGCGTAGCTGGGCCACCAGCCAAAGCTGATAGCAGACACTCCGTGCCATGGAGTCTACTTGAGCCTCCAGTGACAGTGATAAGTCCAGGGGAACCTCCAGGCTACTTGGGTTCGTATTTTTTGGGAGCAGAGATTGCCAGAGGCATACGGATTGATCTATCTAATGCAAATGTACAAATGGAGCACAGACAAAGGCAAACAGCATCAGAACTTCTAGCAGTCAGCAGATGCTCTGTTCCACATCAGATGCCTGCATAGCAGTATGATTTCAGCTCACGGTTTGCTCTCCCCACTCCCTTTTTGCTTTTGTCCTTGCTCATTTAGCATTTCGGTTCTCTACACCTGCAATTTCTTCTGCACAGAAACCGTAAGGTCCACCTGCAGCTGGGGCTGGGGAGATGAGTTCACATTTCCCAGATAGCTTTGAAGTTGCAGGAATGATTAGGCAATCAGCCTTGACCAATCAGCTCCGACAAAGGACACAAGAGCCAGCCATCTGAGCCATTTTCATCTGCATGCCCGCTTAAAAAGATGTAGCTGGACTGGTTGACCAGCATGGATTGCAATAGAATGATTATCACTGGAGCATCATGAGCTGCTTTGCAACAGGCAATTGTAGCATAATGGGAAACACCATAAATTGCAGCCCTCAAATGAAGAGACATTATGATATGCCAGAGGTAATTTGGCACTCAGGGGGGCATTTCTTATTTCTTGAGAACAGGCTATGGATCTAGAGTAACCCCTGGTCTTTAATTCACAGAATGGAAAAAACGAATGGAAAAGCTGATGAAATATTCTTCCACTTCACCCTTGTAAACTGCACTTTCCCTTCAGTTTTAATCTAAATCTTCCCAGAATTGTGGAAAGGGAATTTATCAGAACTCTGTGCTCAGTTATTAACATGGATAAAATGTTTTGCTAGAACTTCATTATGTTTTTACACAAGTACACTGACCTCTGTGCCCCTTTTTCTGTCCACTTTGACCAGTGATAGGAATTATAAGCTTCAGATGGATAGGATTTGGAAAAGAGAAAAGAACATTCACCCTCCGCTGTCAACTCCTGGAATTAAAGCTTATTAAACGACTATATCTGGATCAGGAAAAAGTATATTCCTGTATTTCAAAGTAGGAGCAAACAGAAATAATTATACTACAAAGGATTGATCTTTCACCAAGAATGTAAAATAGTCAGTCCCTCCACCCAGAAAAATAATCTCCACATCTCAGTCTTTTCCAAGACTACATTCTGTTTCCAAAGTTTGGGGATCATGTTAAATTGTTCTCTGCGGCAAGTTCAACTTCCAGCATTTAAAAAATAAAAATAGCTCGCCTTCTGACATACGTGGAGGGCCAAAAGAGCTAAGTGCTAAAACATCACCATGGTTCAATTTCCCATTAACCTGAGGGCTTTATTGCACAGGCATATTTGATATCACTCAACTCAAAGTTAAATGATTGGCAGCTGAACCCTTAACTTTTCAGAAATCACAATACTTCAATGTAACTTACTCCCTTGTAGGGATATGGAGGACTAAATCCTTGGCCAGTTAGGGAAGCTTCTTTTCTTTTCTTCTTTGGTACAAGTAGACCATAAAACTTTACAGACATAACCTGCCACTCCCTGATGAAAGGAAAAATTTTAACAGTGGAAAAATTAGGCTTACCAATGAAACCCAACGCTATTTTAAATGAAGAAACAACCATTGCATCTAATAAAAATACCCAAAGTCTTTTGAATCTTTAAGGACTTTGTGAAACTGTAAGGCTACACCTGGCCACTTTCTTTGCAGGATAATAAGAACATAAATCTATCTTGATCATCGTGATAATGACTGTGAAAGTTCCAGCTTTATTATTAACATTTTTTTGGAAAGCGAGCTGACATCTGGTGAAAAACTTTGAAATTTGATGTTTATTTGAGAACAGGGTGCTGATGGGTATGATTGGGAATGGTCCTTCCATCATCAGATGATCACCTGGTAAACTCCAGTCCAGGGAGATGCAAACAAATCAAACTTTTATTGAGCCTGACTCCCCCAATGCTGCAGCACAAGCCTAAGCAAAGTAAAACAGTCATAGGACTTCCATCACACTTCAAATTACTTAACTAAACCTTCAAGGATAGGCAACTTTGAGCTTTCTGCAGCCAGTTTTTCTTCTGGATACAACCTATGTAGCAGCAAATTTTTTAATTGTTATATTATTATTATTTATGTATGTTTTTATGTATTCTTTGTGAGCCATCCCGAGGCTTTGTTGCGATGGGGGCGGCAGAGAAATGTTTAAAATAAATAAATAAATAAAATGCTGGTGCTGGTGGTGATTTGGCAATTTGCTGCTGAAATTCAGCAGTAACTTGCTTACAGGGTTTATTGAGGACAGATATAGCTGGCTTTCAAGCTACACTTGTCCTCAGTCAGCCTCTGTAACGGCTGACTTTTAAAACAGTCCCCTCCCCAACAATTTGGGTGTGAGGGGGTGCAGCAGGAACCAGATGGGGGTGGAAGACACAGCCCATCCCTTTTCTACTCCCTCCCTCGTTCATTTGGCCTGGTTGCTCCTGCAAAGGCTCACAAGACATTAGCCATCAATAAAGCAAAGCTTAGGCAGAACATAGATAGTGGGGTCTTGGCACCAGTGATCAGAAGGCCTGCTCCATCTTTACTTCCATAATGGATTTTCTGCAGTAAGGGTTTTTCACAAGTGGCTTTTAAGCTGTCACTTTACTGAGGCTTCTGATTCCAGATTCTTTGCAGGATTTAAATCCGCATTTGAAGTTTGCTTTCTCCGGCTTTCTATATGTCCCACTACACCCTTGCTAGGTGATGCTGTGGTGAAGTGGATGCCACCATTCATGGTCAATGCCAGACTTGCCTTGATCTAGGGAAAAAAGCGCCATCCCATGAATCAGAGAGGACAATAGTGCAATAAAAACCACATCTGGAAGCTTTTCACCCAAAGGAAGAAGATCAAAACAAGTTCTAATGACCTCAGTAAACAGGGGAATATATAGGTAATGGGCTGGATCCAGTATAGGCTCCCCGCAGACAGAAAGGTTTCCTCCTCCTGCAGAAGGTTTCTGATGCAGTAGTGGCATCCCACTGGTGGAAGGCACTCTTCAGTTAAACGCACTGCTCTGGAATTGGCATCAGCACTGATCTTTTCTGCTGGCAGGAGCATCCTGAGTTGAACTTTGCTCAAGGACTGTCCAGAAAAAGCAGGATCCAAACCAACAAAGATAAAAGACGTATGAATAGCTTCAGTCAGAAGCTAGGAGCACATTTGCAATCTTTAAAAAAGGGGCATGGTGCGAAGGGCTTTTGGAACAGTCTTAATAACAAAGAAGACATTTAATTTCTGATGAGTTCGGCTGGTCTAAATGGGATACTGGTGCTTCATCCACGGGATCCAGAAGCTTTCCCTCTGCTATAATACTGAGATTTTCTTCCTTCCTGAAGAGCAGAATTAGATGCTACCAGAGGCACTGCCACCCCTTGCTTCTTTCTCTCTTCATTGCCATGATTGTCTTCTGGATGCGATGTAACATCGTCACAGCAGGCGTTGTTCTGCCTAAGTCTCCCACTACGCCCCATTCCCCCACGCATAATTTTGCATACTTTTGGACTACATGATCAAGTCTGCCCTCACTCACCTTTTGTTTAAACTATTATTATTCGCTTCATTTCTATACCACCCCGCAGCCAAAGCTCTCTGGGTGATTTACACAATCCATAAAAACAAATGATAAAATATAATGAAAATGTCCAAAAAATTAAAAAGAACATTAAGAAGTTTGAAACAGCTAAAAACAGATGATAAAAACAAAGCATACCAAAAAGGCTAAACAGTCTCATGTGCTGCAGCCTTCCTTCTGAGGGGTGTCGTTCGTTGTGGCTGCCTCTTCTGCACTTTCTCCGGCCTAACCATGGCCTTTTTGAGGTGCAGTGGCCAGAGCTGTACCGGGGGAGGGGGCGCACACATACTTAAGGAGCAGGATGCAGCGCCCTGCTTTATCCAACCCAGCCACTGCAAAGGCTTGCTGGATCCAAGAGGTAGGCCTTAGTCAGTCATGCTTTTTGCCCTTCAGGCAGCTGTAAAATAGTGCCCAAGCGCTGCTTTCCACTGCCAATGCTATTCCATGGAGCAGCAACAGCAAAACAGATGGACAAGGCCTTACAATTGCGTTTCAGGCATTCCTAGGCCACCTGTTATGGCAGAAGCCCTCCCAGGGCAACTTTGTCGACCACTGCTGGGGAAGGCTGCAAGGAGGCAAGGGATTGATTGAGTACCTTTCTCTCCAATTGGAAGGAGTTTTGTCCAAGTGGAAGCCCGTAGGTGACAGGCAGCGCTAGCAGGGGGTCCTGGCTACAGTATTAGCCTGGGAGATCTGGGTTCGGATCCCTACTCGACTGTGAAGCGTGACCTTGGCCGTACAGCTGACCTCGCACAAGACAGTGTGTGTACAGAGAAGGGCAGGGGAAACTACCCCGAACTGCTTTGAGAAGCGGTAAGATGAAAAGGGAGTAGGCAGATTCCCACCTTTGGGGCACACACCAGAGCGGCACATTAATAGGAATGGTTGGAGACATTTACCTATGAGGTTTTGGACAGTTATCATGTACTGGCTGTTCACTGCAGCCAGAATATTAAAAAAATGACAGTGGCAAGGCCGGGGGCATGAATGAAGCCCAGGTTTGCGTCAGATCCTCTGTCTTGGATTTTTCCATTGTTTTGTGAAGTCCTTCGGAACTCCAAAGGCAGGAAAAGACAAAGGGGTCCTTCCTGCCTTTCCTTCCTTCTCTTGCTCCTCAACTGCTCTCATTCTTCCTTCCTGTTAGGCTTTCCATACAAGATTTCCCTAGTGCTTCTGTGGACAAGTCCTAGGATGCCACCCACATGAGACTCATCTGGGGGATCAGCTTTATGCCCACTGCCAAGCTTGCCAGCGTGTGTGCAGCCTGGGCCGGAAGTGCTTATTTGTTTTAGCTCCCTCCTCTTGCGTTAGCACAACTTCTTCATTTGGAATTCTGCAGCTTTGGGACTTTAACAGAAATCCTTTTTACCTGTTCTATATTTCATTTGTTTTAATAATTTTGTTGTAATTCATCTTGAGTCTTGTTAGAGGTAACTAATAATTTCTAATATCATCATGTCACCTGCTACCATTCATTTATATGTGTGTGTGTGTGTGTGTATGAACATTCCATTAAATAAATAAAAGCTCAATGCAGCTCAGAATAAATTCCAAAATCAATGCAAGATCACAATAAATTCTAAAATCCAAAACCAATCAAATCTCACAAAACAATTAAATCAAGTTATAAGAAAAAAGATGGATGAGCACCACAGAAAAACCCATTTTCCTGGGAGCTGATTAGAACAATCTCTGCTCAGCAGGACAAATGCTTGTTTGAAAAGTTTGGAAAGGCCATGATGCAATGACAAACAAACCCATCCAAGAGACGTTCCCTGGGCAGAAGTTCCAAAGCCCAGGCAGTGTAACAGAGAAGCTACCAGCACAATACTGTACTTGGCTACTCAGAGAGAAATCCCACTGAGTTTAATGTGTCTTTCTCCCATATAAGTAGATATAGGGTTCAACTTACTAGCACTTCTCAGTAGCATGAACTGCAGTAAGTAAACATGCATATACAAACACTGCATTTATCCACTGGGGAATACATAAAATCCTGACTGTTGATTAGTGGTAGAACACCTTATAACACTTCTGCAGGCAGTGGAACTCCCCTGGTCTTCATGTGTTGTATAATGAGCACAGTGATGAATACTGTACTGTTGTAGCTTTTACTTATAGTGGAGAAGCACAGTACTTGAGCTCATTTGCAACAAATATTGACAATTGCTAATGCATCAGTTTTCTAACAGCAATGGAAGAAATGGCTTGATTTCTATTTCAATTATGACCCAATATAAAGGTGTAGACCTTTGCACTGATGGACCTTTCAGAAGTGCTGGACATGCCAGGATGACTGCTGCATGCTGGTTCCACCTTGTGCTTTAGTAACTACTGACTGATAGTTCTTCAACAACAGGTGATCCTTGTGTTGTACCATGAGATGTAGCAGAAGACCTTTTTTTCACAGTGGTCATAGATGCAAAGGTCATAATGTGGACCTCTAAAACCTCAAGAAGTCTCCAACTGGTACATGAGATTTCTGCAACATGTGTTTGTGCTCAGAAGTGAGCCCAACTGAGTTCAGTGGGACCGAACTCCCACCAAGTGACTCAGCACAGGACCACGGACTGTGTAGGTGCAAAGGCAACAGGAGATCTGTAAGGAAAAGCTGACTATCCGTCCATTGCCATGGGCCCACTTCTCCATCTGTCTATAATTTAGCACAGTAGTTTGTCTATGCAAGTATTTGCTTGCATAAAATGCGGAATCCCCAATTCATCCAAACTGCAGGTCCTACACAAAATACTGTGGCAGGTGTGCAGAGTCTCTGTTAGCTCAAGGCCCGGATTTAACTTTGGAGATCACAGGGGCTGCATCCAGTGGCAGGTGGGCTCAAGACAAAAAAGGGTGGTACCAGAGGCAACAAGGTTGAGACCAGAAGATACCAGCATTAAAGTTCCTGCTACCAGCAATTTAACCTTAGGAAAGGCATTTCATCCTTTTAAAATTGGGGGGGGGGGGGGACACACATAAAAGTGCTCAGACACCCATCAAACAATTTGCAAACGGGGGAAGGGGCTGTGGACATCTGAATGAGACTGGAACCTCAGGTGGGCTGGAATTTAACTGCAGGTCTGATGTTCAAGTCCTCCTGTGGCAACATCGCTGCCTCTAAAAAGTGCTCCTCTGGAGCCAAACCTCTGTGAACCGGAGCATCTCTTATCCTATATGGGTAAATCGGGCTGCCCTCATGTTTATCAGGATTTAAAGCTCATCCCTCTTGAAGGCATCTCACCCTTCATCCTTTCACTAGAATAGTATGTGTCAGTTGCTTCCAGAGTTAATACATGCAGGTATATATGCTGGGCGGAAGAGGGAGAATCCGGTGATGTTTCATCTACCTCTTATGGCTGCGGTAGTACAGCTGCTCCTGAGCACAGCCGTCCTTTAAGCTTTACCACCAAATGGCCCATCAAGGGAAGGTGCACTCCTGAGAAGAAAAGGGCTCAGGACATGTGCATTTCAACGAGAATGAGAGGCTCTCTTCAGAAGATGTTGAAATGCCAGTAAGGAGGGTGGGGAGGGAGAGATTCCCCTTCCCACAGTGCTTGTTGCTCTTCCATGTATAGAAGGAAACACCAACCTCCTGGTCCTGGGCAGGAGTGGGTAGAAGGTATTTCCCAGATGGTTTAGACATCAGCTCCCAGCATTCCTGACCATTGGCCACACTGACAAGGCTTCTGGGAGTTGGAATCCTAAACTTCTGGAGATCTGCCTACTTCTGCTGCAGGCATGGTTGCAGAACTCCAGATGTTGTTGGACTAAAGCTATCCTCATCCCTGACCATTGGCCATGCTAGCTGGGGCTGATGGGAATTGGAATCCAATAACATCTAGAAGGCCATATGTCATAGAGAATGGCAGAGCACTAAATTAACTTGAACTTCACAACGTAGGCTGAGTTCATTTTAGCGGAAGCCACATAGAAGTTGTTAGAAAGCTTAAACATAACACGAGGCAGTGGCCAATCACGTCCACCTAGAGAGCCGACTGATCTTGTTCCTGGCTTTTCCCTCCAAAGATACAACAAAAAAGCACTGCAAGAATCAAACTCTCAGCTGTTGCTGCTCCCAAAAGTCATGAAAAAGCTTCTCATGAAATGTTGTACTACACTAGCTACTAAGCTGTGGCCCAGGGAGAACTGGAGTTCCAGTTTAGGCAGTCCTCATTGAGAAGGTGGGGGAGCTTTCCAGAAAGACAGCTTGATCACCTCTAGGAATCTTCCCCTGCAATACACAGCCATAGAGTGTGTGGGTTTTGGTCTCAGCTACACTCTCAGTATTAACAGTTATCTAGGATTGTTATTAATTTTCTGCATTGTTTCTCACCCCAGAAAGTCCTCTGCAAATACACAGCTACAAATTCAGAAAACCAAATGAAAGCACAAAAACTCAAACTCACTACAAGCCAAAAGAGTGTAAGAACACAAACAAGCATCACCTAAAAGCAATACAAAAATATTTGTGCAGGATACACAAAACCTTCATCCACACACTGCAGTGAAGGAACGCTACAAAACCAGCCCACAAAAAGCAGCACTCAGCAATGCCCCAAAACCTGGGAAAATACATCACTGCTTGGTGCCAAAAAGATGATGACTTTGGTGCCAGAGAGCTTTCTATAAACTTGGAGCAATGGCAGAGAAGCCAACCTTTTGAGTGGGTTCACACAGAGAGAGATTGCCCTGGAGGCACTGGGCTCCTGTAGAGCTTTATAGATTAAAATCAGCACATTTCATGTGGCCTGGATATGAAGATGTGCTGACTATTGCAACCCCCCCTTCCAGTGTCTGCATTTTAATGTATTTTAATGTTTCTTCAGCTCTTAAAAACGGTCCTGCTTGCTCTAGATTCTGTCTCTTTCCTTTGGCTGGTCTTCAAGACAGCTGCTGCATCCAAGGAGCCTTAATCAGCTGCAGCAGGCTAGGCAAGTACAGCTGACAACAGAAATCGCCTCCAGGGAGAAAGTCATCTCCAATTCACTGGAGCCTGAAAGGGCTAGGAGGCGGGTGCTGTAAGAACTACCAACTTCTGGATACCAAGCCCAGCAAGAAAGCCACAAAAATGGAGTGCAGCTGACTCATTTCTTAAGGTAATGTGTTTGCCAGGAGAGCCAGCTGGGGAAAGTTAATTAGCGTAACCCACTCGCTATCGCCGTGACACCCTTGACCAAAGCATGACCCACTGCGGCTGATAAAGTGTGCTGGTGCTGCAGCTGAGTCAGCACCACTTCGTGGAAGGGCTTTCCTGAGTGGCAAGATGTACTCGTTCTTCAGGAATTAGTCTCCCCTGCCTGTGCTAGCGCTCACCCTAATCCCAGGCGCAGCATCCTTCCCGTGCGCAGGCCCAGCCTATCCTGAAGCCATTCTCTCACTGTGAATCCTGCAGCTCCAGATCCCTGCTCCTTTCTCTGGGGGCTGCTCTAATTTTACCGAGCCTCCTGCTTTTGGATTCTTTGCAGCTCCTTTATACACTTCCCCGCAGAAATCATCTTTCTCACCTTTCTGCATGTTCCATGACACAACCATGAGGCGGCGCTGTACTGCAACCGAGTTGCACAAATACGCAAGGGCAGATAGTGCCCGCCTTTCCTCAGTCTAAGAAACCTCAGTGGCAATGGTTGCAAAGCACTGGAGAAGCCCTGCAGGAGGTGTAAAGTGCCGGCAAACTGCTATGGGTGAAGAATTCAGACTTGTTTCTAAATAGCCTAGGAGGATGTGGCCCTGTCCAACCGCAGCTACAAAAGCGACTCTTGCTGCTGAAAGTGCCTACAGCGAATCAAGGTGGGGTATTATTTAGGTTCTGTAACCTTTTGTTTTAGCCAAGGAGTATTACTTCCTCTGCTATTTCAACTATTTTGATTGTAATTATTTTGTATTTTTGTTGTTATGCCTTGGTATGATTACTGGACTGTTGAATCTTTGTGCATATTTATTGCGAGTTGTTTAGACTATTTGTATGACCATTCAAGTTTTAAGACTTGCAATTGTTAATTAATCTGCTGGAAACATTGCTATATTTTGTTGTTCTTCATGTTTTTGTACACTGCTTTGAACATGGTTATACCATGTAAATGCGGCGTATGAATAAACCAGTGATGATCCTGATTCCAGATGGATCATCTGGAATCTCTGCCTCCAAGACATTAAAGGGGAGGGTTGCCACTCGAACTTCCAGAAATCCCTGCCGAGCTGCCGCAGGCGACACGGATCTACCAGAACATTCCGATCTGCCTGCAGCCCACTCCTACGTTAAGGCGTGGTGTTTTAATGGAACTGGAAGAGTTGAAGTGAAGCATTAAGCATTTTGATGCTCACTTGTGTGTGTTTGTCCGCACAATCTGTTTCCAATTCCAGAAACCCTGGCTATCAGTGCAAACTCTCCCCCACTTTGCCACATTGTGGCCACATGGACAAATAGGATTGTGACTGGAGGGTTTTTGTGATGCTCACCACCTTTTCCTGAACCCCCTGCAAATTTTGAAGGTGGATCCTCACATTATAGTTTTCCACAGGGTTGTGCTATGTTTTTGAATCAAGGGTCCGTTTTAAAGCCACAGAAGTGGCTTTCCGAGTTTGTGTTTCACCTCTAGAAGCCGCGTTCTGCTTCCAGACATGTGTATCAGACCACAAACCACCACGCAATGGTGTGGCTGTTCTCACATTGGAAAGCACAGCCAGTGGCATCCATGTCTTTGATATGCCTCTGTGATTCTTTGTGAGAAGCAATTCAAATTAAGGACATGAGGTGAGCAGATAATTAAATATCCTAATATGTGGTGTGTTCTGCTAGTCCACCAAATGTGGGAAAGCCTTCATGCTACTGGGTGGTATAAAAATGTAACGAATGAATTCAGTTATAACAATCTGATCCCTCCAAATGGATAGCAGCAGAGATCATTTGAGGATGTAAAACTGATTGGGTCCCTGCAGCTAATATTTCCGTCTTTTGGCACATTTAATCTATGACGAATAAAAGAAGCAAAGGACCAACAAGTTTCCAAGAATGATAGAGAGGAAGAAACACTTTCAATGAGAGTGCATTTTTGTGTGATTTACTGAAAAGTTTCCAGCAAAATCAATGGCTAACAAAGCCCCTACGTCCTTACAATCTACTATTCCTTTGAGCGCATCTCACCCCATGGAAGGATTTGTGCTGATTCTGAAAAAAACCAGTTCCCAGTCACTGGCCAGGGCTATCCATCCATCCATCCATCCATCCATCCATCCATCCATCCATCCATCCATCACAGCTGGCCTCCTGTGACTCAGCAGGTTAATACAGATGGCCAGGAAAGGAGAAAGCGGAGAAGGCAGAAAATCTTTTAAGCCTGCTCACGTTATGAATGTATCAGATGAAAAAATGCAGCAATTTCCTGAGGCCTATGAAAGGCATTAGCATACTCTTCCGAGTGAGCAGAGTCAAGGTATTAAATGACTGCTCAAAGAAACAGGAACCGTGTCAATGAGAACATCTGAAATATTCTGGGAAAGCTGATTTGATCCCACGAGCCCCTTCATCTTCTCAGACACCTTTTCCAGGGAAAGCAACTGATGACTTCTCGAGGTGCACCTGTGATAAGGCTCATTCCTCTCCACAGACAACCTGCAGTGCTCGCTCTGCTTGTTCTCTGAAATGGCGGCCACTGTGGAAAACCAGCCATGCAAGTCCTGCCCAGGAAGTTTTGGGAGTGGGAAGGAACTTTTCCCACTCCTGAATGGCAAGCCAAAAAGAAGAAAATCCAGGACAACATCCGAGATGTGCACAGAACAGGCAACTTGTGCCGGAAATATAATGTAAATGAGCATTCTCCAACCTGGTATCCGGCAGATATTTGGACTTCAACTCTTATCAGCCCTAGTGAGGATGGCCAAAGGTAGGGCTGGGAATTCTAAATGCACTGACTTGGAAGTCCAACTGATCAGTGGGACTTACTTCCAAGTAAACATGCTTTCATTAGAGAGTTCAGATTCAGTCGGCATGTCAGTTGGCAAACAGGAATTTGGCAAAGGGGCTCCCTGCAGTGGCATGTGGTTAAAAGTGGAGTTTTCATTAAACCTCCTAAGCAAGGAATACTTGAAACATTTCCATTATGATTCTGCAGTAGCCACTGCATTGCTATCCAAGTACAAGAAAGGCTGTTTAGGTAGAAGAAGAAGTCTTGATTTATGAAGAACAATACTTAGATTATTATCTTTCCACATCCTAAAGGATACTCACAAACATGCCCCTCTACCATTAATAGGAGGATTCCCAGTCTTCAAAATCTTACAGAAAGACAGACTATGGATTTTCATAAGAACAAGAGTTCATCCCATGTTACCCAAGACTGCTCCTGGTTCAGTTTCTTCCACTTGTGTCCCTTTTATAGCACAAGCTAGCACAATTCCTGCTTCAGCACCATTTTATTCCTAGAACCATCAAACAAGCAAACAAATTAAAAGCATACTATTCATACACATTATGAGGCCTCCTATATATTTCTGTGTCTATCTGAAGATCAACCTATATGTTACCCAGATAACTCGTGTTGGCAAATTATTACCACCTTACCCAGACAGGAGTAGTGTTATTTTCTTTGGTTGTGTCTTACAGTTTGTTTACACTGGCACTGCTAAGTAACATTTACAGTTATAGACAGCTTCCCCATGAACACACCCCATGAATATCCTGTAAACATCAAGGCTGCACTTGAGCGACCCACACAGTGCGAGGCGGACCAAGAGCTGAGAACCCACAGAGGAGAGGAGAAGCAAGGCCAAGAGAGGCATCGAGGGGCACCAGACAGGAATTGCTCGCCTTGGATTAAGCCCCAAGCAATTCAGTTCTTGCATTAATCCAGTTCTCATGCAATGTGGATAAGTTGGATTCAGCTCAGAAGACAGTAGACCTGTTCCTAGAGACACCACTGTAGGTGGAGTTTAGTTGGTCTGTAATAATGTGTAGCTAGTGACCCCAGAAAAGGACACACGGTGTACAAAGATGCACACTTGCCACTGTCATTTACACTGCATGCTTATTCCTTGCAAACACGGACCATGCTGTACATGCAGAAATGTTCAGTGTGATGTTTCTGATAGGAACAACTGAGTTAAGAGTCAGACCGACATGGTTATTAAAATCTTAGCAAGCATAAAGCATAAATTCCTTTACTGCATTTAGCAAGATAATATATGACCCCCCCCCCCCACGCTCTTCTTTCAATGCATAGCGTGAAATGACAATTAAGGATAGCTGGCCTACATTCAGCAGTTCAGATGTGCAAGAGGTGGGAGGTCATGAGAGATAACTGCTTTGGTTACTTCTCTTCCAGCCCTAAAAGCCCTTATTCACAGTTCCTGAGAGAGAAATGCAGTGTCAGAAGTTTTAGATGATCTCATCTTTTCATTAAGAGGTGAAAAATACTTCCAAAATGTTTGGGTGTCCCTCAGTGGTTAACAAGGCACCTCCTGGCACCTTTTCCACCTGAAACCCTGGACAAACTCTGCCAGTCAATGAGCACAATTCTGAGCTGTACTGGCCAGTGGTCCCACTTGATCAAAGACATCTTCCTATGACCTTGCTTGGGTTTTCTTCCCTATCTTAAGCTAGGGCTACGCATCATGTGGCTTTCCTGCTGTTGGGGGACTACATCTCACATCAGCACTAGTCAACAGGGCCAGTGGTGCGAGATGACAGGAGTTACAGTCCAACATCTTCTATTTTTATTGTGATTTTCACCAAAACAGTATCTAAATAAAGCCAAATGCCAACCCTCCCCCTTCACTGAAGTAACAATAGCTTGCATGTCAATAGCCAATATCTTGAGGGCCCTTCTAAGATATGTACATCCATCAACAGCATCTGCACATGCTCAGAAGTCGAGGCGCAAAGCCAAGGTAGCAGTAGACGAACATCAGGAGACTGTGTGAGCTCATCAGCTGCATCCCTCTTCCTAGCATGCTTCAAAACTTTGCTGCACCACTTTAATAAGAGAAGCACCGCCACGTTCAGTATGGGAAGCAGCTTGCTAATGAGAGGCAGTAGCTTTCTGTATAGGATGGCCAAAGGTTATGGGCTATGGAGAAGCGAGAAGCAAAATGAGATGGAAGGGTCACCACCCATGGGGAGTGAGGAAAAGGCTTGGGAGAGATGGGAAAGAGGCTAAGCTTCAGGATTCAAGTATTCAGAACTTGAGGCCAAGGAAAAGAGGTTGGCGGATTACCAGACATTTTGCAACTTGGCAAGAGTTGGCCAAGAGCACACAGAACTTAATTGTACAGCTGCGTTGTTCAGCAGAGATCAGTTTTATGGACTGTAAAATTCAGAGCTGCCTTAGCAGAGATTTGAATCTGGCAAAGTCCATTCGTATCCCACCTGGACAACAGTGAAATAATATTTGGGGCAGTTTTAAATGAGTAAAATGCTACACTTCTATTCTGCAGCTGAATCTATGGCCAGGGTTAAAATGCTACATTTTATATGTATAACGTGGCAAAATTCCATGGGCATTTCAGGCTCTGCACTTCTGCCAGTTTGCCTCTGCACCTGAGCCACCAAATCTAGTTTGTAGAGCAAGCACCGGAGAGAAACGAATGGCCATCTCAACCTGCGTCGGCAAATGAACAAAAAGATTAAGGGAAACCGTCATGAAATGAAAAATAGGAATATGAGAAGAGTAATGCAAAATATTGATATGCAAATTTTAACACATAGGAGACTTCAGGAAAAGTTTCCTCACTATCAGCAATACGACTGTGGAACCAGTTGCCCTGAGAGGTCATGGGCTCTCCCACACTTGAGACATTCAGCAAGACACTGGACAGTCAGCTGGGTGGGATGGTGTGACTTGGCATCCTGCACTAGCAGGGGACTGGAGCCAGTGGTCTTGGCCCCTTCCGACTCTACTATTCCACGATTCTATGAATCCATTAAAATTATGTTAGATGAACAAATGTATTTCAGCCCGTGTGTCTTCTCAGCAGTACCTAACAATGCACAGTCATAGTTCCTCTGATATGTTTAAGCAACAACCCAGAGAAAAAAATTGTTCTCTGATGCTGCTCAGAGTTGCTTCTACAACTTCATTTGGTGGCTTTGTTAAGCCCCTCTCCGGACAGGGACAACCCGCCTTGGGTTGTCCACACTCTGGTAACTTCCAAGCTGGGTTGCTGCGGTGCATGCTGTGTGAGGCTGCTTTGGAAGATGGCTCAGAAGCAGGAGCTTGGGCAAAAGTCAGTGGCAAGATTACAGTGACCAGAAATTCTGGACTTAATATACCAACCTGCATGCTTCTGATCTTGATTCAGGTTGCTGGCTTTGAATTATAAAATCATGTGTGGCTTGGGACAGCTATGAGAGTGCCTCCCCCAGCACGAACCTACTTTACACTGCATTCCTCACCTAAGGTGTCCCTTGACAACAAGGGATAGGGCCTTCTTCTTGGTGGCCCCTCAGTTATGAAATAACCTTTCTGGTAAGGTTCATTTCCTGCTAACACTGTTCTTTTGCGGACTAGGTCTTTTCTCAGATGTTTTGCAGCATATGTGGTCTTTAACCAGGCCCGGAATTTTTGTTGTTTACAATTGTTTTTAGATAGATGTGTGTGTCTATGTGTTGTCTATATGTATATGATTTCTATAACATTTTAAAAAATCTATCTAAACCACAGAGGCAGCTTCAGTTATTAAGTTTAGAAATGCAGTAAATGGAAAAAAGATATATAGAATTTTAGCAGAGGACAGTCCAGAAAACAACATGATTAATAGCTAAAGATAGCTGGTAAGCAGAAACCACTGTTTGTCCCTTTGGATGCAAAGGTACAGCAGAGTTTACAGCCAGTCAGGGAGGGCTTAGCTCAATTCTTATTCCAGGTTTTTCCAAGTACAGCCAAACCAGGTGTGACATCTGAACAGAACCTCAGAAAATTCTAACAGGCCAGGGCAGGAGAACTTCCTGGGCCTGCAGGTACATGCACCATTTTTTCCTGGCCTGGGAGTCTGTCCTCTGTGCCCCCAATTAGTTCCCCCTTTTCCTTGGATTCTCTTTCTTCTGTCCTTCCCCCACTGCAGATTCTAACACCCTTCCATCTCATTTGAGATTTTCTTCCCATGTCATCCGATTCCTCCTCCCCTTTTGTGCAGCCCTGCTCTCCTCTTGCTCACCTTTCCTTTCCTTGGCCACTTGCTTCTTCCGCCACCTCAGCAGCACCTGCCTGTCCTCCTCTCATGTGCTCATGAATGTACCTGCATCATGGCTTCCTTCCCATGGGCCTCCCCCACTGACTGTGGGGGCAGGGAGAAGAGGCAGTAGCAAGAGTGTGGCAGCAAACAGTTAGGAGGAAGGGGAGGGCAAAGGGCCTTTGCAGCCCCACTTCTCCTGTGCTCGGTACGAGTAATATCCATTCTGCAGCCGTAACCCTGTTGGGAATACCAATGTCGCTTTCTCTGCAGGGCAATGCCAAGAGCACAGAACTAGAAGCAGGGGGAAGGGACAACTTTAAAGAGGCACGAGAGGACCAGAAGAGAATTGCATTTCTCAAGAGCCTGATCCGTGAAGCTTTCTGCCCTAAGAAACTGGGAATGGATAGTTCCTTTCCATGTGCACACACTGGAATCGGAATAGCTGTGTTACAGGGAACGTTATCACACCACTAAGGCTTTTCCAATATTTTTATTATTTTAAAAAGTCTGGAGATTTGTAGCCAAATCCTGGAGCACAAATGTCTATTTGAGAGCTTGGGAGAGTCCCTAAGCTACTTCTAACAGGCACCTGAAAATCTCCCTGACAAGAAGATGTCCTTCAATTGCAAGGTCCATAGAAGAAGTCTCCTGCTTTGCACCTGCTTCCTCCATCCGCCTGGGACGTGTGACAGGCCGGGAGGTGTATCAGACGCCATTTCCAGAAATCCAACAGAGGTCAGTCTCTCAATACTCCTGCAAAGCCGACGGTGAACGGTTCTTGCCATGATGTTGGACAGACGCTGTGCAAGAGTTATTGCTGCATTCGGGCCAGCTTCTAATGCTCTGTGATCCTCTGCCGGCAAACGATCGGCTTCCCGTTTGTATGCTGAAGGCTCCCTTGCCCAGACCTCTCTAAAGGCTTTCCGACCGAGACAGTGGCCACCCAGAAAAACAACCGTACCCCAAATGCTCTTTCTTCTACCACTACATCGCAAACATCACCAGTTTCACAAGGATCACACCAGAACCCCCTTCCCTCATCGTGGTCACTCACGAGAGGCAACCCACCCCCAAAGACAATTCGCAAGAAGAGATGCTTCTTCTGCCCAGAGCAATGACCTCAGCACAGTTCAGCCTGCCCCTCCATGCCCTGGAGAACCCCCTTGTGACTCTTGCCAACACTCGCCCTCAGTGGTGCTTGGCATTAGCTACCAAACTGCATGCCTGCAGTAGGTAGCCCACTGCCAATCAGATTCAGCTTGGATTTTGCAGCGATAGCCACTCTAGAGCCAGAAATGCACTGCAAAAAGAAAAAAGAGAAAGATCAGACTTAATGTCAATGCTGCCTGCAGATTACAAACTGATTTACATTGACTTCATGAGCTTTCCACCTTTTGAGAATTTCTAGCGATGATAACAACCAGAGGCTAAAAAATGCAGCAGAGCCACATTATGCAGGCCAGTAGCCACTGGCGTGCAGGACACAGAGAGGGAAGGGGAAAGCCTTGGATCCAGCTTAAGCCTAGCTGTTGTGTTTGTCAACCGTTCAGTCCTATGCAACACCAATGGGGCTCGATGGGCTCCCAGTACCGCATGGCAGGCAAGGATTCACAAACTGCATCTCTTATTGCTAACAAGTCCAAATTTGTGGTTGTCACTGAGGGTGGAAGCTCGGCCACCATGCTGAGCTTCAGAGACACCTGGAAGTAGCAAGACTTCCTGCTACAGACAGCCTTCAGTGCACAGAGGGATGTTTAGGGGTTCCCCTTCAACTTCCAAGCCTAGAAGAGGGTAGGAACTTGCTCTGCCCTGCCCTGAAGGCAAGCACAATATCAAAGATAAGCTTCTGCACTTCTCTTGCAGTCTCTGGACTCTTGCACAAGGGGGCAGCGTCCCGTTTTTATATGGAGCCAAACAGCCCACCGGCCGCCTGCGAGAATGGGAAAGGGAATCTACAACAGAGGGTAGGTTGCCAGGTCCATGCCTTGCATTGTGTTGGGCTTCAGGTGTGAGCACCTGAGAGGCTGGGATGGCACACAGTACCGGAATCCTTAGCAAGACCAAGTAGGGATGCCAAGCAATACAATGCAGAGTACAGTCCACCGATGCAGGGTGTTGAGTTTTGTCAGGCAGAACATGGACGGTGCTGGTCATGATTTACTAGTCCAGAAATTGGGGGAAAAATCCCCCCTAGTTCTCGCAGGATGCTGAGAAGTGCAGGATCTTGGAATAAAAGGAAGTTACCATCCTGTACCATTTGTCACATAGGTTGCTGCCTGTTTCCCATACAGCCTTCCTGATGTGTTGCACTACAGTCCCTTTGATTCCCAGGCAGGCATAATGGGAGTCACAGTCCAACACATTGGGAAGGCCATTTTGGGGAAGCAGCACCTTTCTGCGGAGTTCCCCACATTTGGCAGAGACCTCTTTGCCCCCCTTTTGCAGAGTGCAGAGCCAGCCGCTCCTTACAGCTCTTCCGGGCTAGGATCTTTCCCAACTTGTTTGCTCTTTTGCACTTAAGGCAGTTCTCGCTCATCAAACCAGTGTCCTGGCCTACTTAAGAGCGGATCTGCTGTCAATGAAGAAAGCCAAGCAAAAAGCAGCTGGGCTTCTAATGGCAGAGGCCCTTGGGTACAGAGCCCTTCACATTCTCAAGATCACAGCTTGTACTTTTCCTCTGGCAGCAATTTGGGCACTCACCCAAATCCCATTGAATCCGATGTTCTGGCCTTCTAGCGGGTGTAATCTACATTTCTTGCATAAGTGATGACATAAAAGAGTTACCAGCTACCGGCACAAGGGGAGAGCGAGGGTGGAGGGTACAGCCATACCAGACCTTACGAGGCATCTTGTGATGGAGCAGGTGGGTCCTGGCTCTCGGGCTCCGGGGGAGGAGCTGGCACCGAGTCTTCTTTCTTCTGTGCAGCCAGGAAATCATGAATTGCCTTCTCTATCTGTGGCCTGAAGATGTGGTTCAGTTTTGGATCCACCACCTGAGAAATAATTCTGTCCACTCCAGCTTCCAGCATCCCTGACCTGGGGAAGAGACAAAAGAGCCATTCAGCTTCTCCAACCCACCCCTCCCTTCCCACCCCCACAGGGAGCTCTCCAGAGCCATGTCAGCTGCAATTAGCATTAACGCAATGCGAATGACAGCTAGCTCTCTTGGGTAGCTTTGGGCTGGGAAGGTATTCCACCCATCGCAAAGAAAACGGGGAGGCTGTGAACCTACCACCTTGCAGGGCCCCTGAAGACTCTGACAGCAGACATCTGGCCACCCGATCCCTTAAAAGGGAGACAAGGCAAGCGCAGTGGCAGAGCGTTTGTGACACACAAAGCAACAAATAAAATGTGCCTTGGCACAAACAGGGGGAAAAACACGCACATCGGTGGAAGGAACAGAGAGGCGATCTTTTTGGCTGGTACACTCGCAGTGAGAAAGCGGAAAGGCGGCCTTCACCTCAGGACCCGCATCTGCCAGTCTAGACACAGGGGCACGTTGTTTTTACAAGACAAACAAAAACAAACATGAGCGGCACACGACCAAAGCACTCTTTTGGGAACGGAGTGTCAAGGCCCATGATGTGACTTACTGCTCCAAGGCTGCACTGGATCGAGAGAGCGGGGCATCGGCTGTCTGGTGGGGTTAAGTCATGTCTGCAACCAGCCAGGGGAGGTAAACACGGAGACACTGCCCAGCATTTGGGAGACCAGCTGCAAGCAGAACGTGACCCTGCCTGGGCAGAAAACGAGCGGCACACATGGTCTGGAAGCTGTGCGGGCACGGCAGAAGATGAGGCCTGTGGGGCACCTGGGCCCAAGGAGGCTTCAGAAGGGCCAGTCGGAGCTGGCACAAGCTCAGTGGTCAGATCTGCTCCGATGCCCTTCCAACACCCGTAGCTCATGCCCTACGCCGAAATGGCAGCTGCATGCCATGTGAACCAGCGATTTAGTCCTGCCATCATTGCAGGATTCAGCCCCAATCAGGCAGAAGCACCCACAGGGCAGGGGCCTCCTTGCACATTTGAGCGGTGCCAGTGTGCGCACCCACAAGACCACGAAAAGCAAACAAGGGAGAAAAGGAAGGGGATCAGGAGCGCGCGGGTGCCGTCAGCGCTGAGAGCTCCCACAGGGAGCAAGCCGAGAGGTCGGCAAGCTCAGGACAGGTGGGCGCCTGCCCGTCGCTGGCTGCTTGCGGGGAAGCCACTCGCTGCAGCTGATGCACCAAGGCACAAGCCCTCTCAGCATCCCACCTGAATCTGGCTATCTCTTGGAGCAACCCCAATTTAGATTATGAACATGTGAGCACTGGAAGTTGGCATACAAATGTGTCCTGGAGCGTCTTAATGGTAAACTTCTGGCCACCAGCACTCCAAACAGGAAACAGGCTTGACAGTCAGCATGTGCTGCAGCCACTAGGGGGCTAAACCCTACTCGGCTGTGTAAGAAGGTAAGAGCAGCCCTGCAGGATCAGGCCAAAGCTCCCCCTCGTCTTGCATGCTGTCCACACAGCAGCCAGCCAGCCAGCCAGCCACCCGGGGAAATGACAGGTAGGACAGGAGTGCAGGAACACCTTCCTGCCCGTGTTTCCTAATCCTAATCATGTAGGAATAAGCCAGCACATTTGCAGCCCACAGGTATGGACAACACTCCCAGCTGATGCCACACAAGGAAGTTACGGGTGACTATGCAGGGGGCACTTGTCTTCACTGCGCTCATCTGGAGGTTCTGGGATGTGAGGTACGAGATGGTCCTGATGACATCCCAGAGGGACTGCAATTCTCATCCATTTTGTAGGGCCTTGGGCAGTGAAGAGACGGCTACAAGACTCAGAATTTGGGAGAGGGAGTAATATTTTGCTCAATTATGTTGTCATCGGTTTTGATTTGCAAATTTAATGGTATATTTTTTGCCAATCACTTTGAGCACAAGAAAAATCACACACTTCTCTATGAAGACAAATAACTGGAAGAGAGTATGACCCGTCTGAACCTAGAAGCGTTCTCCTCCTCAGGCATCCAAGTTGCCCGACCCACTCGTCCCCTCTGGCTGCTCTCGGTTTAGCTGCCATGTAAGGGGAAGCTATGCAATGGCCCGCGCCCTGTCCAGAGGGCAGGCCCCGGAAGGTGGTGCTGGCAGACTGCCGCTTGACCCCCACAAGGCTCTACCTTATCCCTCATGCTGATTTAATGCCTACATGCAAGCACTGGGGGGAAATGATCAAGGAACACAGGGGCTGGTGTCACCAATAAGCAGGTGGCACCCACCTCTCTTGCTGAAGAGGCTGCAGAAGTCCTGCATCATGGCTTGGACAGTCTGGAATTGCTGCTAATCAGTAGAAAGCTAACTTAAGGCTCAGCTAGTCTGGGTGGGGTGCACTTTGCTGCAGAGTCCGGAGGGGGTTCTTGACCCAGCTTTGCTCCGAGATGGGCCAGTGCTTGCTGTGGCCTGGAGTGTCTTTGCGCAGCCTCAGCTAGTGTGCCGCTCTTCTGGGGTGGAGAGAACCATTCTAGCCTTAGTCACATATGCCTTAGTCTCTTGCAGGTTGGATGACTGCAACACGCTCCACACGTTCTGCACTTAAAACGAGCTTGGAAACAGTTCAGCTAGTGAAAGTTGCAGCGGGCAGGGTGCTGGCTGGGATCCATTTCACTGAAGTTGTTACTCCAGCATTGTGAGCTCTGCTGGCTGCCAATCTGGTTGTGAGCTGTCTTCTGTCATGAGAGTCTGCCTGTTCTTTACAGTTGCAAAGACTCACTTTATGACTCTTTGTTTCAGAAACCCTGGGCAGGGGCAGGGCCTTTCTGGTAATGGTACCAAGACTGTAGAATGCCATTTCTCTGGAAGCTCAGTTAGCTGTCTCTCTCATTCAGCCTTTGGGGTAATGAATATGACATTCTTATTTTGCCAGGCTTTCGTACTATTTAACTATACCCTTTGGTGTAAGAGAGGGCTTTTCACAGTGCTGCTCTGTTTTTAAAGTCTTTTGAATTTTATATTTGTAATTTGTACAACCACCAAAGAGCTTTGCTTATTGGGCAATTCAAAAATTCAATAAATATATAAATACTATGTCCACGCAAAAATAGAAAACCACAGGAACCAAAAGCCTTGAAAGTCCAATTAATTTTATAAAATCGGGTACACAGCCAAAGGAGACTGGCCTTCCAACAACATTAGGAATGACCTCTACACATTTGCAAAGAGCACATGCTTGTGCTGAGTGAACTGGATTAGCTGCAGCAGCAGCAGCTCAAGCGACCAAGCACAGAAAACTGGGCCATCACTGCACTCTGCTGGACAAAAAGACCCGCCCCTCCAACATTAAACTCATCACTCCATTGTACATAATGTTGGAAGCGGGTAAAGACAAATAACCCCCAGATGTTTCAAATACACAAAATCCCCTTCCCTCCCTCCAAAAACTGGGTTGCCCACAGCCCTCTGTCAGGTGGCCACAAGTCCATTCTGGCAGCAACACGAGCCCAACGAGGTTTTTCAAATCTCCCATGTGACTAGAATTCCCCGAGGAAGAGCAGGGAAGTGCCAGCCAGCCATCATGTCCACAGCCGCCCTCCGTATTCGTTATAAATGTTTACAGCAGAGAAGCTGCTGAACTTCAGTGAGTCCCCACAAAATGCCGGGAGCCTCTGTGAACAGAGGCCTCCTCCCACTTCCACTATGGCTGAGCAGAGGGATGCAAGGGAGGGAACGGGGACAGCTGGCCTGCCTCCACCCACAATTCTAGTTGTGCAGGCAAACAGAGCAAGTAAACAGGGCTGCCGTGGGGATCAGCAATTGGACCGGAAGGCACTCTTCAGTCAGCGGCAGGCCACAACCCACCAGGAATCTTGCTTACACCAACACCCTCAAAATGTATGGGTGCGTGCTGTGCAGACCTATAATTTACCCCAAAGGGTTCCCAAATGATTCATTCCGGCCACCTTAATGCCAGCAGCTTCCACTTACTGAATCACACTCTGCCTGAGGCCATTCCGCAGCTGGTTTTTGTTCATTGTCGGGTTCCATTCCTGCTTATCCAGGTGGGTAGACACAAAGTTGTCCACTTTCTGCCTCAAATTCTGGTAGGCTGGCTAAACAAAATAGCCCAATTAATACAGGACTGAAGGGTTTCTGGCAAGAAAAACAAAATCAACAACCCCCATCCCCATGACATCTCCCTGAAATGTAGCTTTCTGCCCTACCATTAGACCTTGGATAAGGTTTGCTTCATTTTCACTGAGAACTGTTTGAACAGATAAGGGTAAACTACATGCCACAGAAATATGCAAGCATACTGCAATTGGAAAATCTGAGCCAATGCTTTACAGCCACTACACCAAAGACTTATGCCTGAAGAATATGCTTTTGATAGCATGCAAACCCCGTTCCGGCAGGAATTTCAGCGAAGGCAAGCTTCCCCAGTGATTCTGACGGATACAACTGGATCTTGTATGCTGAACTGAAGCACAGGCAGGAAAAGGACAGCAGGGTGCCATAACTCCAAAGAGTGTACCAGACTATTTCAGCCTCGGAGTGGCACATGACTGGGTGTGGTTGCCGGAAAAGATTTAAGGCACAATACTACTGTAAGGATCTTTAAGCCCCCGGGCTTGGCGGTTTACACTCTCCTCATGCAGGGTGAGAGGAGAGGTGGAGGCCAGCTTTTCTCTCCTCTACTGCCACCTTGTATTTTTGCTTGACAGGCTTTTTTGCCCATCTAAAGAGATGGAGAGGGAAAGACTGGGGAAGCATCAGGACAGTAACTTGTCTTCTTATCCCTGCCCACGGGAACAGCCCCTTTCCTAACTCTGGAGATCAGCCAGCACAGTTCTTTCTATGATGGGTACAAGGGAGCGGGTGGTACAAGGGGGTGGAGTTCCAATTCCCAGTTTCTGGGTTAGAGCACTATCTCCAGTCCCAGATCTAGGAATCCAAAATCGTCCTATAACCCTTAGACCTTGTCTAGGGGTCACAGGATCCCTTCCTCTGGGTGCAATCCTATGCATATTGAGAGAGAGAAAAGTCCTAGATTGCCAGCATGGCCAAAGCAGCCATGCTGAGAAAATGCTGGAAGTTTCAAGGTTTTTTTTCTGTCTAAATAGGCATAGGATTGTGCTTTTAGAGCAAGAAGAAAGCAAATGGCTTCAATTCTATAAGGCAGTGGTTTTCAGAGGTCTAAATATCAAGGAAATATTACATGAAGAGGTGGAAATCCAGTGTTCTTCCAGAAATGGTTGAACTTCAACTCCTATCAGCTACAGCCAGCACAAATTAATTTAGGAATGGTGTGAGTTGAGATCTAACGACACCCAGAAGTCCATGGCTTCCCACCTCTGCTTAATGTCTGACTTACATAGCATAGTAAGTGATTGACTGGTTTTATCAAAGGATGGCAACAGGGTTTCTCTAGGGTTTCTTTCTTGAAGAGAAAGAAGTCCCTAACCAGTTCTTTTCTTTTTATCAATACTTGCAAGTTACCTCCAAAGAACATGTGCAAGCTCTAATACACACAAAGATCAAATTAATTTTGGACACCTTCTAATGTTTTCTTGCCTAAAATCAAAAGAATACTGACAGCTCCTGATGAAAAGCTGTGTGTGTTTGTGGGGCGAATTATAAATTAAAAGCAGGAGACGATTGACAAATTAAAATTATAGGCTCTCCTTGTTGAAAGAGATTTTTACAATGCAATCCTATGCAAGTCTACCCAAAAGTAAGTTATACTGAGTTCTATGGAACTGCCTCAAAAGATGGCAGCCTTAGCTGTTCACTGTTGTTCCAAGGAAAATATCTATATTCTAGAAATGACGGCATATAAAAGTATTGAAATATACACAGCTGGTATTAGAGATATAAAGGTGGCCAACAGAACTATCTTATACCAGGGACATCAAGAGAAATAACTGTCATGCACCCTAACTTTCTTTAGTGAAAAGAAACCACTGAAACCTAGGACTGTTCTGTTAGACTATTTTAAAACTTATGTTCAAACTAGATATATATATTAAGTAATAAAGATGTCATCTCCTGGCAAAATATTTAAGCTGACTTTGCCATCACTAGAGTTCTGGAAACACAGACGATAAAATATTATTTACAGCAGTATCAGGACACATAGTGCTTCATGGAATAGAAGAATTGCCTATCTCAAGAAAATGACAATCAAAAATGCAATACAGGAGCAATGGAGGTAGAGGGAGGGGAGCTGAAGGCAGGGATAAATGGCCTCAGCCTGCTGATGTTCCCGTGAAACATGCTCAGGCTAAACGTAACCACAGGTTTCAAGGACAAGGTAGTTTTTGAGGACAAACTGAATGAAATAGAAATATGGCATCACACACATGCTCTGGGAGGCAGTTCCAAGCACAGAAAGTAGCAAGAGAGAAAGGGAAGCAGGTTTTGCAGGGACAGGATGGAACTGGAAGAGCTAAGTTCAAAGATGGAGATATATCAAGATTTAAGAGCAAGCAAAGCTATGGAGGGCTTGTATGGTCAAAAACAGGGAGGTTATGCAAGATCTGGAAGTGAGCAGGAAGCTAGCATAGGGATTTAATGAGAAAGTTGTCCTACTGAATAAACTGCCTTTGATAAATGCTTTTGGGAATGTCTATTTAGACCCAGTCGGAGGCCTTTGGAACCAAGGTCTCCTGTATTACTAGTTATTTTAATAAGATGACAGCAAAAGATAATGGCACATTCAGATGCAGTATAGGAAGCTGCCTTATACAAAGACAAACCAGTGGTCCTTCTAGTTCAGTATTGTTAACACTGACTAGCAGTGCCTCTGTTTCATGTAGCTCTATTTTTGCAGCTCTATTGGAGTTACTAGGGAATTAAGTCTTGGTCCTTCTGCATACAAACCAATAGCTCTGCCACTGAACTACAGCCCTTCCCCAGTGATAAGTCCAGTAGGTTTTCTGGACTGAGAACCAAGCTCATGCCTGCATATATCCACCTCCCATGTGACTGGCCACAAAGATATGGTGTATTAAACCATTGCCCCCTATCTCATAATCAGGAAAGTGTGTGTAAGTGCTGTTTGTAAATCAGAATTATTAGACTCCCAGTGAGCCAAAAATGAACTGTACATTGAATAAGGTTATTACAGCTCTAATCCACTGGTTGCTACACACTGCTTAGCACTAAGGGAAACTAAGGCCATGCTTCAGCATGTTGAAAGGCTTCCCTGGATTTCCTAGGGAGGAAGCTAAAAACTTCGAGATCAAGTCCTTGAACAAAGTTGTGATGGATCGACCATCTAAGGATAATGATGTTAGGCAAAGCTCCCAGTCACTCTTTGCTAAGTCGACAAGCCGTAGTTACGCATTATATGTTTATAGGCAATGGGTGGGGAATCTGTAGCTTGAGACTTAACTTCACAAGGGTAAAGGGAGCCCAAAAGGTGACAAAGAGGGCAGGAGGGAAAAATATAGTCAGAGAGGGAAGCTAAGCAATCAGATAGAAGATGTGTGCTCACAGAGTGAGAGCAGTGGACGCGTCTGTTAAACAATCAGTTCAGACTTTAGCAAAAATTGGAAAAGTGCGGAAAAGGCTGCTACAAAGAATTAAAGATGCGAATGCTCTGTGAGAGTATGCCTGGGCATCAGGGAGATTCCATACCTATGTGTTTTCATTACCTTGGAATGTATGATGGATTGCACAAGAAAAGTAATTCCTAAAATTTAACATGCCCCATCTCCTATTCCTTTAAACAAAATTAAATGGGCTGTATTAGCTGCATACCTATTCCTGACTGCGGTGAAATTTACCTGCAAGAAAACATGCAGATGATGGAGTGGTTTGGTTCTTGTGAAAGAGGGAGGGAACAGATCGTTTTGCATGGGATGTAGGGCACCACAAAAGCAAACACATATTCAGATCTAAAATACAGGCGGGGCAGGCTTCCTCAGCCTGATGCCCATCAAATGAGCTGGATCGCAGCTTTCACCGTTCTTGGCTTGAAACTCCCAGGCCAACAGCACCGAGAGGCACCAGGCTGGGGAAGGCGGTAACGGGAGATGCGGGTAGGCTGCGAGCCGGTCCGTCGCGGCCTGTGTGAGCGCCTGCTCAAGACCCTACAGGATCAAGCTCTCTCCAGGATGGATGGCAGGCCTCGGGTGGCACAGGCGGAGAGAGGCGCTACCTTGGTGTCGACGTCGGCCAGGCAGTCTCTGCGGAAGGCGTCGAAGAGGCCGCGGCTCTTGAGCTGCCCCACGATCAGCCCGATGAGTTGCGCGTCGCCAGGGGGCAACGATGCTGGGTCGGTCCCGCCGGACCCCGCGGAGCTCCCGCCGGCTCCGCCCGTACCTGACGATGTCCCGCCCGGCTCCGCCATGGCCCCGGTGGGCACCTCGCAGGGCCGCGCGACGGGCCACCAGAACCGTGCCGCCGCTTCCTCTCCCGCCGGATGATCTTGCGGTGGCGGCGCCCGTTCTCAACAGTAGCGGGGCAGCAAGGGCAGCGGGTGATGATGATCGAGGCGCTGCAGTCGCGCAGCATTTTGCGTCACTCCTCCCCACTGCACACTGGGAAACAGAGGCTTCTGCTGCCCAGTTGAAAGGAACTTTCCTTCCCAGGGTGCTTTATGGCCCGAGCCGCTAGGCCGGCTCCGTTCGGAAGGGGAAGCAGCCGCGAAACCTTCTGGGACTTGTAGGAGGTTTGCCCGTCCGGGTGCGGGTGGGAAGGGTGTTTGCACGCAAGCGCGTGATCAAGGCCGAGAGGGATTTTATCTAACAATGGGACGAGAACCTCGCAGGGAGGTGTTGTTTGTCACGAGGCTTAGGAAAACGGGAAAGCTCCTCCTTTGGGCTGGGACTAAAATGAAATGAAATTAAATGAAATCCCACGACTCTCAGCGTGACCCAGCGAGGTCTGCTGGGAGTTGTAGGACTTTTGTTTGTCGAAATGTACCTAGGACTGCGACCTGGTACAGAGCTGGAACCTGCCCGTGTTTACGGAGCAGTAACCCCACAGTGCCCGCCGTCTGTGGTGGTGTATTCAGAAAAACAAATTTTGCCATCCTGCCCCTCTGCCCGGCCTAAATACATCAATAAACACATCAAAAGATGCCTCAGTGTCTGGTGGTGAAGAACAAACAGCCCACTTCATTTGCTGGTAGCTGCCAAAGTGTAATCTCTGTGTTTTATAGGCTTGCCAGAGTGCCTCCCTAACCCTGTAAGTTCACACATGTAACCTTTCTATTTACTTAACTTGCCCAGCCTGTTTAAGGCAACTTTAAACTAGAAGGCCTGTCAAAGGTATCTAATTAGAGTCAAATGGAAGCTTTTCTTTATGATGCTGTGCCGTGTATCCAATCACTTTCCTATCCATATCAAAGTATCTAATCACCTTCCTGTGTATTGTATTCACTCCCCTTTTGTGTATTCTATATAACCCTAATGGAATTAGCATTGGGTGTTCCTGTCTTGGGCACCCATGGATCCAGGTGTTTGATTGTAAATAAACCTAATTGCCCTAGCAAGAAACTGATCATCTGAGCCTTAATTGCAGGATTTCGGTGTGACAGCGGGCAGTCGCATCTCTTATTTTCCAGTCACCGGAAAATCCCTGTTCCTGTTTTGTCCTGCATTTGTTTGTGGGGTTGCATTGAGTTGTGGAGCTAACACTGGAAAGAGCCACTTGTTAAAAAGCGACAAGAATGAATTGCACTGATCATTCTTCAGAGCTCACCTAGAAATTAAATCCCGGGATGGGTGGGCACTTCTTGCCTCCCGTGTTCATGCATGTAAATGTTTTAACATCAACATGGAGGCTACAGTCTAAAGCCAAATGATAACAAAGAAAGACTTGGTAAAACATCTGGGATAGGCAATCCCTTCAAACCCCTGGATATCCAGATATGTCTTGAAAAGCCTTGGCATAAAGGGTTCTCTTAATTTGACACTGAAAATATGATAAATCTGGTACTAGTTGGGCCACAGTGGGGAGGCTGTTCCATAAGTAGGGGGCTATCTCAGAGAAAACCCTCCTCTTGTTGCCATCCTCGGTGTTCCCCTTGGAGTTGGCACTTAGAAAAAGGTGTCAGAAGTTGAGTGTAGTGTCCAAGTAGATTGCAGTTGGAAGAGGCCAAGGCTTCATAGGTTAAAATCAGCACCTTGAATTGAGACCCGAAGCATCCAGGCAGCCAATGCAAATGGGCCACATGTGCAGATGCAGCCAGGCATGGGCACCCATGCATGAGACGGAGGCTGCGTGTCCTTCCGGGCAGACTTTCCCAAGGGTACCCACATGGGTGTATTCCTAGGAAAGTTTTCTAGCAGGCTTGTTGTTCAGCTGGGGTGGGGGTGCAAGGCAGGTCTTATTGAGAGTCTTTGGGAATGCCAGGGTTAAGATAGGAGAGAAGGGGAGGGTGGGAGTCAGAGCAGGAGACATGGGCTCCTCATTGCGATTGCCCTGATGGTGGAGCACACTGCCTGTGTGCTCCTCAAGTGCAGGCAGCTTTCACGGGGCGGGGGGGACAGACTGCTGGCTCCCCGAGTAGCACAAACAGCCATTTCAAGGTACCACTCCAGTAAAGTTCAGCCTGGGGTGCCAAGCATGCCTTTCTTTCTGGCCGTTACTACTGGGGGCAGCATGCCTGGATGCCCTGCTGCTGGCAAGATCCTGTTGCCACTGAGGGGCACCTGAAAGCTGTGTGCTCACAAGGTAGAAAGGCAGTGTAGGGTAGCCAATCAGAATGCTGCAGCCTGCAACTCAACAGTTGCCAGGCAGATTTGGATTGCGCCAAGCACGGATGGGAATGTCTCCTGCAGCCGCAGCTGCTCCTGCTACAGAATTGTGTGGTGAGAACATGGAAACTTGGGGCTCAGATTACAAAACAATCATAGTAAAGCATGCAAACCTTAGAGCATGCGTTTTTTTTCTGTATGGTTCCTCAGAAACCAGATGTGCCCTGCTTCACCATACTTGCTGGGGTCACATACAACAAGTCATGCTCCTACGTTTCCACTGTTGCTTGTCATTATGTGTGAACCTGCCCAATGTTTTCATTCAGCTGTAGGTGTGCTCAGTCCATCTGCTCTTGGCAAGCTGCAGTAAGTGAGAGGCCTTCCACAAACCTTGTATTCCAATACTTCCTGTTCCCTTACTAGATCCTGAGTCTCTCCGCTTAGTTTCATTACTTAAGACACAGGACCATCATCTTTAAAAGTCTTGCTGTACCAATCAGAGAACAGTTCCTGCTTTCGCCCACCTCAGTTTCATGGTGCTGCCTAAGGCAGGTTGCGTCACCCTGCTGCCCTGAGGCTGCGGAATGTAGGTCTTGAACTGGAAGCTTTAGCAAGGTGTGTGTGGGGTCCCCCCTGCCCCCTCTCAGCCTAAACTATCTCATGGACTGAGAGTAAAATAGGTCAGCTATTCCAAGCAACTTGGAGAAAGCCTTGGACTAACACCAAGGTTGCATTTCTCACCAAGCATGGCTTGTAAATAGACCACAAGAGGGTGCTCTGGCTTTGCAGTTAGGTTTCCGTGCATATATGTGTAGTGTGATCGTGAGAGCCAGGTTGCTCTGTCTTTGAGAAAAGGTTGGAAAAAATATTCAAAGGTGCCAGCCCATGTTGTCCCGCCTCCTTAATCCCGTGTCAACAGTAAGTAGGGCCACTTTTACTTGGCATGTAGGGACAATCTAGCCAGTGACACCTAGCCAATTTGCTTCTACTTGGCCTTGGGGTAATTTACATGTGCACATTATCACAGAGGAAATCCGGCTGATCAGAAGTCGTGTGAATGTGCACCTGTTGCATGGCAACTAAGCTTTGCATGATGATAAATAAGAACAAGTTGAGCAAAGTGGAAACACCCTGCCAGCAGCATGGCTCTGTAGCAGCTGGGGGTGTGGGGGGGTGGGGGGTGGTTTGCCTTGCTTCTAGCTGGGATGCAATGATAAACCCTGCAGCATGAGGAAGGGTCTCCAGCAGAAGGCTGCATCACTCATGCCTTTCTGAAAGCTGGCTTCCAGGGTGCTTCCGGACAAGGGCTTTCTTGTGCGGTCATGCACAGAATTTTGCAGGGGGTTGAAAGGGTGCCTTTTATTCTGTTCGGAGCCATCCTGTGTTTCTTACTGCTTTGTGGGAGAAATCAGTTAATGAAGAAAAAATGGAATAGCTGCATAATGCCTTTTGAAAGTTGCACTCCATCTGGAAGAACCTGCGGCATAACAGTGAAACACCCAATAGTGTCTGAAAGGCCAGAAACATGACCGTTGGAAAGTGGATTGGAGTTTTTCTTGGCCAATGAAGCTGCTCTTGAAGTGTTATGCCTTAGTTACAGGTTGCGGCACAGAAGGCTGACATGTCTGTGCTGTAAGGCCTATCAAAGTTAAAGTTTTGTTCTAAGGCAAAGTACTATCCAGACACTTCTCAGTGCTGGTGGGCACTGTCATTCCTTCTGAAACGAATCGAGACTGGACGGTGGAAGAAGTGGGCCAAGGGACTGCTGTGACAGAGGCTGTTTCCAAGAAAGACATTTATGGTGAAGTCGCCCTGCCTCGTTCATTCACCGAATTTTACTAGATGACATCAGCCTCTATGAGTGCCCCTCCCATGTTTTCCCACTGCTTCTTCCATCTTTTCTCTTACTACTGAAAATCCATTAAATCAGAAAGATGGAATAGCTGTGCAAGATATCCTGACTGGTAACAACCAAAGGAGCCATCCATCTGGACCCATAAGATCTCACCATATGAAGGGGAGCTTTGCCCGTGTTTGTATCACGCACTGCACAGCAACCAGTGTCTCCCTTACTTGCCAGGTTTGTCCTGTGTGTGTTTAAGCGCAGCATTCACAAAATCCATCAAGTGCACTTGAAGGTGAAACCTGCATGCACATACTTAATAAATAGTCCCATGGAAATTATGCTTCACTTTGTTGAACGTAACAAAGTGAAGCATATGGACAGAACAACAGGAGGAATTGAACAGGGGTGGGCAAGAAGTCCTGTTCTTAATTTGAAAGAGGGTTATTTGATCAGGTCACAGTCTCAACTTCCTAGACTAGAGCTTTTCTTCTATTGCCGGGTACCCTTCTTCCTTTCTCTGTGCTTTTTTGTGGTCTCTTCTTAAAGTCATTATCGTATACTCTTTATGAAATGAAGCTAGCTCTGACCAATGCCTCTTTTCATTTCATGCATTTATTCAATTTATATTTCATCTTCCCTCCATGGGGTTCAAGGTAGTATAGCTGGTTTTCTTCCACCCTTCCCAGTTTTATCCTCGCAGAAGCCCTGGGAGGGAGGGAGCAGCATCTGAAAGATAAATGCAGCCAGTTCCAGTTGTTGCTATTTAACCTACTTAAGTACATCCAAATTAAGGCATTTAGAAATACTGTGTTCAGTGTACCTGGTGCTCACAAGCAACATGGAAACTGGGACAATTCCCTTGTGGATCCTATTCTTTGCTAGGCCAATCAGGAGGCTGAGGAATAGAACCAACAGATTTAGGTTTGTACAGATAGTACGGATATGCTGAGCCTCTCTGAAATCTGGTTTGCACCTGCCTGTCAGACTTCTTCTGGTGCTCGTTCTTCTCTAAGGGAGTGAACTGAGCTGGGAAGAAGTCCACAAATGTTTGCATACTCCTGGTTGTGCAACTGGCAACCTTTCCCAGCCAACCATTCCTAGCTGCCAACCTTCTTCCCCTCTCATTGATGCTGCTGGTGGCACATGGGGAAAAGGGTGCAGCAAGCAGGTGAGCTGGCTGCCATTTCTGGTAGCCACCCTTCCTCTTTGCTTGCTGCTGCCAGCAAAAGAGGGTGGCACTGCCTGTGCAGTACATGGAGCTCAATTCCTGGCGAGCAGCCCATGAACCCTGGGAGCTCTCGCCAGGATCGCAGACTCTGGGCCACTGCAAAGCAGACTGGAATCTGGGAAGCCAAAACCAGGGAGCCAGGAATTTTCTGCCCAAAGTAGATTGCTTGCACTTGTCTAATGGATAATACAGTCCCAAACCTGGTACTTTGCTCTTTGAACAAAGAGTCTCTCCCAGACCCATCATGGGCTAAGCTGCTGTCTGGTCACAGCCACTGGCTGGGTTCAGACAATGCAGCAAGCCATAATGGCTTGTTAATCATTCTTGTTACTAGCATTTTACCATTGTTAGTCAGTCATGTTCTCTGAACCCAACCCTGGTATTTCATCTTGGTAAGTCTGATCCTTTAGAAGCCAAGGAAAGAAACAATGGTTTATTCTATGCTTTTTCTGTTCTGCCATGTCTTGTCATGTTGTCAACTCAGGATCAGGGTTTCCACAGTCCCTGCATCTAACTACCACAGAGACCACTGGAAAGAATGGCAACTGCAGGTGGCACAGGCAGGGGGTGCTGCAACTTGGGGGTGTATTTTAGGCACAGTGAGTGATGGGATGCATAGTAGCAGCAGCAGCGGGACTGAGTGGAGCGGATGGAAACCATGATAACTTCAAAACTACTCGATGGTCTGTTAGACAATGGTAAAAACAACAACAACCCTGCGAACCATGGTACCCACACAGGGGTGCTTGTTGTGTTGTGTGAGCGCAGTCATTTTCTTTCTACGGTTGAACCTGAAATTCATAAGGCATCCGGGTCACCACAGAAAATAAAGCGAGAAGAGCGGCTGGCTGGCTTGAGCTGTGTCACCAACCTTTTGGGCCAGCTCAAACTCTCAGAACACTTCCTTGCGGAACGCACCCTATCCAGGCTCATTCCTGTGCTTGTCGCTGCGCAGTCTCTTCCATGGACACAGACACAGCTTCCCAATAGCCATTTCTACTATCATGCCTGCACATTTTTGTCTATCACCACACACACACACATTGCTGCATGGTGCGTATAGCTGAGATAGGTACCATTAGTTTAAATGTACCCATGTAAGTACAGGAGTAGCCTCTCTTCTGAGGATTGAGGCAGGTGGCAGGAGGCACAATTCTGCATGCAGGCACTGTCCTCCGTGCCTGATTAAAATTCAGCTGCCCTAAGAAGCAGCACAAGCTACCCAATACCATCTGGCAGTGATGGGGGGGGGGATAATATGGCCACGTTTAAAGGCATAATAAACCCCTGCACTGAAAAAGACAGTTTGAGCAGAGTGTGAGGTTTGGTCTACGTGACATGCAAGAGGACACTTAAGAACACTTCTCTGGAGAAGGGAAATTGGTCCACGACCAGAGGTCTAGTGATGGGTCTTCTAATGCGGTTTTTGCACACGGGTCTGTGTGTATGTGGGTGGGGTTTTGTGCCATTCTGGGTGCTTGTGATGTGCATCTGATTTCTCCAAGCTGTGCAGCATCTCTGCTAGCCCTGTGGCAACCCTTTAGAACATGGGTGAGTAGATCTTCTGGCAGATCCCTGGAAGATTGCAGGAGATTAACCAAGGGTGGTGGCAGTGACTCTCAGTTGTCTAATGCAGCCTTGCTTGGCCTGTTGGCCTCTATGTAAGTTTTGGGCTGCAGTTCCAGACCGAGAATGATGGGGGTTGCAGTACGATACATCTGGAGAGTGGCAGGTTGTTAACAATAGCAAAAGCATTTTGTGTTTACCCCCAAATTAGGTTGCTGAAAAAGGGGGAAAGCGGGAGTGGATATTTTGTCTCTGAAAGAACTCGTGAGCTTGGTTCTGGTACTGATCACACACTTCTGAGCTAAGCATGTGCTCAGAGGAAGGCTGTTCCTTAATTTTAATATTGCACCTGGCTCTGGAGGATCTCAAGGACTAGTGCAGGGATGGCAAACCTATGGCATGCGTGCCACAGGGGGCATGCAGAGCCCTCTCTGTTGGCACGTGAGCCAAGTCGCCCCAGCAGCTGAGCATCGGATAACAGCACACCTAGGGGCCATGCGCATGCCCGGAAAGGAGCAGCAGCGCCAGGCGATGACATCACGAGCCACGACTCATTAGCCACGACTCATCCGAGCTTTTGCATGGCCAGTCAGTGCGCTGCCAAGGATATAATTGCTTGGACTGGCCCTCAGTTTTCAGGTTTTATTGTAGTGTTGGCACATTGAGATAAAAAAGTGGGTTTTGGGTTGCAGTTTGGGCACTCGGTCTCTAAAAGGTTTGCCATCACTGGACAAATGTAAAAGAAAAGTCCACAAAGAAGACAGAACAATTGGTTCAGCACAGAGGAGGCACTGTCTGCATAACAGAAATATCACAGCCCCTGAAACAGACAAGGAGGGTTCCTTTGACCATAGTATTCTTTCCTAAACCTGTAGTGGCAGCCTAAGACCCTGAATTAGGAGTCCTGTGCATAAGCCACGGTGCTGGCCTTCCTTGCACTGTGGCTACAACCTGATGCCCCCCGTGCCAACAAGGGCAGCAGCCCCGTGCCAGATTGCCTCTTCCTCGTTCCAACAGCCACGTGATGGGCGCAGCTAGAAACGGCTTCAGCAGTGGGCAAGTGAGGGTGGCAGAGACCAGGTGATCGTACATACAGGGCAGCTTTTTTCAACCTAGTGCCCCTTGGATATTTTAGATTGCTCCTTGCCAGCATTTCTGACCACTGGTCACGTTGGCTTGGGCTGATGAGAGTGGCAGTCCAGCACGCCTGGGGGCACCAAGCTGGGGGCAGCTGGCAAAGGTTCTCGAATGGGAATTGCACTTCAATTCGGCACCAGTCATTTTAGCCACAATTCTCTCGGCGATGAAAAAGGAGAGGGTGACTTTCCTGGCTGTGTTAGCCTGAGTGGCTAAGAGGAAACGACACTTTCGGGATCATTCTCTTGTGAGCATTTTGCATAGGTAGGATTGGTGCCTACTAGCTTATCAACTATGTGATAACTGTGGAATATTGCATCGTGTTTGCTTTTTCTGCTGGGATTCCAGGAAATAAAACAGCTTGACCATTGGAGCTGTTCTTGTTAAATATGAGATCTATTTATTTGGAGATAATGAAGATGACGGAGTGGGGAAAACCCTTTTTGAACTCCTGCTCCTCCCATCACTGGTAAAATGGCTTGCCTGGGATAAATAATTGGCAGGTTTTCCTAAGCTGCCTTGACAACCTCTGGCCATGAAATTGAAAAGTCAGTTACTGACTTTCAAAGGGCTTTGTCCTTGCCAATGATTAGACAGAGAAATCTGGAGTAGGTGGCTTGAGGATCCGCCAAAACGCAAGCTGAATGTCAATAGGAAATCGTTGCGGAAGAGGAAGGCTCTGCCTGTGAAACACCCACACAAGCACACGCAGTCACACACAGTTATTGGACTCCGGTCATTTCAATCGACACATCCTTCCGGGGCTGTAGCAGGATGGACGATCGTACTGACAGGTGGGGCTGCGGAGCATTTGCGACAGGCTGCCGTCTTAGCCCGCCCTCGCTGGGCTGCAGGCGTTACTTCACTGGTTGTGCAGAGCTCACGGTCACCTTCTCCTGGCAAACGGGGCTCAGAGAGACGTTCAAAGCAAAGGCAGAGCTTTTGAGGAACAGATGTTCTGTTTCGGAGCTGGGGCTGTGAGGCAGGTGAGCGGGGTGGTCAGTGAACCCTGCATTCAGCCAGTGGTGGCCAGGGGATCGTCCTGGTCTGCCGTTGCTTGGAGACGTTCTGGAGTGATGCTCTGGGCATGATCAGTGCTGATAGGCAGGACAGGAGAGGAAACCCCAGCAGAGGAAAGTGCATCAGCAGCAGTAGGCCGGGTGCCTGCCAGTGCAGGTGTTGGTGCTGGGTCCCACGTCAGAGCATAGGGAATCACCATTATTATTTTTATTTATTTAAAACTTTTCTATGCCGTCACCACATGCCTCGGCATCTCGGGATGGCTTACAAATGTACAATTAAAACCAATAAAACAATAACAATTCCATAACATTATATAAAACAAAAACAAAAAGCAATGGTTAATGATAAAATATTAATTTTAAAATAGCAATTAAATAAAAAAGGTTTTAACCTGGCACCTAAAAGAATATAAACTCGGTGCCAGGTGCACCTCTCCAAGGAATGCCACCGCAGAGAAGACCCTGCTCCAGGTAGTTGTTCTTTTTATCTCCTTTAAAGAGGGCTCCTAGAGCAAAGCCTCTCCCGCAGATCTTAAGGGACGTGAGGGCATGTAAGGGAAGAGATGCTTCTTCAGGTATCCTGGTCCCAAGCCTTTCAGGGCTTTATAGGTTAAAACCAGCACCTTGAATTGGGCCCGGACTTCAACTGGGAGCCAGTGGAGCTGGTAGAGGACTGTCCTGTCAGCAGCCTGGCAGCTCTGTTCTGTACCAGCTGAAGTATCCAGACCATTTTCAAGGGGAGCCCCACGTAGAGCGCGTTGCAGTAATCCAAGTGGGAAGTTACCAGAGCATGTATCACTGTCGCTAGGCAGTGCTCATCCAGGTAAGGACGCAGCTGGTGGATCAGTCGAAGTTCTAGGAAAGCACTCCTTGCCCCCACCTTGCTCCTTGACAGCTCTGGGTCAAGGAATACCCCCAAGTTGCAAACCCTGTCCTTTAGAGGGAGTGCTACCCCGTCCAGAACTGGGTCAAAATCACCCACCTGGAGACCTGCACTGCCCACCAACAGGACTTCCGTCTTACCTGGATTGAGGCTCAGTTTATTGCCCCTCATCCGGCCCATTACCTTGGCCAGGCACCAGTTCAGTACAGCCACCGCCTCACCTGGAGCAGATGTAAATGTGAGGTAGAGCTGAGTGTCATCAGCATACTGATCACTTCGCAGCCCAAACCTCCTGATGACCTCTCCCATGTAGATGTTAAATAGCATGGGGGACAAAGTAGAGCCCTGCGGGACTCCATGGCAAAGCTGCCGTGGTGCAGAGCTATAGTCCCCCAGCACCACCATCTGGAATCGGCTGGCCAGATAGGAGTGGAACCACTGTCATGCAGTGCCTCCTACTCCCAAGTCAGCCAGCCTGTCCAGAAGGATACCATGGTCGATGGTATCGAAAGCCGCTGAGAGGTCCAGGAGAACCAACAGGAGCACACTCCCCCTGTCCCTCTCCCTGCACAGGTCATCATAAAGGGTGACCAAGGCAGACTCAGTCCCATAACCGGGTCTGAAGCTGGACTGAAATGGGTCCAGATAATCAGTTTCATCCAAGAGTGTCTGGAGTTGTCCTGTCACCACCCGCTCTAACACCCTGCCCAAAAATGGAATATTGGCCACCAGTCTAAAGTTGTGGCCACCTCTGGGTCTAGGGATGCCCTCTTCAGGACTGGCTGGATCACCGCTTCCTTCAAGAGCCCTCCCTCAGTGAGCCATTAATAACCTCCTGGACCCAGGGACCAATCCCACAATTGGCTTCCTTAAGTAGCCAGGAAGGGCAAGGGTCAAGAAGACAGGTGGTAGGACGTACCATCCCAAGCACCTTGTCCACATCATCAGGCCACAATAACTGAAACTCATCCATTAAAGATGGACCAGACAGAGCTCTGGACACTTCCCGTACTGGAACAGTATCAACTGTGGAGTCCAGATCGTGGCGAATCTGAGCGATTTTTTCCTTAAAGTGCTGGGCAAAGTCGTCACAGCGGGCTGCTGAAGGTGCAACCACGTCATTTTCCTGGCCAGCATGTGTTAGGCCTCGCACTATTCGGAAAAGCTCCGCCTGACAGCACTGTGAGGAAGCAATGGAAGTGGAGAAGAACTGCTTCTTCGCCACCCTCACCGCCACAGCATAGGCTCGAAAGTGAGCACGTAAACGTGTTCAGTCAGATTCACCCCGAGATTTCCTCCACCTGTGCTCTAATCATCTCCCAGCCTGCTTCATCGCCCGCAACTCAGGCGTATACCATGGTGCCGAGTGGGATCTGCTAGGCAGGAGAGGGCGCTTAGGAGCGATCATGTCGATTGCCCTGGTCATCTCCCTATTCCACAAATAGACCAGGACATCAACAGGAGCGCCAGCTTTATCAGCTGGAAAATCCCCCAGAACCCTCAGGAATCCATCTGGATCCATCTTGCTCCGAGGGCGGACCATCTTAATAGGATGGTCCCACCTTAATATACAGAAGCAGAGGACGGATCGATTTAGCCCAGTAATGTCAACACAGGCTGCAGACTGGCACCAGGGTTTCGGGGGGAATCTTCCTGGGGATTGAAGCCAGGACCTTCTGCATGCCATGCGCTACAGCTCAACCCTTAGCACTATGCTCTCTAGTGCCGGAATAGCTGACATTCAAAGAGCATTCCCAAATGGTCCTGGGCAAGCACTGCAAGCTCTGACCACTAACTGGCTGGGTTCAGAAACCATAAGAAGTGTGGGTTGTTGTTGAAATGTGGGTTAGCCTGTTGTCTGAACCCAGCTAAGACAACAGAACCATAGTGAACAATCCACAGTTCAGAACCATCAACAAACTTGCTTACGGTTAACAAGCCATGGCTTGTTAGTACAGCTGAGTTCAGATAATGCAGTAGCCTACATTTCAACAATAGGCCATGGTTCAAGGACAGCCCACACTCAAACCATACTCAACCTCTGAATATGGGTTATTGTGTTGTCTGAACTCAGCCACTGTTGTGCTCTGGGCAGTTCCAAATGCATTCATTAGCCTCTTGTTCATACTTGCCAAGAGGCTGATAGACACTGTAACACCCCTTACCTTTTGGTGTAAATTTTGCAGGTGTAATGGCCACATGCCATGAAATATTTTGCAATACAACAGAGACAACTCGCAGTGCTGTATTGTTGCTGGGTAAATCTATTTTCTCCCAGATACTGTGAGGACTGTAAAGCTCAGAGGGAGCAGGGAAGCTGGGGAGGGGTAGAGTAGAAAAGATAGGTGATGCCATAATTCCTGCTACTAACAAAAGTCCTGGGACTTCAACCCAGGGTGCCTTGGCTCCACTACACCACTGAGCTGCCCCGTTCACTGTGGTTTACGCCTTGGCATACACAGTGTCTGTCTACTTCTGCCAACAAGGAGGGGGCACAGTTCAGTTCACAACATGCTTTCCATGCCAAAGCTCTTGGGCTCAATCCCCTCGTATTTCCAGGTAGGGCTGGCAAGACTCCTCACTGAACCCTGGACAGCAGCAGGCCGACAGTGTACAATAGATGGACCAATGGCTGGATTTAGTATCAGGCAGCTCCCACTTTCCAATGGATATCCCATCCCTCTGGTCATCCCGAGAGCTTCCCAGGGCAGCCACCTTCTGCTCCTTCCGCTGCAGGCTCTCCCTCAGCTGTGGCTGAGTGTACACATGCTTTTCATAGGGAGGACTGTCGCCATGAGATGCAAAATCTGTGTCATTCTTCTTGTTCATTGACATGCCAGCAGCAAAGGCAGATGCAACCGCTGAGCCCCCCATTGAAAATGGGATATTCTCAGATACTGCTCGGTGCAGATAGAACTTAATTAGTCATTGGATCGCATTTCTGTTCATGCAGTCAGAGTGAACAAGCAGGTGTGCGTGCGTGTGTGCTTGCGTGGGTGTTTTGAATGGCTAGAACATTTTCACCGTTCCTCATGTAGAGTGGCAATTCTAATCTGTATTCATGATTGTAAGCACACTCCAGGTTAATTAAACCTGAGTAAAAGACACTGGATTACCAAAATGCTACTGCAAGCATGCCTTAAAGAGGCGAGAAATTTAATCTTCTATTCATACAGAGTGTATGAATAAAAGGCTGCTCCCCAAATTGTGTCTGCTCCATCGCATTAAACGATTGCGGCAAATCTACCATCGAGCGCAGTGGACTCACTCTGTACCAGGGATGGGGAAAGTGTGGTCCTTCAGATGTTCTTGGACTACCAATCCCAGCATCCCTCACATTGCCTGCGCTGGCTAGGGCCAATGGAGGTTGTCCAACTACCTGTGGAAGGCCGCAGGTTGCCCACCGCTCCTTGGAAGCACTCAGCCTAGAACGTCAGCTGGGGCACCGAGGACTCCGTGTGCTACCAGGCTAGGGGCCGGGGCAGCATCCCTGCGGCAGGTGGCTCTTTCTGCACTGCTACCTGTATCCTGGCCCTGGGAGAAGGAATGGAGTGCTGGGCCCAGAGGGCATGGAGGGGGCAGTCACTTCCACAGCTGCTTTCTAAGGTCTTGACAGCCACTCCCTGTGTCGATTGCCGGCTCCCTCGACTGCCTCCCTGGCCTCCCCCTGGTTCCAAGCCTGTGGCCAGCCCAGGTGGCTGGGAAATTGGTGCTGGCGCTAGTAGCAAAAGGTAAAGCTTGGGGTGTGCACAGGTTGTGCACCCCGACCTAGAATCAGGGTGCACTGTTTGGAAGCATTGGCATTTCTGAACATCTAACAGTATCCTTGGCTATGCACATTCCAGTCCACGCTGCAGCGGGGGGAGAAATGAGGTTGAAAAGAAGCCCTTGCAGGTCTGTAACAAGGCCTCCGGGAGCAGTCAAAGGGACTATCCTGGGCTTGGGCCCCTGATCTTCTGGGCCATGCCCTGGATCTTTGGAGCTGCCCCAGTTGCCACATACTCTCCTGGGCAGGGTCTCTCCATGGAGCCACCACCGACTCGCTAGAACAGCGCAGTAGCTCTGTGGGAGCAAAAGAGCGGCACCCCCAGCAGCACGCCCACCCCCACCCCTGCCCCCCTTGCTGCACACGACCCTGGCTGGGAGGGGGGTGTTGGATTTGCATGCACTGCTGGGGCTGCTCCCACCCGGCAGCCTGGCATGGAGGGCAGCGGCGCGGACGCTGGTGCCAGGGCTGGACGGAGCATGCCCTGCTGGGCACACTGTCCCTAGGATGCCACTGTGCGATGGAGGGGCAGTGGGGCAGAGGCAGGGGGCAGGGTGGGCATGGCAGGCTCCCTGGGATGCTCGCTCGAGTGGCGAGGCCCTGCTTCTGCCCGTGCGCCACCCCGGCACAGGCCGGAGCTGCCTCCACGGCTGCTGCTCTGGAGGTACTCCCCGCCTCCCTCGCTGGTGCATGCTCTCCAGTGCCCCACCACCCAGCTCCATCGTGCAATCCTCCGTGATGTCACACTTGCCCCACTGCCTGGAAGCGAGGCCTGGCAGCTGCAGGGCAGCTGGGCATTGGAGCACACACTGGCGGGGAAGACAGGCAGTACGGAGGCAACCGGTCACCGCACTGCCGCTGGCAACCCAGCAGTTGCTAGGCCAGCAGAAAATGGTGACCTGGGCGTCTGCTGCCTCTGTGGCCGCTCTTGCCACCAAACTCGCTGGCAGAAACTGGGCAGCACAGAAAACCACGCAATGGATGGTGGGGCATCATATGAGCATCTCAGAACAGGCTGCTATTCTCTGTGGGGCCTCATGGTGACCAAATGTCCAACAACAGGGCTGGTTATGTGCGGATTCAGCCAGTCAGTATTCTGCAGATGCTGAGCATGCCAGTCCTGACTGGGCTATTTCTAGGGTGTGCCCCCATAGCTCTTTTCTACTTCTAAAAATCTTGGGGATCCCCTGCGCATTCTGATACTCTCCTCTTGTTTCTCAATAGCCCTGCTTTAGCCATCGTAACGCAGCACCTAAGTTGGCCATTAGCGTGCTGTTCCAGTGCGTCCTGTAATATTTTGCCACAGAGCGGAATGCTCCTGTTTCAATTTCCAGGCAGCCATGCCTTCTTCCGGGAAACTCCATTCCGCCCATCGCCCCACGCTGCCTGTCCCCACGATGCTCATGCAGCAACCAGCCAGCATTCTCTGCCCACCGAGCATGCTCACTACTCATTGAGCTGTTTTGGGTTTCCCCGCAAATTAGGTTGCTTTTCCTTTTGGTATTCCTGAAAGCCTTTGGATCCCCAGGCCTGCTGATATGTCCCTCCTTTGCATGGATGGTGACAATTTTGCTTCATTAAGGTCCCTATTCGGAGAATGAATTCCTATTAGTATGTAGGATGATTGATGGTATGATACGATGATGCCACACTGCCACGTCTGGCTAATCAGGCAGCCAGAATCATCAGGAGCTTAAACAAAGGGAAATAAATGAACCACTGTGGTGTAGTGATTAGTGTATCCAACGAGGACCAGGGAGCTCAGATTAATCCCCACTCAAGCATGAAACACAAACGGTGACTTTGAGCCAGCAGTGATTGCCCTGCTTTGCCCACTTCACGGGGCTGTTGAGAGAAGAATGGAATTGGGGCTGGGGTGGCAGGGAGGACCACACACTCTTTCCCACGCTTCAGAGGATGAGCGGGGTGAAGACATGCTAAATAGAGTTGAAAGAAGCCCACGGGATGCCAATCACAGCTCCATCCCATGGCCTCCCAACCTTGTCAGGGAGGCCATAGGATTCTCCAAGGTCAGAGCAGGGACTCTAAGGGCTGAGCCCCTCTTCCACCTCCCTTGCGGCCAGCATGGAAGGAACCATGAGAGACGCCCCACCCCAAGGTCGCTAGTGAGTCATGGAGGGGGAAAGGGGGCCTGCCCAGTGATGAGTTGGGAAGAGGCTAGGACCGTGGATTATGCCGATTCTAACTGGTATCCCAGTATCCTTCACTCTCTCCCTGGTCTAAATCTAGAGAGCAATCTAGAGAAAATGCTTTGTGTAAGGCATGGCCACAGCAAAGGTCACCATTGCCACCCCACACGGAGCTTGGGATGCGCTCCTATGTGCATCGCCGCTTCAGAGGCCTATGTGCATCTGCCTCGGGGAGGGAGGGGTCAGATTTTGCCCCGATTTTGCAGAACATGCCAGAAATAGTTGGGGGGAGGGACGCAGGGCCTAGGAGAATTCTGCTTGGCATGGGCCCTCCCCATGCCCGAGATTCATACATAACATACAAAACAGCCCATAGATGACTCTGATGTGTAAGCATGAGCTGCTTTTGGGGAAAACAGATCCACGTAGTACTCGTAGGCTGCCTCCATTTGGAAATGACTCCCCCCGCCCATACACACACAGACAGAGAGAGCTACCTTCACAATGACATCACATTCTTCTATTAAGAACAAGCCGTGCCTTTCTTGCTGTGCTACTTCTGTTCCACCACCCAGGGTGCCTTTATAAGAATAACAAAGAAATATTAGGAAGAGATCTGGACAGTTTCCCTCAAATTGCCCACAGATTTAGATTTTCTAAGGTCAACACTGCATGTACCTGTGGATGATTTATTGATTCTTCAAAACTCTGAATGGCTGGTTTTGAAAGGAAAATGCACACAACATTGAAAAGCAACAAGCAACATTTCAAAAACAAATGATTCCATCCCCTCCTCCCTGACCCAACAAAAACTGTCTGGGAACTATATTTAGTGTTATACTAAGGAGACAATTTTTGTATGGCACATGGGCTCCAGTGCTTTTATGATGATGGAGAATTCTAGTGGATGCAGCTTTCCCCACTGCTTTTCCAATATGATGGGAAAAGCTAAATCTCCCGAAATTCTCCTTGTTGCACCTTAAAGCATAGATTAGTTATAGTGCTGGGCTCTGACAATCCTACAGAAGAATAAGGATGAGATAAAAGGCATTCTTTCAGAAAGAAATCCTAAAGAAATGGCTTGCAACTTCTTAATTGTGGCACGGATGGAGTGGCAGCCCGCAGGCTGCATAGGAAAAGTCGGGGGGGGGGGGAGACCATTGACGGGGTGTTTGTATTCCTTGGTTGGGAAGCATCCCTGCACAGCCTCATCGAGGCTAGGGAAGGAGGGGGGCAAGTGAGGTCATCCCAGAGAGTTCTTTGTTGTTGACAAATGAGCAGTGTTTGTAAGCCAAGCATTTCCTCGTGCTGTTGCATGGGAACTTGAAATTGCAATTTTGTAAAAGCTGATTCCTAACAAAGGTGGATTGAGTCCCAGTGTGAATAAGACCAAGCCATGCTATGAACCATACTGTATCCTTTGGCATCCATTTCCCAGTTATGGGATGCAAGAGTTATCATCATTGGCTTAAGGTTCCTGTGGCAGGACAGATCAGGTTTGGCATTTTAAAGTGAATTTACATATCCGACTGCACCTATTTACAACCTGTCCTGCCTTTATACTAGATGCATCATTTATTTTCTCCATTTGTGTTTGGGATTATTAGTGCACACCAAAATGGTACCTATTTTTGGAAAGCACCCTTCCACCTTGTAGGCTACTAGAGTTCTGCTTTGCTCTTGACTGTGCTCTGAAGATTAAGGATCGTATTGGCAGCTACCTTTCTGTGCCAGGCTCCAGCCCTTTCAGTTTTATATCAACAAATGTGCATCTACAAGTTCACTGGTGTCTGCCAAACATTTTTCCCTTGAAATTCCACACCTGGCCAATGCAGACACTGTACTAAAGAAAACTGCATTCTGCAAACCCAATTAATTATGAAACCATTCATAGTTGGAAACCTTATTCTTCACGTGTTCTTATTCTAGTTTTGTAACCCTGAAAAAGTTAAGGTGCTATGCAGGACAATGAAGGCCCCGAACAAGGGAATTCTTATCTGGCTCCCCTGAAGCCAAATGTCTTCCAACATTTCAGCAGTTACTGCCCACACTTTCAAAGGCATCTTTTACAACCGTAAAGATCAGAAACATGTGGTTGTTTTTAAATGAAGTCTGAGATTCTCAGAAAGCTAAATTCTCTGTCTGATATTGCACACACACCGTCCTGACAATGGGTAGGTTTGCATCGATCCAAGGTTAGTTGTTGCTTGATTATCAGGATCGCAGCGGAGTGTCACCTGTATCTTGATCCTCTTGTGGGTCTCCTAAGGCACTGTGCCGCAGGACCAACTTGTCTCCTCTCCCCCAGTTACAACTGTGGGCCCCTTTTTGGCCACGGCTGCTTTTTTCCCATTTACCCTATTTTTTCTGAAGATGGTGAACAGCCAGGCTGGCAGCCAGTGCCAACCAGCCAAGATGCCCAAGTGGCATGTTGGAGGGTCTGTCACTGGTTGGCCACATGCTGTCAGTCTGGAGATCATTTTTATGATATTTGGGAAAAAAGGGGTGAAGAGGAGAGAAAACTGCAGATGAGCACAAAAAGGCTCACAATTGTGGCAGCGGGGGTGTTGCGCCAGTAATGATTGTGTCAAAATACTGCTTCTGCACGTCTGGCAGTAGCCAGGTAAGCTTGGCATGAGCAGCTGGGTTGCCCCTGGTTTTGCCACTTGGCTGACTAGCTACTTCCCAGCACCCATGTCGCTTGGGATCAGAGGACACGATAGACTGAGAGCCCCGCCACCTCCGGATCAAGCCCTGGGTTGCCAGGGTGGCTTGTTGTCCTCAGATAGGTTATCCTGTGGGAAATGTTCTACTTTTGCGTGACATGACAATGCACTGTGGCTTCTCACCCAATTGGTGCAAAATAGAGCTGCCAGGTTGCTGACGGGGACGGGGCGTTATGCTCACATGACTCCAGTCCTCCATCAGCTTCACTGGCTTCCCATTGAAGCCCGGGCCCAATTCAAGGTGTTGATTATGACCTACAAAGCCCTAAACGGCTTGGGTCCTGGCTACCTGAACGAGCGCTTACGTCCGTATATGCCCGACCGCCCTTTGAGATCTGTGGGAGAGTCCCTTCTCCGGGAACCCTCCATGAAAGAAATTAGGAGAGTAAGTACCCGGAGGAGGGCTTTCTCTGCGGTGGCGCCCAACCTATGGAATTCACTCCCCAAAGAGGTCCGCCTGGCACCGTCGTTACTGGTTTTTCGGCGCCAGGTAAAGACCTTTTTATTTAAACATCATTTCAATTGTTAAAACATATGATCTGGCCTGGGCAACTTCTTCTTCCTTCTCTTTCTCCTCCTATATTTTTATTTTATACTGATAATTTTAATTTTGTATTTGTAAATCAATGTATTTTCTGTATTGTTATATTTAATGGTAATTTTATTATGTACTATTGTATTTCAATGTATTTTATCATGTTGTAAGCCGCCCCGAGGTTTCGGCAAGGGGCGGCATAGAAATGTTATAATAATAATAATAACAATAATAATAATAATAATAATAATAATAATAATAATAATAATAATAGGAGATTGTGGCTGGTGACCAGTCAGCGACTGCGTTTGCATGACGTGACAACCAACTATTGAGTGTTATTATCGGTTGGTTGTCGAGTCATGCAAGCCCACTTGTGGTTGGAATGATTAGTGCTTACTGTGGTTGGTTCGTTGTAGGGTTTGGTTGACTCAGGGTGGGAGACAGAGTCATCTGAACTCATCCAATGATGGATTAAACCCCGTAATGTGTGAGCTGCCTTTCAACGGCAGCAAAATTGGCTGGCCCCTCTTGACGAGCGGCCAGCCAACAAGCGTAGCCGAGAGCCGCTCCCAAATGGCCCGGCAGCATTTGTTCCCGCCCTCACAGGCTTCCCCCTCTCGCCGTCCTTGCTGCCAACTGTGTGTGGCTGGTGGCAAAGGCGGGGAAGAGCCACTGCTGCCGGCCAGGCAAGCGCTGCTGACCCCTGAGCCCGATGTGCCCCAGCAGCATGTGGGTGGAGGCTCTAGAGGTTTTCTTGATGTCCACTGCATGCCACTGACCTGAATCCCAAGGGAGTCAGGGCAGCAGCAGGCGGCAGAAACCGCCGCCGCCACCGAGCGCCACCGCAGGCCCTGCTGGCGCTTGTGGACTCATCTGTAGCTTGCACAAGGATTGCCTCTCCACCCCAGTGCTGCCACTGTACAGAGTCCCACATTCTGCTTTTACGCTTCCTTGTCCCCATGCGCGAGCAGGGCGCATGCCCTGGAGTACAGTGGGGTCACCTTCTAGTCCTGGCTTTGCACTCCAGGGCCTGAGCCCTCTTTGATGAGTCTGAGCAAGCGTTGGGCACAGTGCAAGTGCTTGGGGGTTTGCCAGCCTATTGTGGCAAATCACAGCAGTGGTGGCCGTGACGTGCAAGCCCGCCCAGTGGCTTGTATCCGACAGACCTGCATCAGAGGCTGCAGCCCCTTTCGCTGCTTCCAGCTTGCTGCAGCCACTCCCCAAAATCTGCAGCTGCAGCCCTGGAGGACCCGGGGGCTGTAGTGAAAAGGAGCCGTGCGGAGATTTCCATTACATCAATAGAATTCCTTTTCATGCAATGTCGGGTTTAATCTAATAGTTTCCATGGTTTGTGCACCAGGGAACTTCTTTGTGGATTTTGATACAAACTGACTGCATTTTTTGTGGTTACTGGTTTAATTATAAACAGAAAAAAATAAGTGAATGGCTGCTTTAAAGCCAGGGATCACCACCACCACTACCGTTAAGGCTCCTAAACTGGCCAGAGAATCATCATTCTGGCCCAGTCCTGTGCCTTTGTAAGGAGCTTGAGAACAAACATAGCAGTTGCGGCTTTCCATAAGGAAACACAACATCTCACAGCATCTAATAAGAGCCAGTGTGGTATAGTGGTTAGAGAGGTGGACTTGGGAGCTGGGAGGTCCCCACCCAGCCATGGAGCTCGCTGGATGACTTTGGGCCAGTCACTCTCCAACTCAGTTACCTCACCGGGTTCTTGCTGTGAGGATAAAATGGAGAGAAGGAGGTCTATGTAAAAACAGCAGAATATAAATGTAACACAGTAATACTATCTGCCAACAGGGTGGAAAATAGCATAAAGGCGGCAACTGTAGAAGGCTAGTGCCCATTTAACCACAATGGCAGACAAAAAGCTTATTGCCCACACCTCAGACTCCATGTTTTCCACTGTGCACGAGCGCAATTTAATTTTCTAGCCATTTCCCTCTCTCTGCTCAATGTAGCAGCTGTTTCATGTTTTGAGAGGTTGCGGTCAAAGCTCTACTCAGCTTTTCTTTGGCAGCCTGAGAAAGTAGCAGCATTTTTAAGAACTTGGAGAGATTTACAGAATACAACAGCCTGGTGATTTAGAGGTGGCAAATTACTACAGCAGTTGGGAAGGCAAGAGTATGTTTGCCTGCCCAGCTCAACACTCTCCTAGTGCTTCAGGTGACCCTGCGTGGCCTTTACAGAGAGCCAGAGCTGAAGGAGATGGAGCGTGCTGTGCTCTCTCCCTGATGCGCTTGTCACTCACCGTGGAACATGCTTTCTGCACACCTTATGCGATGTATACAATGCCAGGCACTTCTACAGCATTCAGAGTTCTTCCTCAAAGCTTGGGCGTGTGTTTATCTTTCCTGGTTTGAGTCATTCCATCTGCTGAAGTGATACAGCCTTTCCCCATGAATAAAAGAAGTGGTAACTTGCTCCAATGTTTGTAGGGCTAAGTCTATTATTTGAAAGACTACAGACATCAGTAAGGTACAGCTTTGGTATTTATGCAAATTCATTTATGGGGCCTGCACTAATGAATCCAGCTTAGCTGAAAAATGAGAGCTTGTGTCACATGCATGTGCAATGTGGGAGAAATCGGGGGGGGGGGGGGTTGGAAAGCGGAGGTGTGCAGGGAATTGGCTAACTAGATGCAAGTGTGTGCGCGTGAAAGAGCAGAGGCCTTTCTTTTTTAAGGGAGTGGGTGATCGCTCCTTTTGTCCGCTTAGGAAAAACCCTGGAGAAGGAGAAAGGGGACAGGCTGGGATGAAGCCAGCAGGACCAGCCCCCTCCTTCCCCTCCACCTGAAGGCAAGTGCAGCCTCTCTTCTGGTCTAGCTTGGCCACAGGGCAGCTCCACTGAAGTCAGCGTGACTTATCGGTTAGCAAGGCACTGAAGGTCAGGTGACCCTGGCAAGCCTTTCAGGTTGCTCCTTGAGGCAAGAGGACCAAGATCATTGGCTACATCAAAAGCTTTATTTTTCAAAGGATGGGTAGGTGAGGGAGGGGCATTTCATTTGCAGGTGAGAGAGAGAGAGAGAGAGAGAGAGAGAGAGAGGGAGAGAGAACCCATGGTTGAGGGGAGAGTGAGGAGGTAAGAAAGCAACTGAAGGATCTGCTGTTGCTGCTACTTTGCTGAAGCCCTGATTGGACTCTTCTTCTTCTCCACCAGTCTACTCAGGTCACTTTTCCTAGCCTCTGAACAGTACCACAAGTTTAGCACACACCAATAAGATATACTGGGGAAAACTGTGACATGTAAACAAGTGGTTTGCAGAAATCTGGGATATAATGCCAACAGTAGCATTAAGAAGGATGGGTCGAGGTGAGCATCATGTGAGATACCAGTGAGTCAGGCATTACAAGGCTGGTAAAAAGTGCCTAGTGTAGATTGCCCCAGAAAGTAAATCCCATTTAACTCAGTGGGATTTTTTTTTTTTGATAAATGTAGGAGGGATTTGGTTGTAAGGACTTGTTCTGCTGCAATAAAATGAATGGGAGCTTTGAGATTTAGGATTGTAGCCCTATTAAGCCTGACCTCAACATGCTTGCTTTCCTCTCCCCAGTTCATCCCTCTCTCCTTTTTGGCCTGCCTTTTAGACTGGAAGCTTTGGGGCAGGGACAGTCTTGTTGTTACTCGTTTTACTGAAGCCACTCTGGGAACTTCTTTGGCTGAAGGGTCGGATAAAAATGCTCTACAGAATGAACAGCCACGCTTTCTCAGAAGTGCATGTAACTGATTTCCATAAGGGGATTGACATCCAAGCTGTGCTGACTAGATGCAAAGTTTAGAGCTTCTGGACCATAAACAATTCCATAGAAGATGATCAGTTCTAGAACTTTTACCACTTGCCAGGGGGAGCCAGTGGCTGCTGAACTGATTTCTGCTTGGGGAAAGAATCAGAGTGGCAGCATCCTCTTCTCCATCCAGTCACTAAGTGCATGAACACATAATGGTAGACTTTGGAGGCAAGCGGAAGCGGCTCCGAGATGGCTCCAGAAGGCTCTCATCTCCAGAGTTACTGCTCGACCAATTTTCGGGTGTCGCAATGCACATTAGTTGAGGCTCATGCTGGGTGCAAGAGGGCTGTGCAATCGCCTCAACTGAACCAGTGATAGGAGTAAAGACAGTGTGTGTGTGTGTGTGGGGGGGGGGCTTTGTTTTTTCTGGCAGAGAGTCTGAGCACAAGGGTGAGAAGTCGAAATTCAGGAGCGGGATGAAAAAAATGCCACCCGCTTGCCGCACCGTTGTTAAAGGACAGAAGAAGAGCCCTGCTGGACCAGGCTGGGCGTCTCTCTAGTCCAGCATTCTTTTCACATACCGGTCACTCAGCTGCCCATGAGAAACACCTCAGCAGGAAGTGAGCGTAGTGATGCTCTGCTGCTCGTGTTCCCCAGCAACTGGTATATTGAGGCAAACTGCCTCAGGGACTGCAACTTACAGCCTAGGCTATGGAGTGGCTCCCTAGGTTATCATTCCATTCACACAGAGATCAACCAGCTGCCCCCAGGAAACCCACAAACAGGGCAGGAGCGCAACACCCATGTTCCTTTGCAAGTGGTGTATGGAGGCAGAGTGCCTCTGATACCAGGCTAGCACAGAGCCATCAGGACTAGCAGCCACTGACCGGCTTCTCCTCCACTAAGTTGAGCATGCTGGTGGGGAGGTGGGCTCGCAAACAGTGGTGGTTTTGATATTTGTGTAGACTCACACAGTGAGTGAAATACAACAACAACGCTCTAAGCCAATGTGTAAGATGCTTTGAAGCAGGGTTGTCAACTGTTCAGAAAAACCCTGGCTTGGCCAACTGTTGTGTCTTCAGCAATAGCCTGACAGACAGGAAACACACTTTCATAATATAGAGATGCAAGCACTATTGCCCGCTGATACATGTGTAACAAGCTGGTAGTAAAGGTGAGGTTGCAGTGTTCAGTTGAAGACATTTCAGCACTATTTCCAAACTCTCCCAAGTTCCACTTCCAAGAACTGAGACCTGACCTAATGTTAGGACCCCGGGTTTAGCCACAGCTTGTCTTAATTTCCACAGTAGCTGGATCTTGGCAAACAGTACTGCTTTGAGTTAGTAACTCAACTTTTTAAGGAATTCTCTTCATACGGAGGCATGTAAAGTGCATTTACTTTGTTGCAGCTAGCTCAACCCCTTGAGAGTATAGCTGCTTTGCTAAGCTAAAGCCAAAGTTTATTGGAAAGCGAAATGAACTAGAATAAAGATAAAGCCGTCTGAGCAGAGATCAGATCAAAGAAGAGGAAGGACAAATCTGCATTCATGTTAGTGTGCAATGTCTCCTATACCCTGAAGAACAGTGTGCAAGGGACAATTGCGTCTGTTGCAGCTTCTTCCTTTACTGTAGCACTGCAATGTGAAAAGCCGCACTGGAACTCACGGGTGAAAGCACAGCCTTAAGGCACACTCTCTTTGCACACTTGGCTGGGAGCCAGTGCTATTGAATTGTGGGGCACATTTTGCAGTGAGCATGCACAGGTTTGAGCTACACACAGTACAGTGGCGCCTTTCATCTTGACCTCGCAACACTGCGAGTTCCTCAGGAGTCTGCAGAACTAATTCTTAGTTTCCCCCTTATTTATATCTCCACTTTCCCCTTGCTCCCTGCAGGTTTGCATTTCTTAACCTTTTAGGAGCATAAATTATTCACACCTCAAGCTCTGCATGTAAAACATGAACTGTGTGAAGAAGCCACTGGTGAGGCTGCCTTGCCTTCTTCCGTGTGTCTTTTAATTTCAGGCTAATATCTATGTTGCGGTTGCTTCCAGATGAAGCTTTTATGGTGCAATTGCCCTGCCTCCATTTTACAACTCCAGATGACATTGTCTTCCATTTACAACCCTCCCGTGCTTTCCCACTGCTGCTGCTATCTTTTTCCTGACCCCTAAATAACTGTTAAGGAGGGAAAGATGGAAGAAATGTACAGTGCCCTTTGATGGATAATTCTAGAAGCTGTCTGGGAGCAGCGTTGCCTCCTCTCCCTTGTCTCTGTCAAGCAGAGCAATTCTTTATGGTTATGGGGATATGTATGTCTTCCTTAATCTGCTTTTCTAACTTTGCCCAACTTCCTAACAAGAATCCCCACCCCCACCCCTTCCCCACTTTGTTTTAAACTTCAGGGAGACAAGACAAGAAAGAAGGAAAGAAAAGGAGGCATATTATGGAATGGGTACACCAGAATTGGAGAATCTAATGAAGGATAATTGTAGCACGCAAACACACATGACGATTACTGGCTTAACTTAGGCAGAGCAGGCTGGAGAGGGCGGTTACGGGTTGAACAACTGAAGAGGAGAGATCAGTAGGACAGTCATGCAATGGTGGTGCAGAAGACACGGATCTGGAGAAGGCACCAAGGGCGAATTCGGATGATTAGGAGGGTCACACATTCCCCTCCTCACCAGGCACTCGAGTAGTTCAAAGCAGGCTCAGGGGAAGAGAACTGGAAGCCTCTCATGCCAGAAGGAAAGCATGGGGGCAGTTGTAAGAGAAGCCTGTATCAGCATGTTTGAACTGGTGTTTAAAGGAGAGAGAAGTAATTTGGTAAGTAGAGGGAAGACGGGCATAAACAGCAGTTAAATACTGTTATGTTGTTTGCCTTCCCCTCATTGTGGTGAGGTTTGTTTGGCAGAAGTAATCTGGTAAAGCTTTTCCTGGCACAGAAATAAACATGATGACATATTCATTGCTAGACTGACTGAAGCCATTTTGCTACATTTCCCTCTCCCTTTTTATTCTCACAACTATCCTGAGGTAGGTTAGGCTGACAGTCAGTGGCTGGGTTCACATGTCACAACAAGCTATCACGGTTTGTACCACTGTGGGCTTGCCATGTTGTCCAGACCCAGTTGTGGCATATCAGCACAGCTTGTTTTGGGTCCAGAAACCTGGCCAGTGAAGGCCCAAAGTCATGCAGAGAGCTTCATACCCTAGTGGGAATTAGAGCCTGGATCTCCTGAGTCCCAGTGTAACCAGTACACCACACTGCTCGCCAAATAGTAGCTGTTTTACTTCCTGCCATTTTGCTCCATTGTTCCTCTTGCCCATCTTCCCTGCACACTTGTTGGCACAAAATTAGAGTCATGCCCGACACTGTGGGAGAAGATTTTTAACACTGATATCCTGCAAGACTTGGGGGCAGTGATAACCCTAATAATGGGGGCAGAAGAAAATAAAAAGAAGCTTGTCTAGGCAGAATGACACAGATGGAGGATTCCCCGTATTTAAAAGAGTTTTTACCTTCCTTGGTATGCTTCTGAATGGAACTGGGTATGTGTACTATGGTCTATGAATTGGCAGCTTGAAAATCAGGACTGACCCCTAAGTACTCAGGGTACAAAAGATTCCTTCCCCGCTTCCCCTCACACAACACAGGACTGTTAAAGCCAGCTGCTTTCTGAGCTTTGGATGTTGCTCATTGGTTTTTCTGGCTAAAAGAGGGCAGCCAAATATGCTGCCGTGGATTGCTGTCTAACACCCTTTCATCTAGCCTTGTCTTTCCTTAGGCAACCTGGAGCTCTACGAGGACAGCAATTTCTTTGATTATGTAGCATAGCCATGGCACCGGAGATAAACGTTGAATGAATTCTTACTGTCTCAGCTGTCCACTGTGCTGAGCTGTGCAGGTTTGCCCATGAAGCCAAGAGGATGTGCTGGTTTGAGATGCACTGACAACGCTATGAGGACTTTCAGTTCTACTGCACCTTGGTGCTGCTTCCGGGGAAGCCAGCCGCATTTTAGACAGGCAGAGCTCTGAAAGCAGCTGACAGATGGGAAGTGCAACGGCCTGGTACAGAACAGTGCCAAGCAGCCTTCCAGCCTGCTGAGGGGACAGTAAAAGGTGGGGAGCTCCCCTAGCAAAAGTTAAGAAGGAAACTCAAGTTCCCCCAGAAGTGGTTGCTTAAGGGATAGTGGTCATCCAGCAGACACTGGGCTCAGAGGAAGGATGTTTGGGGAGTGGAATTAGATGATATGTAGGGGCTCCCCCCCCCCCCGCACCCCAGCAGCTCTGTGCTTTGTTTATCTTGCCTTCCTAGGGATGCTCAGGGCATGTAAGTTTTCCTACTCCCACTTTTGTAGAGCTAAAAGTTCTCCAACCAATATCAGGTCACCTTAAACCAGTGTTTTTCAACCTTTCCACAGCTGGCAAAAACAGGAAAACCACCTTGGGGACCGCTGAGGCAGAAACAGAAAGCACCATACACATAATACAGTATTCCATGGATTAGTTTCCAAACACAGTACAAGAAAATCTCCAAAACAACCAGAAACTGTGCACCAAAAATGCCACCAAAAGAACAAAATAGTGAAATCGGTGTGGCATGGCTCCCAGCCGGCTCCCACCAAATTGACTCTCCCCTTCCTGGCCCTTTGGTGCACCCCCCGCAATCAAGATGTGAACCGAGGAAGGGGTGGTGGAGCATAGCCAACCCCATGCTTGTCCACAGCAAGCAGGTTGTGCCCCCCCACCCCACAGATCACCAGGAAATCTCCGGCAGACCAGCAGTTGAAAACCACTGCCTTAAACTACCACGTTCTCTTGGCTTCATGGGTAAATTTTATGTGGCCCTCAGTTCATTTGCAGAAGCTCTCAGTGTGCAATCAGTTCATTCCTCTGTCCCTTCCTTGGCAGCCCACTTGTATGAGAAGGAAGGGGAAGAAAGGGAGAAAAGCAGTGTGGCGGAAAAGAGAAGGGGCCCTGGCACTGCCCATCTTTGTTACAGGCCCCATCTGGCACTGGGATGCAGCGCACAACATGTTACCTAAAAGGAAATGCAGCCCTCGGCAGAAAAAGGGCTGTGCACCCTGAACTCCGAAGACACAATGCTTGCCAGGCAAAGCTAACCCTCAGCCTTATTTTCATGCTGAGAAAAGCTTTACCTATGAAATGTCTGCATTTGGGGCTGCTTCGGTCTTTATGCAGGAAGCTTCTGTTTTTTAATCACTATAAACACTTCACAGGCTTCTCCAATAATTGTCCTAACATTGAGTAGGCACGCCGAAATTAATGGGACATAAATTAGAGTAACATTGGCTGCAATCCCATAGATCCTCAAGGCTGCTGCTTTTAGATATACGATTCAGGACTGGGGCTTCCGGGTAGCCTTGGTGGCATTAGTCATTCCCAAACTCTCATTCCTTTCAGTAGATGAGATCAGCATGCCTCCCGCCATACACTAAAATTGCACACATGTCTGTCTGCCCAGCTCTCCGTTAATCCCGTGTACGGATTTGTTTAGCAGGATCCAGAGGACATTCTTCACATTGCCTGGCCCCGTGGCCCTGAGTCCACAGTTGCTGCTGCAGAATGAGGCTCTTGATCCAACCTGCAGGTAATCCAACCCTCCTGGATTGTTAATTCATTGGCTTCCTGTGATACTAGAGCTGGGAAGCTGATACATTTGGAGAAATGCTAATGAGAATTGAAATGCTAATTAATTAATGACCAGAAAGGAGGATGGGAAAGAAAGAACCCCAGCCTCACTGCTTCTTCTGAATAACTTGTAAACATGTACAAAGAAGTCTCATTTTGGATTGTCCTGTAATACAATGGTAAGATGATCAGTGTCCCAGAAGCTGTTCTTTACTCCGCTGGAGGGCAAAAATCTAGGGGGTACCAGTGTGCTTTTCCCTGTAGCTTCATGGGAATTGTAACTTAACACATCTGGAGGGCACCTGGTTGGGGAAAGTTTTCGGCCCTTACCAAGTCACACCACCAATGGGACCTTACAGTTACAATTATAATCAGTGCATCTCATGCAAAAACATGTAAATTAATAAAATCTGGGAACATGGAACAGAAACATTAAACACAGGCCAGCACATTGAAACCAAAAACAATACAGCAGGGGAGAAATTCAGTTACGGGCCAAAAGCCTGGTAAAACAAAAACATCTTGCCATCATGCCAAAAAGTCACAAGAATGGAGACCATGAGCCTCTCTGGATAAAGAGCAAAATGTATGGCTCAAGCCCAGTCTAGTTGGGGCAGTTGCAGAATGGTTAGCATTAGCACTGAACTTTTAAAAAGCCAGGCATACAAAAACAGTAACTCTATTCTACACTCTTAATATAATCTTCTTAATTTGGTATGGGAGAAAGCGGGGCTGAGGCATTGGCTCAGTGCGGTTCACATACCATCCGCATGATCAGTCTTTTCTATCATGAGGCCTAGAAACCTTGTTTTTTAAAATCCCCTAACTGTTGGTCCCACAGCTCTGCTATTTCTATGCATGCGGCTATACTGGGTGTCCAGTACAACTATGTGCAATGTTGCCTGCGAAGGAATACCCCTGGTGCTCAGTGGGACTTCAGCCAGTCACAGAAGGCAAGCTGGATGAGACGGATCAAGAGCTCTGGCTGAATATCAGGGAGCTTTCTGTGCTCATATGGCCCTTTGCAGCATGTCTTCTCTGCCTTCTCAGCAGGGCTGGACTGATTGACTCCTTTAGCTGGCCGTAGTGACACTCGGCTTCTAATAGCCACTTGAGGCATTTCCCTTTCACAAGAACTTCCTCTTGGCCTGCTGACCTTTGGAACATGATGCTGTCAAGGCACTGATGTTATTCAGAGGCAACCCCTCAATGTGATTTTTTAGGTGGTAATTAATTATCTGTCAGAGGTGCATAGCTCCTTAATTAAACAGCCGCCAATATACCATTGTTCAGAGAGACAATATCAGGATCGTCAGTGCCTAATTGCTACAAAGGGAAGGGTGTCAGTGCTCAGACCTGCTGAACAAGTGACTTTCAGTGCTTTTGACATGCGGCGGCTAGATCGCTCCAGGGGTGAGGAAGCAGTCCAACTTCATTCAAGGTGAAGGGCTCCCGCGTAGCGCAAGTGGAAGGACATTGAGAAGCCCCCAAGCTGGAGGAAGTAGCATCCTGTATCCCCGTAGCAGCATGACAACCCAAGAAGGTGCCTTGAATGGGACTGGTCTGTCTAGATGAGGGGTGTCCACCCTGACAGTGGCCCTGGCTGTCCTGGGTATCAGGCAGGACATTTCCCAGCCCTAGCTGGGGATGCTGGGTCATTCGGAGTGTGAATCAAGGCCTCTACCACGGCCCCTTTGCCATTACGGTTACCATGAGGGTTAGCATTTGCATTCTGCCATGATGACATTGCCAGGTCCCCCCACGACAGTGCCTTGGCAACGATGCACTTGCTCGTGACACCTTGTCGCACAGCACCTAAATACTGCGAGGTCGTAAGGCATGCTCTACCCCAGCAAGTGGCCCTTTCCACCCACGCAAAGCCTAATAAGAGCTGCGAGGAATATAAAGTTCTCTGCAGACACCCTGCGCTGGAGCCTTCTGCGGCAGTGTCCTTGAGTGCCCTCCTTCCACCCCAAGCCCGTCTTTCTCATAGTTTCTGCTTTTCTAGCTTAATCCGTTTTATGAAATATTCCTTCCCCGTATCTCCCTGCCTCATCAACTCTCTGTCTCTGTGCAAGCTTATATCTTTCTCCCTTACCCCAGCTGTATTGTCTCTATGCGGAGAAGTTTCCATTTATTTACCATAACATCAATCAGTGTCAGTCTTTTCTCTCATGCCTTTTTGCTGTAATCCTGTGCATATCTACTCAAAAGTAAGTCTCATCACGGACTTACTTCCAAGTAAGTGAACATAGGATTGCAGCTGTAGCAGAACCGTTGCCTTTAGTGCAGCAAGCTGAGAGCAATCCAGCCATTCTCTGTGGCAGCTGGGCAAACTGAATTGGGCGTCAAGGGTTTGCCTGCATCCACAGTGAAGTCTCAGCTATCTGGTAACACTGGCTTATTTCAGCAATTGCAGCGTCTCCAGCTATGGCAAACAAAATAATGACACTCTGTATTATATTTCTCGAAACAACTTACTCTGAACAAAAAGGCACATTTCCTGCTGTTGTTCATTGAGTTCTCCAGAAAGCATTTTTATCCCACAAACATATTTCTGCAACAACAGGCAGCACTAATTTAAGTTTGCTCAGACACATAATTCTGTCTTCACTAAAATATGGATAAACTCCATCTATAACACAGTTATAGAAACACCTATAAACATTATAAATGGGTAGTAACCTTAGCTCTGTGCTCTACTTTTGGGGCACAGTTTGTTTGGAAAGATGATTTAAAAGGAAAGAATTAAACCCTGCAAGGTTGCTGTGAAACTTCAGTCCATTAATGTCAGGAAGATGAAAGAGCACTGAAGAGTCAATGTCACTAGATTCTAGTACCTGCCCTTTTTTCTGCCGTGGGGATTATAACTTATGAGGGTGTGGTTAGATCAGAAAAACAGTACAGGTGGAGGGGCTTAAAGGCCCTCTCCCCAAGCAGTGCTCCTCTGATCAAACTAGAAGCTTCTGAAAAGAAAAAAGGGAAAGTTCATAGGCAAGACTCCCTTAGACCACGCTACATCCCTGGTCCATCTCAGTTGCTATGAGAGAGCATGGCTCAGTGTGGTGCACCGGCTTGCTTAGCGTGTAGAAGAGCTCAGGTTTCACCTCGGCGTCTCCAGGCACGGCTGGAAAAATCCTCGTCCTATTAGAGACTGAAACGAACCTCCTGCCTGCAAAGCACAAGCTCTTCTACTGAGCTGCAGCCCCATAGATTCCCCCATAGGACAGCTTGTTTGCCCCTCCGTATGTGGCTCATAATCATTTAAGTGCAGCGAGGTCAGTAACTGTGGTCTGTGGATGACAGTGGCTTTCAAGCTCTTTTGCTTACGGAGAAATCTTTCCTCACCAGCTGGTCTTTTGGGGAACCTGCACATCTTCCCCCAAGAGACTACAGGGATGGAGGAGGATCCTGAGGCACAGTCAGGCTTGGAGCCGCACACACGCCATCTCCCGAAGACACCAGGCAGACCTGTAAGTTCTCACTGCTGCTCATGTGAACTGGGCGTGAGCTCCTGAACACACCATCAAAGCTTCCATGAAGTTCCACATTGCAGGGGAACATCATACCGGGGCGGACATAATGCATTTCAAACAGGCTTGTCCACCATTAATGATCATAGCACCAAGGAACCCATCTAATAAGATTCTGGGAAAATCCCCTAGGCCTTTCCTGAACATTGTTTCAAACTACAGAGCTATTGGAACATGTGTGATGAAAGAGAAGCAGATTTCTTGACAGTCTCTTGATTTGACCCTGCATTCTCTGGCCTGTAGAAAGAATTAGGCAATCTTGCTTGAAATGGGGGATATATTTCCCATTTGCCTAGGCCAGATTATTTGCCTGCCAACCCAGTATTTCCTACAAGCAGATGTTTTTTCCCCTGCCTGCTAACCAGATCTTTTTAACTGGAGATGTTGGGGACACCTTTGGAGGCCCAGGTTGCTTCCCTAAAGACTCCAGAATCCATCCTTTGGCCGTTGTTTTGGCTAAATTGACACTATCATTCTATGCATACTTATCTGGGAATATGCACCAGGGTACTCAATTAGCCTTATTTCGGAGCAGATTTGTCTAGGGATTCTGTAGATTTGCCATAGAAGATTACTTCGGGTAAATTAAGCAGCTATTCTATGAGCAGGGATTTGTGGAAACACCCACAGCAGGTTCAGATGAGTTCAGATTTCCATGAATCTGGCCTGTGGATCCCACAGCAGACTGGCTTTTTCAGAGTCACCCAGATTGTGTTGGCTTGGGGACTGGTTTTCCACTTTAGGGGGGATTTGTGCTAGGGCACTTTAGCACTAATGCAAACTGGCATAAATGTGTGGTCAGTGGCCACACCTGAGGAGCAGGTGATCCAAATCCAGAAGGATCTGACAGGCTGTGGAAGTAGGCAGGGGACAACAGGATGGCATTCAGTGTGAATACGTGCAAGGTCTTGGACACAGGAATAGGTGTCGGAGGTACAGGATGGGGGACATGTGGCCAGAGAGCAGCACTTGTGAAAGGGATCTCAGGGTGCTTGTCAACAGCAGGCTGAACATGAGCCAGCAGTGTGAGAAGACAAGTGCCACCCTTGGATGTATAGCCAGGAGTGTGGCTTCCAGAGCTAGGAAGGTGTTGATACCGCTGTACACAACTCTGGTGCGCCCACAACTGGAGTACTATGTCCAGTTCTGGGTTGCACATTATAGGAGAGACATAGCTAGGTTAGAATCGGTTCAGCGCAGGGTGACAAGAATGGTAGCCAGGTTGGGAGGGATGACATATGAGGAGAGATTGAGGGAACTGGAAAGAGGAGACTCCAAGGGGATTTTTTTAGTGACTTATAGGTATGTGAGGGGATGTCATGTGGAGGAGGGCTGTGATCTGTTCGTCCCTGCATTGGTGGGCAAGGTGCATTCCAATGGGGCAAAGCTCAAGGGACCAGGCCTCTGGTTGGATGTGAGGAAGTGCTTCCTGACAGTTAGGACCCCAAGGCTATGGAATGGGCATCCAAGGGAGGTGGTTGTGGCCCCATCAGTGAGGGTGTTCAAGGACAGATTGAGCAGAGCCAGCTGGGGCTGGGGGTTAGACTAGATGGTTGGGAGGCCCCTTCTGTCCCACTTTGTTTCTATGTTTCTAAATCTGTTCTGAGTAAAGCAGAGTCAAACTTTACATTTTGCTCCACTCGGTCAGCTTAGGGAAGATTTAATTGTGGGAAGGGTGTCTCATATTTTTCATGTATGTATGTATATGGGAAAGATATACAGGAAAGCAAGAAAGATGATAAGCAAGAAAGATCTATGAGGAAGAATTGAATAAACCAAACACATTTAATTTTAAACAGGAAAGACCTACGGGACATGAGGTTAGATTCCGAAAGTATGAAATACTGTTACAAGAGAGGCTAAGATCACTATTTCAGCATAAACACTAAAGTGGGGGCAAAACTTGCAATTGGATTAGTTACAGGGAAAAAAGGCTTTGATACACATGTGTCTGGATGTGCTCTGTGTGCTACAAAGGAACTTCGTGTTTCGTGTTTAGCTGTGTGTATGTTTTTGCTCTGCGTGTATGTTTTGTTTTGTTATTGTCAGTACTTGTTACACATCCCAAGCCCCAGGGAAAGGGTGGGACAGGCATAACATTAACGAAATAAGTTTGGTCCAATGTCATTGCACTCTTATGTGTAGCATTTCCTTCCATGCAAGAACCTGGCTAACTAAACATCTGAATCATGGAGCCCTGTTTGATTTAGAGAGTGGTTGGGCAGTGGAACAAGTTAGCAGAAGGGGTTGGGAGACCTACGTCAGTGGAAGGTTTTCAAAACAAGCTAGTCAAACATGATGTCATGAATCTTTCCAATCCATTTAATCCTCCTTGGTAGAGGGAGCTGGACTTTGAGCTGCTGTGCCGCCTCTGGATTCGGTGGCTTTTGAATCCTGCCACCTGAAGCCACTCCATCGGTATAGCCCAAGCTTTTACTCCTATGACACCTGCAGAAGACAACCGGCCAGGGGGAGTCGCATCACCCTGGTGCTGCCAAACTGGCTCCAGGTTACAGTGCCATAGGAAGCGCAGCCAGTTCACTCCAGCTTGGACTGGTGCTGCCCTAGACTTGGTATTGAGATGCAAGCGCTTTGATTTGCATGCCAGCCGTAGCTAGTGGTGTCCCAGTGGGGTGGCCATATGTGCTAAACTACAGGTGTCGCAAGCAGTTGGCTACATGTGCACCAGTGTAATCTTCTGGTGTGTGTGTGTTTCCTTTTTACTGCCAGGCAATGTGCTATCTTATTGCTTGGCAACCTAGATTCCATTTGAATGAAATTTATCTCCCTGGTCCCTAAAATGGGATGACAGTGCATAGCTCTTTTGTTTCATCGCAAGCTAATGGATCAGACAATACGCAGCCCCCCCCCCCCCCCGCTCGCATAAGGCTCAGCAGTGCAGCCGTTTGTGTTTTGGGCACATTGTTTTACTTGCAACTCTTTGACAAAGGACTGCTGTAGAACCAAGTTGAATTAGGCAAGGTTTTTACTTGAAATCCAAATCATTCCTTATGAGGAAGGGATGTAGAAATGGAGCCAGACATATTGTAGAGTCGACAATGCTTCATGCGAGGTCTTCCACTGGGGTCCCTCTGTTTTCTGTGGCTGTAAAGTTTGCATTTGAATGAAGCAGCAACAGAGTTTCTGAGCTTTATACTTTATGGAGGTCAGAGTGAAGGCAGAGCAAAGCTGGGTCTGCAAGCTAACTGAAACACCATCCCTAAAGACCACCACTCTTGCAACAAGAAGACTGTTGGGGTTCCACTGAACAGGCTCAGTAAGGGAACTATTTAGGATTGAAGTTGCAGGCTCAGCAAACGAAGTCTGCAAAGCAGGCCGAAATAATTCATGCAAGGACTGCCTGGCAAGCTTCCAGCTAAAGCTGAATCTCAGGGCCAAAACAGGCATGACTCTTAATCCGAATCTAGTGGCCATGTCCTTCCCCTGCCTTTTTAATTCTACGGTAGGCTCAGGGCCCACAAACCAGAATGGGCCCACAGATGGGAGAGAGGGTTAAAGATTCCTACCCTTCCTGCAAAGTTCAAGGTTACTCACCTCCTCTTGAGTAAAAATGGAGAATTACAGAAATACAGGCTTGAAGAAATGCCTGTTTTGGCCCTCAGCCTAGGACTGAATTTAAAGAATCTGTGCAACTATTCACACCTGGATGGTGCTCATGAATTCATGCTCCTTTATTCCAGATATCCTAAAACAGCATTCTTTGTCTTTCCTCCCCCCATACAAATGTAGTTTTTTTACCCTCTCTGTGGGCACTAATATTCTGATATTCTTAGATGTGCCTTGGCTTCCCGTGGTTATGTTGTAACATGTCCAAAAGGCTTGGCTTCATCAAAGGAGAGAAAAGAGGGCGCCTTTTGGGCAAAATGAACGCTGGTGATTCTCACCCAGTCGGTTACACTCCTGCTGTTGCTGGAATCCAGGAAAATGTATTAGTGGGATGGTTTTATCCCTTTTAGTTATTTTCTACCATGCCTGAGCTTATAGCTTGTTTTATTGAACATTCTTTGTTATTGTTTAAGACTATTCCTGTGTTTTGCCCTCAGGATTCAGAATTTCTGGGCTGGGCCCACCAGCTGCTTAAGTTTAAACTCTGCTCAGATACTAAAGTGATATGGGAATAAAGAAGCATGGGTTTCACTTATACCACCAACCTTTATTATTTATATTGTTTCCTTTAGGACATTTATTGGTATATTTATTTCCCACTTTTTCCCCTCCTAGGAACCTAGCAGTTTGTATATTTCCCCTTGTCTCCATTTTATCTTTATAGCAATCCTGCAATGGGCTAAATCAGCAACGGGTCACCCTGTGAGCTTCATAAATGAGCAGGGACTGGATCCTGGATCACCTAAGCCCCACTTTAACCATTAACCACATTGGCTGTCAAATTATCTTTACTGGATTATTGTATTGTATTTGATTATATGCACAAATACAAAATGTTGGCACTTAAGTGAAACCTGGCTAGTCTACTTCTATTCTTATTGACTGAGTCTGAATGTGAGAAGATTAGATTTTATATCTGTGCTGGGGTTCAAAATTGCTTCTTGCAAACATGGCAGAGGAGACTGGCAGAAATAGCACTTACAATAATAAGCATCTAATAGTAATGCAGAATATTCTCAGGACAATATCCTTTGGAGAGTTAGCAGTTTGCAAAGAAACCTGACACTCATTTTTTGGAATACAGCAGGTTAGTGGAGCTTGCAAATGAACTCTGTGGACTTGTCCTGGTCTAGAAATCAGTATTTTTTTACGCATTTTTGAGGGCTGTTTACCAAGTGCTAGCTCCCTGTTGCACTAGTAGTGGGTCCTGCTGGCCAAATGAGCACAGTGGACACGTTTGATATGTGGAATCCAACCAAGAAATTGATTCAAGGTCTGCAATACTGATGCTCAACTTCTTCTGTCTTTCAGTATCCTGTTCTTAAAATTGTCATTTTATTATAAAACACAGTGAATTAAAAAGGAGGGGAGAAATGACACTTTTACAAAGTCATGGTTAAACAGTAGACACATTATTTAAATGTAGTGCATGTACACCCCACATTTCTTTTGTCATGAAACACAAGCAAGGCAGGTGCATGGGACTCCCAGTTCACCTCTGATCTCAGACTTGCTTGGCTTCAGCAGCAGGGCTATGGCAGAGAATCTTAGATCTTGCCCTTGGGGACCCAACAGCACAGGGAATGGGCCAATGCTTTTAAGGCTTGCATAAAAACAGCTTCCGCACAATGCTATTCTTAGGACACAATCCTATGCATGTTTTGGCAGGAAAAACTGTAATTCCCAGCATTCCCCAGCTACCTGTGCTGACTGGGGAATGCTGGGAGTTGTAGGACACTTTTCCTGTCTAAATGTGCATAGGATTGTGCCTATATATTTGTAATCCGGTACATAACATCCTGGTTGCTTAGCTGAGCAGAGCTAAACAAGTTTGTGAAGATTCAGTTGCATATTAAATCATTCTTCCCTCCCAGACATCCTGCTGCCTCCTGAAACCGTAGTCAGTAATCCCCTCTGGAGTTAGGAGTGCTGTTTCTTCTCTACCCACAGTAGCGGCTGTTGACAGCAGTAATATACACAAAGCAGAAAGCAGTGTACAGTTTGATTTTCTCGGAAATTGGGTTATTATGGCTGGCAAACTTGAGCACAGAGGCAATCTGACAAACAGACACATCTGACAGGCCAATCATACAGCTAGATATCTATTTGCTTCATATAATGCATTTGCTTTGGAAAAACCACCACGCAGAATCTGTTTCCCTGGAGCTTTGGGGCGTCTCCATCGAGTTTTGCACACTTGCCTCCATGATGAATACCAATCACAGGGCATCAACTGGGAATTAAATTGTTTTACACACACGCACAACACACATAAATTATCAAATTTTTGGCTGCCGGCATGTACATTCCAATTATTTACAGAATTAAGAATGAGGAAATGAACCTCTGAAGCTTTCAGCTGGCTGCAAGCCTGCATATGTGTGTGTCTTAATGCTATCTAATCTCTATTGTTTGTTTCCTAATTTCCTTTTTACTTCTCGCTCATTGCTAAAAATAGAGTCCCCATCCCTGCAAAAATTATTGCCTCGAATGTGTTCCTCTGAGCTGTGTCTCCAGTCTCCACCCATCTCTCCCCCTCCTGCTTCCACTAGCTGGAGTCATTGCTGCAGTCAGGCAATTATGTTTCAAAGCCAGAGAATGCCATTGAACTTTGCCAAAAACTGCTGAAGCAAGCAGGGAGAGGGGGGAAGCAGGGAATCTGAATGCACAGCACAGAAGCCAGGGTGCCTCGTGATCAGGTGCATTTAGGGCAGGAGCAGGGCAGCGGCAGGAGAGGGTGTAGCTAGAACAGGCAGCGGGTGCAGACTTTCCTGGAAACAGCTGCAGGTGAGGTCCGTGAATACCCACCTGGGGACGCCTGCATGCTCCTAGCAATGCCAGCCTGCTCACAGAAGAGAAGGATTCAAATTCAGGCCTCCCCAGTTCGCAAATATCTTGCCTGCAGAAGCTGAATAAACAAATATCTCAGTGTTAAATCTCCCATCGGTGAAATCCTTGGACAAATCAGTATGTGCAGCTGTCCTAATCAGGGCTTAATGTAGCCTTTGGCTAGAACCTGCTTCTATGATCCACATCCCCTCTCTTCCTGGTTCATGAGGACTTGTGTTGTTCTCTGGCCTTGTCCCTGGGAGCCATTCCTCCTCCCTTTACCGTATACCCTGCCCTGCTTAAATAGGAACAGCAGAAAGCACCTTATGCTGCGTCAGTTCATTGGTCCATCCAACTCTGCCCCCCCACCAAATCTAAATGTGCAGGCCAGATCTCTCCTTAGACAGGTCTTGTTTGGAAGGGGAACAAGGCTGTCTCATATCCAAAACCAGGATCGTAGTCCTCAACTAACAAGCCAGGTTTTCCTTGTTTCCAGGGCCATACGAGACGAATGTTAGGAGCTGCAGGAACAGTCCTGTAGCCACTGCTGGCACCGCTGCCTCTTCCTCTTCCAAACTGAAATGTGGCCACAAAGGGAACAGCTGTACAGGTTGGGGAGGGTGGAGGGGGTATTAGCCCCTTTCCTCTTAGGGCGTTTTTCTGAACCAAAGTGGTCCTTCTGTCTGTTTTACCACATGGTGGAAGAGAGTCATGGTCCAAAATGCAGCTTGGGGTGAGAGTTGAGATGGAACATGTTTGTTAGCACTGGAAGATAGTGCTAAGAGGAAATGTTAAGCACCCATTCCCACCTAACTAATTTGAGTTGGAACATTCCCCACCCTGGTGACTACATTTCACTTAAAAACAAGATGCCAAAAACAGGTAGGAACTGGTCCAAATGCAGAAGCCTGGATCCTCTGTCTCTTGCTGTCCCATCTGGGTTGCTCCAAATTACCTGTGCATTTCCGCACAAAGGACAAAGAATGACTTCCAAGAGATAATTCAGACGGAAAGACTATTTCACAAGAAAGCTAACGCTCACCATGCAGCCCTGATCTGATTTGGAAGCTCCAGTGTCGCTTTTAACTGCAGGATATCCAGCCACAGATCTCATGCTTTTTCTTTTTCTCTTTTTCATCCTTTGCCCCCTGTACAGAGAACACTACACCTCAGGGAACAGGTTGCATCTACAAGCAATTCTACAAATGCTATGTGCCACTGGATTCTAATTCATATTGTTCTCCCAAGTCAGGGAAGACTGGGCTGCAGCCCTAGTTTTCTATGCAGAGGCCATTTTTTTGTCTACGGATTATTCCAGGAGGAGAACTTGCACCAGAGATACAATCCAGGCACAGTGTTATCACATCCCTGGAAACGGGACCGTTTTGCCAATGAGAACAGCCACGCACATGCATTTCCTGTTCTGCCTTCATTACATGCTCTGTTCTGCTTCTCTGCATCCATGAAATGGCTTTTGTGCACGTCCAGGACTACTGGCTGCTGTGGCAATGCTGTTCTGTTCTTTTCTGTCATCGGCACTGCAGTCTCCATTATGAATGCAGCATCAAGAAGCGTATTGATTTCACAACTGGAGGATGACTATGTGAGAAACAAGCCCCTGTCTGTGGGCAACCCTGTCGGTTTGCTCAAGTTAACAGCATCATTATTTTCTGGTCCTGTTTGGAGATGCAAATCAGGAAGTAAAATGGTTCAGCTGCATATTCTCTGGGGGAACCAAACGGAAGGCAGTCTGGCAGGCTGAATTATAGCACAGGCCCTGGGGCTCAAATGACACGTGACTGTGGTGGACCTGAGCAAACCTGGGTCCGACCAAGTTGCATATGTAGCAGAGGCTGCCTGTGTGTGACCAGGGGTACAATGCAGGGAAGGTTAGTTGAACAGCAGTACTTCGTATGGAAGAAAATGACTGATGCTTTAATTAGGCTTTTAACGAGAGTGGTTGCGTATGCATTGCAGCAAAAGAGGAAGTGCTTCACCAAAAAAAGGGCAAAACAGGGCAGGGATATGCATAAAATCTGCATCGGCTAAATTATATGGATAGATGCAAATTTAGAAATAATTGCTTTCATTTAAACAGAAATGCAATACATGTTTTTAACGTAATTTTATCTGGTTTTATATAAATTTATGCCATTGTTTTATTGTTCTATAAAGTATTTTAATTGTCTGTCGTTAGCCGCCTAGAGGTGCCATGATGAAATAGGCGGCATATATATTTTAAAATAAAATCAATAAATAAATTGTGGGGAAGACTATGAAAACTGATGTGTGTCCACTTGGTGTGCTGTCCGGGTGCTGAGCTCCAGGCCCTTGCTTGCTCTCCCTGTGCACAGCTCTTTGTCTTGGAAGTAGGCATGCCCTGGGCAGCCCTTCAAACTGTCTCTCTGTACAGTGGGAAATGTGGCAGCCTCCTTAAGGCTGAACAATGCCTTCATCTTCCTCACTCCTTAGCATGCAGAGCAACACCTCTGGATGATATTTGGAAAAGAGGCCAGACGTCACACAAATGAACGGTATCCATTGACCACTGGCTTTGAGGTGACACTCACAAAGTGCTGCAGACAACCTGCAGGGGCAGCCCTGCATAGAGGCAGAGTGAGGTGGCTTCTTCAGGGTCTGGAGGCCAAGAGGTGGCAAGTGCAGCGGGTCTAAGGCTAGGAGAGCCAGGCAGCCTTTCCTGCAACCTCTGCTCTAGCCTACTGCAGCTGAGGAGCCATGGCTGAGTGTAAGGGCCCCTGCTTTGCAGGCAGAAGGTCTCAGGTTCGACCTTCGGCATCTCCAGATAAGGCTGGGAAAATTCTGGCCTGAAACCATAGAGAGCCATTGGTGCCAGTCAGTGTTGACTGTACTAGGATCAATGGACCAGGGATCTGATTCAGTAAAAAGGCAGCCTCCCGTATTTCAGGTGCAGTGGAGGACGTTGTCTCAACACCAAAGCTGAAGGAAGATTCACCTGTCATTCTGGTTGGCTTCTGAATGTGGAAGGGGGGAGGCAGTGCCATCTTGTCTTAGATCAAGCCTTAGACCAGCCCTACGTGTGTAAACTGCGTAGGGATGTTATTATATCTAAAGTACATTAGCATAACAAAGCACCCTGAGTGCAACAGTAATTCCCTTGCTCTGTGGGAGGCTAGTGATCCTGCAAAAGGAGAGTCAACACCCTCAGTAAGCATGGCTTGTGGAAAGCCATGGCAATTAAATGGGCCTAAACCACCATAGGCTTGGAATGTAAATATTTCCACCCCTAAGGTTCTATTGTGGTTTGAATTATGTGTGCTAAGATCTCTATATACATTTGCCTATATTTTCCTTTCCTAAGATCAAATATGGCAGCTTTGGTCAGCACTGGTCTCTTGTTTGCAAAACTAAGAGGGGAAGCTGATGCTAGCTGGCTTCTTTTGTTTGTGAATAATGAGCATGGCGCCTGCATGCATATGTATGCACATGGATGGTGGGTGCACTACAGTGCACAGGAAACCATCGGTCCAACAGCTCAGTAGTGCTGACATTGACTGGCAGCGGCTTTTCAGGTTATCCTACTCGATTCTTTGCCAGCCCTAACTGGAAATGCTGAGGGTGCATGGGAAACAGAGGTTCTACTATCAAGCTGTAACCCCACCTGAAATAGGTATGTCATTTCCAAGTCCAAGTCCAAGTCCACGTCCATTATTTTGTTTAATTTAACTAATTTAATCCCATCCTTCCAAAAAGTTTTCAGGAAAGTTTACAAAAGAAAGGCAAAATACAACAATAAAGTATAATAAATGGAAACATGATAAACCTCAACATGCTACATAATGACAATTATTAAAAAGCCTTCTACAATTAAAAAGGAAATCCTTGCCTAGCACCAAAATGATAATCATAGTGATGCCAAAGTGGCATCGCTGAGCAAATTCCATGAATAGGGTGCTATCACTGAGAAGGCTCTCTTTGCTCACCACCTGTCTAACTTTATGTCCAAAGTCAGCCTCAATACACAGGCAGATTGGTATGGAAATCAATGCTTGGCAACATATATAGGTCCTCAAGCTTAAAGATTTGTTGCGAAGAGTGTACCTGCAACAGGGAAGGAAGCAGGGGCCTTTGAATGCTGCTTCCGAGGATGTTCTGGGGATGCTCCAGGAACGCAGGCTTTTTTGGCAGGAACTGCTGAACCACTTGCTGGAGCAGTTCTCTTTATATTCCTGGGGGAGCACCACCCAAGTGGGTTTATTCTGTTTTGATGGGGAGCACTTCTTGCAGTCTTTGAACTGTAGATTTTGTACTCCTGCTCTAAGAAGAAAGAAAATACTCCAGCCAAGTGTGCCTGCCATTCCGTACCTGTAAGGAAGGGCATTCAAAATTAAAGTAATTGTCATGGCAACATGCTACCTGTAGTACTCTCACCACTATGTATTTAGAAGCCTTGGTCTTAAACAACAAAGAGAGTAGCAGCAATCTAACTTGCCTCCTTTGCTTTTCATAGGACCAACTTGTTCATCTTCCCTTTGGGCAAAAACCACAAGGTGGAAGATACAGGGACTGCAATGGAGCATCAATATGGGAAAAGGTAATGATAGGATGCTGGAGTTGTAACCCAGAGGCCCTAGTTATTTCTTTACTGCTGATATATATGAGGCCTTTGGGTGGAAAAATGGTTTGTATATTTGAAAACCGGCATCAATTTCAGCGGACAAAGTATTGTCGCTGTTGTTTCATCTTCCCTGCTGAAGAGGTTCTGCAGGAAGACAAACAAGCAATATGCCTTTTACTGCCTTGACAGCAATCCAAGAGGACTGTTTAATCAAAGTGAGCTGACATTGGCCTACTGCATTCTTATCGGAGTCGCTTAGTCATTTACGTGCCATCATGCTTCAGACTCAGAAACCACGGGTAGATTCCGCCTGACGTGAACTGTTCCTGTTCATTAGCATCTGCCTGACATTTGACTGACATCACCATTTCCTCATGGTAAAACAGTCACCTTCACGATAAGGGGAGAGTGACCTCTCCAGCACCCACATTAGAACCCAATCAGAAAATTTCATCTGTGTCTTTCCCGGATAGACATTACATTTCCCTTCACCTTCTGGTTTTATGCCAATGAAAACAGTAATCAAGATTTCCTATAAAGTTGATTCTGGGCTGCTATAGATAAAGCTGAAGACTCTCAGAAAGGGAGGTTCAGCACTGTTGACATTTGCAGACTATTCCAGAGTAAAGCATCTGTCCTCATCTTGTTCTTAGGTCTTGGGGAAAGACCCTCGCATTAAGCAAGCAGTCTGAAGGTAGCCTAGGCAAGTTTTCACAACTGGATGGATTGTGTGATGTTTTGGGTGCTGTGCAGCTGAGTGTAATAAAGGGATATATTTCTTTGTGAATGGTGACAGGCATTCACGTGCAGATTCATATACGGCCATAAAGCCACCAATGTATTCTGCAGCAATGGCTCAGATCATGCTTCTGTCATTCTTGGGAGGCTATTATCATGGAATTCTGGAATAACTGTGGGACAATATGGGGGTGTCTGGCTCGGTATGCACATGTTATTGGGATGGAATATAGGCAGGAATATGTGAATATGTTTCCGTATGAATGTGTGTGACTTGAACATAGGTGGTATAACAGAACCAAGATCTTCATTGTTGTTTATATTATTTTCCTGAGGCTTTTTATTGCTGTTTCACACTTAACTTGTTGTTTTTCATATTATTTTGCTGTGTTGTAAACTGCTTTAGTGGGATTTTATGTTTCTTTTAACAGAAAAGTAGTGTGAGAATACTTTAACAAATATTATCTTTTGAAAGATATTAGCAAAGATGGAAACTGTTTAATGATCCATGAGCTAGAGTCTTCTTTCATCTAAACATGAAGGACTTTAGAAAGCATAGTTGTTAATTATTTCAACAATGTTGTTCCATCTGTGGAATACTTTCTGGGGATGCTAGCTGAGGATGGTGGGTCCACCACATCCGAGGGTACGAAGTGAAGGAAAACTGTTCTTACATATTTATCCAAATGCAAACAATCCTGTGGAGTAGGAATGATGAAACAGGACAGGCCTTGGGCTGAGAGGTAGCACACTCTGTAAGTAGCTTGATTTTCTCCCCTGAGGACAAGTTGCCTTGACTGAGAAACAAAGCCAGCATTGTAGGGCTTCTCGGAAAAGGTGCAACCACACTGATGTTTGTGCCACTTGGGAACAACTGATGCAGTCCTTCCTTCTGGGCAGTTGTTGCTGCAAGCACAGCAGATAACAAGCTATCAGATGGCGGAGGAAACAGTAAGGCCTTAGGATCTGCCTTCCAGATCCCCGGCAGCTAGCTTGCTTGCTTGCTTGCTTGCTTGCTTGCTTGCTTGCTTGCTTGCTTATTTATTTATTTATTTATTTATTTATTTATTTATTTATTAAAACATTTCTATGCCGCCCCTTGCCAAGGCCTCGGGGCGGCTTACAACATCAAATACAAAATACATTAAAACAATAACAATTAAAATATATACAGTAAAATAAAATAAGCCGCCCTGGCCGAATAAAATTCAATAATAGCTTAGAGCAGGGTTTGGGAATGTGTGGCCTTCCAGATGTTGTCAGACCACCACTCCCATCATCCATCCCCATTGAGTATGCTAGCTAGGCTTGGTAAGATTTGCAGTCCGATAACATCTATTGCTGGGAACAACAGATGGCAAAAGAAGGAGGGGACGACAGAGGATGAGGTGGCTGGATGGAGTCACTGAAGCAGTCGGCGTGAGCCTGAGTGGCCTCCAGGGGATGGTGGAGGACAGGAAGGCCTGGATGAATGTTGTCCATGGGGTCACGATGGGTGGGACATGACTTTGCAACTAACAACAACAACATCTAGAGGGTTACACATTGTCCATCCCTGCCTAACTGTAGGCTTCATAGCTGAGCAAGGATTTGCCTTTCAGCCTCCTTCGTCCCAGTCAAACATGCTGATGACTTTATGTGCTTTGGATGCTACATCTGGAGCACTGATGCAAAAGGTCTTGTGAAATCTCATGGCCTAAAAATCAGTGGCATTGGTTTTAGTATATACACGGCACAACCCAAAGTAGCAATCAGACGCTTGGAAGAGGGATTATGCTTAGTTTAGCTCCCCATTTTCTGAAATCTTGGCTGCATGTGTCACAGCTCCTCACAATTAGCTATTCAGGGCTTGCCCCAAAGCCTCACTCTCTAGGGAGGAAAGTCCGCAGGTATCGGGCACGTGCCTTTCTATCTGATTCTGTGCACTGCCTCATGAATGATTTCCACAGTCAATAGGTTAATTCACTAAAGGTGCAGAGCCCAGTTGCTTCAGCCTCAAACCTAGAGGGGGCTGGTTCCTTCCTGGCCGGAGCAGCAGTTTTCCATTTATGGATGAGGACGGACTTCCTTGCTTGGCCTCCGCAGTGTCTGGAGAACTTGAGGCGATCCTTTGTGGGAAAGCAGCATCATCGCTGGTCCCCACAGGGAGGCCTATGCCCAGGATTGCTACAGGGGTTGCTTTGTGTCCTTTTGGCAGAGGTGTGAGGCACTTTGGCTAGATGAGGGGCAGGAAAACAAAGCCCTCCACTAGCTGGAGAATAATGGTAGGTGGGCTGTGTTTGCCTGCTGAGGGAGAAAGTCATGCAGTTCCTTATGCAATTTTTTCTTATTCACTGTGGGAACTGAACTTAGTTATCCTTTGAAATTCACACGTCTCCAAAGTTTGCAACTGAGTTCTCCAATCGAAACATGAGTACAGAATTTTGTATATTAGGGGATGCAATGCTTATTATTATTACATTGTATTTATGTCCTGACTTTCCCCACAAGTGAGGAATCCAAGGTGGCTTAACATAGCTCTAGTTTAGCCTCACAACAACAACCCTGTAAGGTAGCTTAGGCTGAGAGTGAGTGACTGACCCAAAATCACTTAGTGAGCTACATAGCATTAAAAGTGTATTATGTTAGGAAAAGTGCTGGGGAATATGAATGGCAAAATACATTTGTCAGGAGAAATGTGTACAAAAATGCTTTCTGCTTGACCTACAAAGGCCCAAATGGCTTAAAACCAGGCTACCCAAAAGACAGTTTCTTCCATAGGAAACTTCGAGGTCTCAGGATATTCAGGAGAGGTCCTGCTGCCTTCGGAGGTATGTTTCTGATGATGAGAGACAGGGCCTTCTTGGTGGCTTCTCTCATACTGTGGAACCCTGCTCAGAAAGACTGGGTTTGCCCCCTCTCTGCTGTTCTTCCACTGGCAAAATACTTTTTTTTTTTTTTTTTTTTTTGCTTAAGGCCTTTGGTGCATCAGTGGGTCTGCTGGACTGGATGCTGCTTGTATTTTGTTGTTTGCTGTTTTCAGTTTTAATGCATTTCATTTATTATTGTTGTAATCAAGTTTTATTTATGATTGTAAACTACACTGAGTACAATTTTTCCTGGTAGGCAGGATGCAAATCAAGTAATGCATCAAATGAAGAATTTTCATGCTAATTTAAAAAATAACCTCAGAATTTTGGTACAATCCAACTTTAGACTAGATACATTCCCAAAGTTCAAGATGTATCAGATTTGATATTGGAAAAATGAGAAATGGGGAGAAATCAAAACTGACAGATTCATTTGTCCCTAATTCTAGTAAAACTGATGGCAGATTTGTTCCGCTTTGAATGTTAAGTCCTGCTCTATGTAAAACCTTTTCTCCATTGAATCATTTTGAAGATATTAGGCAGTAATCCAGAAAAGAATAAATTCTGGTCTGGTATTTTTGATCTAATCATACCTTGAAGCTATCATGCGTAGAAGTTTGGATAAAAAGTGATCAGTTTGAATGTTGATGTTATGTGCCGCCAAGTCATCTCTGACTTACGGTGACCCTTGAATGAAGGCCCTCCAACATATCCCGTCCTTGACAGCTCTGCTCAGCTCTTGTAAATTCAAGGGCTTCCTTTATGGAGTCAATCCATCTCATATTTAGTCTTCTCCTGCCTTCAACCTTTCCTAGCATTATTTCCCCCTCCTTTCCATCTGCCAAGTTTATGGCTGATGCCAATATCTGATCTCAGCTAGTGATTTCTTTATACTATTTGCAGATGTTTGGATCAAAATTTCAGTCTGAATTTTGGGGCTGATGCTCAGTCTGAAGCTTGCCTTGACTCCAGCTTTCAAACTATGGAAGATTCATGGCTCAAACCAACATCTAATCCAAAAAGCAGTCTTGTTGATAACTGAATGTCATTCATGTATCATGTGAGGGGCAACACAGCGAAAAATGCACAACCAGAGCCTCTTATAGTTTTGCCACCTGTCCCTCAATTTTTCATTTTAAACCTAATCATAGTGACTTACCCAGCAAATAAAAAGGTACAGTTTATCACATGGCATTTCTTCTCTTTCACTTTGGCTTCAGTAGCTGGGAATCTTGGTGGACATGCCTCCCCTGTGTTGGCATGATTTCTTGGGAGAAAGGGGAAGGTTGTTAGTATTTCATATGTGAAATATATTTATGGAGGTCATTTATTACGTATTTGTCAGCTTTCCCTGTACCACTATCAGAGCGTTACAAGAAGTTCCTGATATGACAGCAGTTTTTGCCATGGCCCTTTGTTAGTGGGATCAGTTTTACCCTGTTTATATTTACTGGTTTAATGTTTCATTTTGGGAAGTGGACAGAGGATTTCTCTCTGGGCATGTTTTAACAAAGGAATTATAAGCTCATCAAAGGACCAATGACCTTTCTCTGTGAATGTAGTCCTCTAAATAGTTATAGCAGTGAGTAACTGTTGGAAAAAAATTAAAGCAAAATATTCATTCTCAAATAACTCAAAAACAGAAAGGTACCCAATGGAATGATCAACTGATAGGCACAGTTCCATCCTTAATAATATACTTAGGGAATTCATTATCACAGGAAGAAGGATAATGGTATAACTGAATTTCAGAAGGCTTGCCTGAGAGAAGGGCAATTCTGTTTCTGGAAAAAAATAACAGTTATGATAACACTGACTGTCGGATCTGGAATCTATTTTAAACAAATAGGTCAAGATTGCAAATGCAAGAGATCACAGCCAGAAGAAGCATTATTCCCTGGGTTCAGTCTTATTAAATGCCACGTAGTTTCTCTCCATGCACGAAGGCGAAAACTCTGCACTTTGGCCTGGAGTCAAGGTCTCTGGCACCTATTTCTTGACTAGTCAGATCTCATTAGAATACTGTGTCCAGTTCTTGGGCAACAAAATTTAAGGTTTTTATTTTTAAATAGAAAAGGTTCAGAGAAGGGCAACAAAACTGATCCAGGGTTTGGAAACATTGCCCTATGAGGAGAGACTGAGAGAACTGGGTATGCTCAGCCTTGAAAAGAGAAGACTGAGGGTGGACACGATATCCCTTTATAAGTACCTGAAAGGCTGTCACAGAGAGGAAGGTCAAGATCTCTTCTCAGTCATACCAAAGTGTAGGACATGGAATAATCAGCTCAAGTTGTGACAAACCAGATTCAGGCTAGGTATCAGGAAAAGTTTCCTAACTGTCAGATTCACACTAGAGACATTCAAAAAGAAACTGGACAGTCATCTGGGTGGGATGGTGTAAATTGGTGGTTGGCTCCAATGGCCTTCATGGCTCCTTCCAACTCTATGATTTTATGATTCTATGATATTCTTTCTGAATTGCAAGGCAGCTCACTTCTTCTCTTGCTCCTTTGTTGTACAGTTGTCCAATGGGTGTCCCATCCATGGCTTTGCTCTGTTGATATTTTATTTATTTTATTTATTTATTAAAACATTTTTATGCCGCCCCATTCGCCGAAGCCTCGGGGCGGCTTACAACATAGATAAAACAATAAGTTAAATAAGATATCCCAGTGTTGGGAAAACCTGAACAGGACAGCAGCAGCACACCAGATGAGAAATGGAAGCAAACCTCTAGATTTAGATCACTTATTGACCATCCCTAGTTTAGATCAATTAAAAGATGATAAAACCCATCAAGAACCAGAGTAAGCCCAAGGCATGTAAAGTGATCTGCTAAGGTTGGCCACATGGTTGGCTGAAGAATACTAGGGATATACATAGATTTGCATCCTTCATCTGAAGTAAGTGGGGCTCACTTGAAAATACACATAATTAAACAATAAAGCTTGGTGGGCTGGGCTTTCCTTCCTTCCAGAGTGGGAAAAGGTAACTGGTGTCTTACCACTATAGGCATCTTCCAACATACTGGAAGGGAAGCCTACTTATTGCCCAGTTTTGTGACAAAATGGAATCCAGTATACTAATGCCCTCAGACTAGCTTTGAAATAGACACCTTGTCAGAAACTGAGGAGTCATGAGAAGGACTGAAGAGCTCATTCCATAGGTTCACTGTGTCTGGACATTGTCCAGTGAGGCAAGGCAGTAGGATGGACTGACCAGATGGCACCCATTGATTTCTGGGCTAAGAGTTCTTTATCAGATACAGGTATGCACATTTTGCATTTAATCAGCTAAAGCCAGAGCATTTATAGTAGCCAAAGGAGCTGAAGCGGGAGGGAAGGAGCTGTATATACACACTACCTGCTGCCTGCCTTTGGGTTCTGTAGGCTGGATCTCTGCTAGCAACACTAGTCAGCCACGCTGACTTCTAGCAAGCCCTGACCATGCAGCAACATCACATAGGGTTTGGGGAAAAGGACCTAGAGATGTAATACTATCTATAAACCCTGCACTCCAAGAAGCACTACATTTTGCACCTGACATCTCAGAATAAACTCCCAGAACATATGCATGCACTTACACATTCACATCTTTTCTCCCTTCTTTCAAAAGATGCAGACAGCTTGCTGTTTCAAAGATAACATAAAACTGCAGTCTGCAGCAGCTGCTCTGAAAATGCTAAAGGGAATGCAATAGGGATGTAGGCTCCTCACATGTATGCTGGCCCACTAAAAAAGCACACGCATCAAAGGACACAAAGACAGAACACAATACATTCCATCTCCCCTTCCATTTGTCTACATAAGTTTATTTTTCTGGAAAGCTTGCTATAGCTGCTACATCATGATAACAGCATCTGCTGTTTTCAGGCTCATCATAATCAGAGCCCCCCTTGGGTTGCCAGGCAGCAAACTGATGGCTGGAACGCCCATTGGGAACCCATTACTCAAGTCATCCTGCGGACAGGATTATTCACATTCTGCCGCCGATATTTACAGTCACAGCTGCTGAAATGGTATTTGCAAATTTGTGCTGATTTGATTAGCTAGTTTAGTCGTCATCGCTCCTAAGAGCAGGATCTGGCCATAAAATTACATTCTGCTGCGTGTGTGACTCCATTTTATGGTGTGTTGAAGGGATATTATGTTAATATCTTACAGATGAACAAAGAGAATAGGAATATTGCAGGGGCCAGCTAGAGGCCATATGGTGCAATCAAGAGCCTTCATTCCCTATAGTCCCAGGCAATTTTATGCTCTATGCAACCCTGAGGAAGCTAAAAGATCATTAGTTCTCACTTACCTGTACAACTTTCCTATGAAAGTGACCATGTTACACTGCTGGGACATGGCTTTTGTTGGCATTGTTTATATCTTCCTCTTCAGGGTTCTTGACATTCTGAATCATCTCAGGGTATACGGTTGAGTCATAATCTTGATCTGGGATCAACATAGCCATTCAGAAGTAATGGCCAAAGACCAGACAGGTTTACTTAGTGGTATGCAGGAGCAACAAAGGCAAAACGAGGGAGAATTGGAAGGAAAGGAGGAGAGACTAGGCCTTCTGGGTCTTTAATAACTTTGCTTTTTAGAGAGGATTAAGCAGGTGCAGCTTCTCTAACATCTCAATGAGGAGCTGAACTTGTCAAAATTCCAGCTTCTGCACAATTATTAAAAGCATAGGAATCTTTTCCTTCTTCATATCTGATCACATTACAAGTCCCACAGATCATCTTGAAATACATGGACCTTCCTTCCAAAAGCGAGAAGACTACCTGCTCAGGATTGTAGCCTTAAAGTCACAGCTTCCATCAGGGGTAACTCTCGATTTCAAAGATGTCACAGGAATCCATGACTGGGCATACAGTTGACATTTGGCCAGACCTGGCCTCCTTGTATTCTTCTTCTGGTAAAAACAACTCTCTTATGGGTCTGAATGACTTTTAAGGGGTCCATTACCACTCAGTACCTCTGACTGCAAAGAGACTCAGGATTCCTTTCAACTCTGGAGTTTATGTCTAAGATTTTTAAAGACTTTATAAATAGTCAGTAGCAGGTAACGTTTTAGTGATGTGTTTCAGTGTTTGCCAGGATGACCCCAGAAAGCATAGGTGATAAACAGAGATGACTCATATTTGTTCCCTCCACTAGACAAGGGGCTTGTGTGCATAGCAGGAAGTTAGTCTGTGCTGGAACTTTATGTCTGAAATGAGGTGGAAGCTGTCTTTGTGCACTGCAGGAAACCAATAGAACACCATGGGTTGCCCTAGGAATCTGATGGGGAGCAGGAATCTATTGCAGTGTTAATGCTGTGAACCCTCATCATATGCTCAGACTGTATGCATGTGATATAAACCTTATATCACAGAAATGCTGTAACTCTCCAGTGATCTCCTTCTAGGGAAACTAAACCTTCAGTAAAAACCAGAAACCCCGAAACTGTAAAAGGAAATGGGGTGCACACTGGGGGCATCATTCTCAATCCTTAAGCAATATTTCATTTTAAACTGGCATGCTTTAAAGGAAATTATATATGTGTGTCCCCACCATCATCTCCTTTTAAGCAAGGCTTGCCACTGCCACTTCCACCCCCAATCAGAATTAAAAAAGGGTTAAATTTAGCTGGTGACAAGAGTGGAAAAAACATCCTTTGAGAGTCCGCTGGGGGTGTACAATCAGCGAACATTGCATTTTATTCAGAGATACAGGAAATACATGCAGCATGTAGAGAGCCCCTGAAGGGACTACAAAGATGGAATCTGAATAAGATGCTTTTATAACCTATCAGTTACATACACAGTTGAAGGAGGGTGGGGGATCAGGAGGGGGAACAGGATGATATATGCACACGAGAGTAAAACATTTGGAAGTAAGACAACACGGACAGGTAAACATTAGCGAGGCCTAAAGCATGTTCCTCCACAGGACAGGCCTTGCAGGACAGGGACATTAACATTTCTAAGCCAGGCTTGTTTCATGGATTCCTGATCAGATCAGGAACAGCATCTTAAGTCTAAAGCTATTCTTAGTGTCGGGCTTTTAGCAGCCCTATTATGGCAGAGCTCTCATCATTTTGTCCTGACATTTGCAAGCGGACTAAATTTGATCCTTTTTGTGCTCTGTGGCATCTATGAAACTACTTCTTTCTCCTCAGTCACACACATTTTTGGGTCACCCAGGGGTATGTGATCTGCAAGGCAAGCAGTGTGGAGATCCAAATGACCCCCTTCCCAAGTTACCCATCCCTGCCATAAACCCAGGAAGACATGGCAGCCCAACTGAGTGCTCCATTAAACTGCTGTTCTTAATCAGGAAAATTGCAGCTCTCTTTTTAATAACCAAACCAATGCACATTCATCCTGGAAAGTCTGGATAAGGTATTCATTAATCCATAAGCACAAAAGTGGGAAATTATTAATGGGAAGAAGACCATGGAAGAATGGTGATAATTTTTCACATTCTTCTATTCATGGTTCTATGTAATTATGTATAAACCCACCCTAAAGGCTAATCCAAGGTTCATTGACATGACTTTCCACTCTCAAATTTCAAACAGCCCTTTGGTTCCCTCCAAGCTGCCTAGCCCCATTGCTGTTCGCTTTTAAAATAGGCAGAGCATTCCTGAGCCAGTATTGGGAAATGGGCTTCCCCTTATTCATTTCAAGCTTCCAGAACAACACTCTCTTTGCAAAATAGCTGTTCATTGCCAAATCGCAGCTAGCAAGCTACAGCCACTGGAAACCTAGTCTCTCCGCATGAGCAGAGCAATCTGTGGAACCCAAACTAGAAACTACTTCTGAAACCCCTCCTTTTCAGTAATGCTAGGCTTCAGCCCTCTGGGTGGTTCTTGTCTGGATCAGGGCTATTCTGGTAACCAGAACCAGGACGCCACCACCATATTCACAGGACCCATCCCAGGCCCTGCTGGAGCATTCAGCCTACTGACAAGCACCACTGGAGTCCTAGGGAATTGCTATATCAAAGCAAGCTCTTCCCTCCAGAACTGGCCTCAGCCACACAGGTCCATCTGCCAGCTGTTGTGTCCGCATCCTGCCTGATGGTCCCTTCTGTCTATAATGCACCTTGCCATGTCTCTTGCATCTTGCTGTGTATCCTGCCTTGTCTGTTGCCTTGGTATCACAGGTCCCTCTGTTTGCCTGTGTCCCTGCCCCTTTCCTGACCTGTATCCTGCCTTGCTGTTTGTTTTCCTGGTTCTTGAACCTTGTTCCTGACCACATCCTTGTTCTGCTCTGACATGTACGGCTAGTTCCTGGCCCTGTCCTGTTTGATTACTACAACTTGGGCTTTGCTATTGGACTTTCCATTAAACCTTATATTTGGACTGTCTTGCCTCAAGTTCTGTTGCCCTAGACATGGTGCCTCTGTCTTGTCTCTGGCTGCCCATGCCCTGGCCCCTGACCGGTTCCTCTGTAGGAGGGCCATTCTCCAAGATCTCTGCAGGCCCTCTAACTGGGAAGTTCTCCTATCCTGACGCTGTGTTGTAGGGCCAGGGACTGGAGAGGGCATGGCCCAAATTCCTCCTCCCCTTCATCTCCTCCCTTTCTGCCAGACCCTGTCTGTTCACATGGTTGGTCTGAGCAGCTATGAGGGTAGGGAGGGGAGCTGAGATGTCCTCACCTTCTCCTGCTCCCTCAGTTCCCACACTCCCCATTTTGCAGCTCTCATGATCCTCATCCAAAGAGTGGGTGCAACTCTAACCATGGAAAACACCTGAAAACGAACTGTCTAGTCCATTCTCAGCAGTGAGTAGGCCTGAAATGTGGACTTGCAGTGAGCTGGAGTCAGATGTACCTTGCCTTCCTCTCTGGTAATTTCTTCTAATTAACTGGCTTTATTTTCCCTCCTGCTGGATCCCACACTAGGGTTGGCATAGGCAAATGGCCTGATCAGACGATCCCATAAGGAAAAGGAGAGGTTTCAATCCCAGACTGCTCCTTTTCCATGGCACAACTTCAGGCCTACAACTAGTGGTGGATTTACTTGCCTTGGATAAACTTTCTACAGGTGTAATTGACGCTCCCTCCCGGGGGCAGAACTTCACCAGGCTCAGAGAGGAGCACTTTTATTCCAGACCCTCTGCAGGTGAGGATTGCATGGTCGGGCCTTGATTTTTCTTTCAGCAGGGGCCTTTCCAGGTACTGCCTTTTAAACAGGAGTTTGGAGTGCTGCAGCTATTTGCAAGTTCACTGTTGTTGTTCCATAAATGGATAAGAAATGCTGAAAAATTAAATAAAAATGTGGGGGGGGGGCACACTCTCGAGAAAATGGCTGCCACTCATTCTCAGACAGAAGGGGAAGTTTTAGGCACTCTTGTAACACAAGTTATAATACAGTCAGAACAAATTCTTATATTTCAAACCTTCAACATCTTAATTTTTGAAGTTGAGAAAATTGAGAAATTACTAACCAATCTGCTCCTAGAAGTTTAGGGACTTACAAAAAGGAATTTGCTAGACACATCTGGAGCTGCCAACTCTAAACTGCCCCCCCCCCCAATGTAAAAAGGTTTTTAAAAATTTCAAAAGGACCAAAAAGAAGCATCTATTTTCCTTTTATCTCATTCTGCTTTGTGCTTGTAAGTGGAATAGGGTATGCTGGGAGCTGAAGTCCAAAACATCTTGAGATCTCCTTTCTGTGCACCCATACGCTAATCTATAATTCTCGATGCAAACATGGGTTACCTAAGAAAACACTGAAGCACCAATTTCAGTGATAAAAGATTGTGCTTTCAGTGCTTAGAAAATGCAGTCTCTACACAATAGGAACACAGTCTGGGAGCGGGGGAAATGGCAGAAGAATACACCGACCATATTTATTGCACAGGACCCTGACTCTGCAAAAAGATGCTTCTAGATGATAAAATCGCACATGCCCAGCAGGCTGTAGGAACCCCGAGCTGTCACTTCCGCTTTGAGCAGCTGCCCTTCTTCTGGGTTCTGGACAGGCAGGTGGGTTGCCATGGCAACCCAGAAGTCATACGGCTCCTGGCAGCAGCTTTGCAGAGCACTTTGCTTGCTTCCCTTGGTGCTAGACTTGCTGTGGTGCAGAGAGAAACACTGGAGTGCAGGAGCTCATCATCACGGTGTGTGTGTGCATGGTCCCACCCCCACCGAGCGGCCGTACGTAGCACGGTGTCCACTTTGCTCAGATCAGCATCACTGCAGTCCTGCGAGTAGTATGCTTTGCCGGCCTCAGTGCGGTTTCTTTGTAGCCACATAGCTGTACCTTGTGAAATGCATCGCGCATCGACCAGCTTTAGCTTTAAATTAGCCATGCAAAAAGTATCACCATGTATAGCCACCAGTGTGAAATAAGAATCCCACCAAAGAAAAGAAAAGAAAAGAAAAGAAAAGAAAAAAGAAAAGAAAAGAAATAACCACCCAGCCTCTTCTTGATTACTTTCCCTCACTATCTGGCTTCCTGTATGCTGAACTTTCAAGTACCCCTTGAAAGCTGTTTACCGCCTCATGCGGTTGCCCAGGCAAGAAGGATCTTCCGATTATCCTGTTGCTTCTGTGGGTTACGTCGTCTCTCCTGCTCTTAAAAAGTCCTGCAGCCGTCTACATCTCGACTGCATTCCGCTACCGTGCAAGAGTAACTAAGCAGGAAGGAGGACAGGGCTTCCATACCTTTCAGAGCAGTGTCAAGGCTGGAATTTCATTGCTGGCACACCTGAAAAGCACACCTGAGAAGCCCCCGCAGAAGGTTGCAGGTGCCTCTTATGTTTACAGCAGAGTCCTGCATGGTGATGGCCTTCTTGTACCTTCTGTGAAAGAAATGCTTAGTGCAGTGGGATATCTCCCTCCTTGCGCAAGAGCAAAGGGCAAGACCTACGGGGGCAAGCAATGCACCGCAGTCACGGTTGCACCACTGTGCCTAGCTCAGCAATAGCTCATGCTCTTGCACATCAAAGGCTTTCCTGTTACGAAAGGGGATGGGGACAGAGCTAAGGGGAAAAACACTGCAGAATCTGGGGGTGCTGTGAACCATGAGCTTGTAGTACTGCCTTAGACAAACCAATGATCTGATCGAGCATAGGGTAATGTCCTGATCCCTTTCCAGAAAAGAAAAAGCTTTCAGTCCTGCAGTGGCTAAAAACAATAATGGCGTGTGATGCTGCTCACCTTCCAAAGAGCCTTTCCAGCAGTGGCAGGAATGGGGTTAATAGTAGCAGAAATGCTTCCTGCTTGGCCATCTTGGCGTGCGGGATGCTGAATCCGGGGCTGTGCTTCAGTCAAGGAGGCCCTTGGTAATCTGTTCAGAAGCACACGCGGCAAGGAGGGGCCACGCCTCGGGAGAAGGAGCACGTGGCTGATGTTCTGGAGAAGCTAAGAGATAAAAGAGAATCCAGTGTTTGTAGTGGAAATTAGTTCATTAGAAGATTACATTTAGGTTTTAAAGTGGCTATTATGGAGGGAGATGAGTTGCTATAATGAGTGCATATTTATTTAAATACTTAATTATTTATTTTTGAAGAACTAACATTTGGGGATATTAGCTTGGGAAGAGGAAGACATCTTTGCAGCTTTTTAAGTATTTCAGCCCTTCCCCATTAATTCTCAACAGTCCATCTCAAACAGTTTAGGCCATGCAGGTGTTCTTCAGCTTTGTTTTATAAATTCCCCAGTTCTGATTTGGCTTTACCTGAAGAATCACGTTTTGCACAAAGGCGTACTGTTTTATGGCGACAATAATGAAGCAGACACCAGTACTGGAGTAAATGCAATGCCAGCCTTCATTACATAAAACAGAATGGTAGGAACTGGGACCACTAGAAAATGGATGGTGCAGATGCCCCCCTCATTCCCTACTCTCTGCCCACAAGGACGTGGCTGGGCTGCCCATCCCCATGCATGGCCCTGGATGTCCCTGCTCACCTTGCACCTGGTGCAAGCTTATCTGCCACCTGAGAATACATGACCTATCACCCTTCACCTCATTGCATTTCCCCTACCGCCTCCTTCACTGCTTGCCCTCCTGCCCCTCCCCTTCCCTTATGCCCCCTCCCAAGCCTTACCTGCCCTGTTTTTCACTTCTGCTGGTTACAGCTGCCACACTGACTGCCCAGAAAGCCACCCAGCTGGAACAGTCCACATGGCTCTGACCTCCCCGCCTGCCTGCCTGCCCTCTGACTCTTGCACAGAGGATTGTCAGCCAAGCCGCAGGCTGGGTGGCTGAGAGCAGCCGTTTCTCTGTTCCTCTGAGGATCCGGACAGAACCAAACAGAGGGTGGACGGCTGTTCTCTCACTTCAGCATGCCCCATAGCAGGAGACTGGGACCAGTGGGCTTTCCAGAGTACCCACTGGTGTGGCCAAGTGGGTGCTGATCCGGAGAGCACCACTGGCACCACTCTCCCCCTGTGGCAAATCCCATGGCAGGAGCATGGCTAGTGAGGCGCTCCAGAGCACCTGCTGGAGGCAGTGGGGCAGTGCAAGTAACTGCTTCCCCTGTTCCGCTGCCTTAGATGGAGGCCCCATCCCACCTCACAGAAGAGCCTGCCTTGCTCATGCTCAGCCTAAAAGCCTGCCATAAGCCCCCAGGCACTGTGACATGATTAGACCGGGGCAGGTGCTGCGAAAGGGAGATCGTCCTGCCTCTCTGCCCACTAGCTGAAACAGGTATCTCTGGCCACCTGGGGACCCACTTTTGCTCCTTTGGTAACTAGGACAGGAGCACCAAACAAGTTTAAGCTTAGCTGCCCCTCCTCTCAGTCCCAGTACAGTTGCCTCTGCTAAAGGAGGAGTCAACTTTGTACCATTCATACTCCCAACGGTCCTTTTAATGAGCTACAGTGCCCTCAGCCAGCTTCCACAATGGAAGAAGATTTTGTTTGTTTATTTAGAATATTTATATGCCGTCCTGTTGCAAAGGCCTCAGGATGGCTTACATAGATAGAGTTGACACTGTCCTCCTGAAATAAGCATGAGAAAAACTAGTTAGGCTAAGGCCAAAGGCAGGGACTATAGGGTGGGGTGCTGCCAGTTTGGCCATCAAGTGACCCTGATGTTGTCCTGCTTTGCTTGTGTAGCCAAGGTAGGCACCAACTGCCTTCTCCCAAACCTTTTAATTTCAACCTCTCCCATGCTAATGATACGTCTGCAGTTCCCACACTGATTTGGAAGGCATGGGGAGCAAACTGTCCTGGAGGCATTCTTATTACAGCCTTCTGAAAACCTGTAGGGAGCGGAGCTGGTCACCGCTCTTGACAGCATCCTGGGATCAGCAGGGCTGGGATTCTGCAGGGGGATGGAACCTTGAGACAGAGAGAGGAGTCTTGGGAGACCAGTTGGAAGACCAGGTCTTTGAAGCACCCTCAGCTTGCTGCCCACAGTTCCCAGGCTGACCAGGAGAATGGGAATGCTCTGGAAGGGACAGGAAGGGTCAAGGGCCTTGCCCAATCCCTGATCCCATGACAAGGCATCAGGAGAGACGAGCTGTACAGTAAGAGGGCTTTTGCTGCTCTCCCTGGCTGGTCTTTCAACAGTGGGAGTTGCCTGAAGGTGGAGCCCCAGAGTTTTGGGAAAGGGTTTTGGGAAGAACTCTCTAGTTTGGATGCAACAATCATTCTTAGTATGCACAAAGGCTTTTCTTCCAGTTTACCAGTGAGCTTAAAAAGTTACCTTTTCTTGCAGCTGCGACGTGCCAATAAACAACCTGTTTTACAAAAGGACTTCCTGTGCTTAAAGTTTTGGGGCAAGAAGGGGAGGACTGCACTTGCCATAAAATGTAGGTAAACTGATAACAGGTCAAGTGTAACCTGATTCCATGAGTGACTAATAGGCTGGGTGGCCAAGGAGTCCAATAATTCCTCTGAGTGGGTGCTCACTCTAGACAAGGTCTTCTTCAGCCTCATCCCCAATTCTGTGATAAGGTTGAATTCAGGCACTCATGAAGTCTTGGTATTTCCCCACTACCATTTTGTTTGACCATGGGGTCAGTTACTCATGCATCATGACTCTGATCTCAGGTTTCAGCTTGACCAGGCATTGTTGTCAAAACCCTGCCCAGTCCCTGATGGTAACTGCCATGGTTCTGGAGGCCAAAAACAAAACAAAAAGGTGCCTCTCCCTGTAATCCTTTGATCACTGAAAAAACAGATACTCCTCCCCCCACCTTAGGTTTGGGCTTCCAGTGTTGAAAAAACACAGACAGCAGGTTCCATTCAAAGTTAAGCAACTTTAAGTCCCATTCATTGTGGTGTAAGAGGGTTAAGCATGTGCACAACTCTCCCACATAAAGCAGTAGAATTAAGAGTACTTACCTTTTTGTAGATTGTGTACACTTTATTAATGCAATCAAGTTGCAAATTCCAGTTGTTCATGAAACCTATTTCACACACACACACACACACACACACAGAGCAAACCTACAGCACCCAGTCGGCTATTTGAGGGTTGGTTGTTTCTCCTTCCAATAACCTGGGAGCATTTCCAATAACTCAGATTTGGAGGACAAGGCAAACCATGGCAACCTCCCCCGCCCCCCACCCCAGGAATGAACATTCAGACTAGCTGCTGGCAGGTGTTATGACCTATCAGGGCTCAAATCAGCCATGAGGGGCTGCAGTGATTGTGCAAACCCAGAAAGAGAAGGGAAATTGCTACCAGCACTTGGAGTAATGGAATATGTGATTGTCATTCCAATCACAATCATTTTAGCATTGTTCTTAAGAATCTGTTTGTTTTGTTTAATTTTTGGAGAGGTTTTTAAAAATTCATTCTAGTGCTCGTGGAGCTCTTTATAATGGAGGAGGAAGGTGGGAGTATGGCAGCTCGAAACTCTTTCTCCCCTTATCAAAGCCTCACAACCAAAACCATTTTTCCTTAGAGTTTTTAATTAAATGCTTTCCCTGCTTCTCCTTAAATTTTTCCCCTTTTCACACATTTTTGCTGACAAGTGGGCAGGTGAAAACAAGAACGTTGATCAGTGATAAGTTATAGACTGTGCTGAAACTCAACAGTAGAAGGAAGTTCCTACATGTTCCTCAGACAGTTGGCACATTAAAGGGATACAGAACAGAATGAAATGCCTTCTGAAAGGTTGGATTCTATTTGAAGGTTAAGGTAAGCCTGTAAAGGAAAGAGCTCATAGCGTGACCACACCTGCTTGCAGAGTGAGCTGGGCTTTGCAGTGACATAGCAGGTGTGCAAAGCAGGGCATCAAATGTGGGTTGGGTCCAGGATTTGACCTCAGCGGAGGCAAGGGCTCCACTCACAGAAGGGATTCGTTTGCTTTTTGGGGGGCCTTCCCCACTGCAGCTGTCCTCATTCAGCAGGGTTCCATGCATTTTCCATGGGCCGCAAGGGACTACTGTAGGTAGTACAGGTGGGAAGACTCCTTCCTCCAGTCTAGTTGCATGCGATGAAATCTGGATCCAGCCCCATATGTTTAAGCATGACATATGCCCACTTATCACCTTGTTCATTAAAACAAAGAAAAAAAATTAAAAGCTTACTGGGCCTGGAGGGAAGTTTTCTTGGAACATCCCTGGATGGAGAGGAGCCATTCACCATCCTACGAAGACAGCTTCTTTAGTAGCCCTGCAGAATTGTCTGCTTCCCCAGGAAAGGAAAATGTATGCCTGGACTGAGTATGGTAAAGGTATTTCCAAAGTGGTCCTACTGCTCTATACACATTGCATCAGCTTCACCACCACCATCCCACCAACACACAAGCTGTTGCAGATGCAGCAGGCTTTCTTGCAATGCCACAAGATTGCTTTAGCACATGCCTATGTTTAATTTAAAAAAATGGTCAGGAACTCCATCACTATGGCAGTATGTTTGTACAGAATTTTTTTCCTTCTGCTTTTTAGTTCAAGGGTCAGGCCCTTTTATTTCCTTCTCATGCTTTCCAGATTATCCATCAGACTGAAGGGTGGGAGGAAGGGAACTCTCTGGGGGACAAAACTGCCCAGCCTTTAAACCAAGTTCGTCCTCTGCTTTTCCGCTTTGCATGAAGCAATTCCCACACCTTCAGGCACATTAACATTTCTTGATGAACCAGTGGGTTAATTTTGTGCTCCAGTGTTGTCTGCTCCTGGGCATTCACTGGCAAAGCTGCTGCCTTCTCTTTTTTAAAACAAGACTAAACTATTGGGCCATCATGAGTTCTAATTTATATAGGACTTTATTTAGTTATCAGATCTCCCTTCATCCCAACCCTGATCTTATCTAAAAGAGAATGTATGTGTACTGCCTCCTTAATTAATGTTATTTTTATTCAAACTATGCATGTGATGCTTATTCCAAACATAAAAACCAATTCTGGCATTCTACCTAGTTATCCTGATAAACTGAAGGGGAAGCAGCCCTTTAAGTCTTTAGAAGACTAAATATGAAGCCAAAGTGTGATGCTGCAAATGCATGATAAGGGAGGTCAAAATCATAAAGAGAATGTGTAATGGAGAAGGAGAGTAGTGAAATCAGAGTCATGGTTATAGTCCTCTTGCCCTAATTTACTTTGGACACAGGATCCAACTTCAGAAATGCAGGGATAGATTTATATATGCACTGCTGCAGATTGGAAGCTTTTCAAGGTAGGGGCCACTCTTTTATTCATGTAAGTATTTGAAGAACTATGTATACTGATGGTATATTATTATTAACTTGAAACAAACCTCCAAGAAATACGTGTCCAGTTCCTTCTTTCATACAGAAACCTTGTGCAAGCAAAACCCGTGGATATTATTAGTATCATGCAAAAAGCTGCTGTTCTCTGGTCTCAACCAGGAACACTGCACACTTTGAGCTGGGAAAAAAAGAATAGGTGGCAAACTGCTGACACACGTCTAATGTGCTGCTTGGGCAGCCTGGAGGGTGGCTGCCACTTCAGAGATCACGAAGAGCTCTCTCCAGAAAAGAAGCGACACAAGAGCAAGAAAGCTGCTGTGAGTGAAAAGGAGCTCTGAATGCAGTGGAGGAGGGCAGCCCAGTGATGGTCATTCCCAAGTGCTCCTTGGGACCTGGTGAGGTGGCCATCACCGGTGTTGACTCAGGGAGCTTGGCAAGACTGGCAAAGGCTTTCTGCTGCCCTTGCTGGGCTACTCTCATGCCATTTCCCCGGACCTCCAGTGGGGTTAGTTGCCCAGGTTCAGACGACATGACAAACCATGGTTTGGGGTATCAGGTTTCCTCTCAAGTAAGTCCTTGAACAAGCAAGACTTAAAAGAGTGATTGGTTATCATTGTCGTCATCCCGATGGAAAAAACAGTTACTGCAAAGTGGGTAAGGATGATGGCTGCATAAGGGAGAGTTGCACATACACAAGCATTTTTGCTATTTCTAAATGTCTGAAATCACGAGTTGGCACCTGGGAATTAAGAGGTTGTTTAAAAAAGGCAAGGTACTTGATTCTAGAACACTTGGCTTCATTGGAGTTACGCTGGATTGCAGTTTTTAAGCCTTCAAAATTGACAGCTGTGTTATGTGATTTTGAAACCACAAGAACTAAGGCTGCAATGGTAGCACATTCACACTTTCCAGGAGGTGTTGCATTGAACTAGTGGAACTTACTTTGGGGCAAATAGGACCCTGCTGCATGATAAGCATATGTCCCTGCATTTTTTCTGTAAAATAGTGATTTTAATAAAACTGATTTTTGTGGCTTAAGATAATGGAGGGGGAATGCAGCATAAACAAATGACTTTAACAGTGCACTTCATCACAGCAACATATGGATCTTTGTGCGTCATTAGTTTTGGAGAGGACCAGGTGCACACCCCGGCGGGTGGGGATGTCATTTGGATTTCCTGCCTCAGGAGCAAAAATGTCTTGGGTTGGTCCTGGTTGAGGTTCACATATAAATCAAATAACTCCAGGACATGCATCTTGAATTGAAAAACCAAGTAGTCCAGTGAGACCGAACAACAAAGAGAACCAATCAGCAGAACATTTAGCACACAGCATGATCAGGATTGACCAGTACTGTTTTTCTTAAGCTGTCCAAAATTATATTTGTGTATTGTCAGTTAAAAGCCACACATATATCGGGTGAAACGATAACATGCATTTCCCTTGCTCTGCTTCAGACAATTTCATGATGCTCTCCAAAGGCAATGATGAAGGGAGCTCCTTCATCGCTGCTTAACATTTCTACATGGAGAAAATAGGTCCGGTGAGGCATGTATGGCACTGAAGGTGTTGGGGATGACCTATAAAGCCCTCAACGGCTTGGGTCCTGGCTACCTGATGGAGCGCTTACATCCATATATGCCCGCCCGCCCCCTGAGATCGGCGGCAGAGGCCCTTCTCCGGGAACCCTCCGTGAAGGAGGGTAGGTACTCGGAGGAGGGCTTTCTCTGCGGTGGCGCCCGATCTATGGAATGCGCTCCCCAGAGAGGTCTGCCTGGCGCCGTCGTTATTTGTTTTTCAGCACTAGGTGAAGACCTTTTTATTTAAGTGTCATTTTAATTGTTAATACTATTTATTTATTTTATTCTTCGGCCAGGGCGACTTATTTTATATTGTTAACTTGTTTTATATTTTTATTGTATAATATTTTAATTGATATACTTGTGAGCCGCCCCAAGGCTTCGGCGAATGGGGCGGCATAGAAATTTTCTAAATAAATAAATAAATAGGGCATTTTTACACAGGAGGCATAGGGCCTGTTGGCATGTCAGAGCACCGTTCTCCATTCTCACCTGGGGGTCACATAAATGTAGTTGGCGGCGGGGGGGGGGTAAAGCTGTAATAGAGTTCTTTGCCCCCACATCAGAACACGGTGCTTCCGGAGGGAAGGCTCCTAGGGCTGATACATCGCCACTCTTCTGCGGCCAGTAAGCTATGGGCAGTCAGCTTTGCGCACTATATGGGGAGATTGTTTTCCTGTGTGTGCACCCACAGCAGTGCCCTCAGGGCTAAATTTCTGTCCTTGCTAAGAACATAAGGTAGAATACTTACATAGTTCTCCCTTGTGTACTGCTTTTCTGTGTGCAGGAAAGGGTTTTTCCTCATTGGGGAGCATTCAGATATGCACTCATCCACCTACCATCTGTAGTGGAATATGGGAACATAGGAACTGGTCTTCTATTGGGCCTGTCTAGTCCTGTGTTGTCAACATTGACTGGCAGAGGCTCTCCAGGGTTTCCAGCAAGACTCTTCCATAGGCTTACCTGGAGAAGGTGCTCTGCCACTGAGGTACTGCAACCCCTCCAACATCTGGTAGAATCCAACAAGACCTGCTCCATGGGGTTCTACCAGTTATGTAACTCAACTCCTAACTCACTTGCATTCAGATATAGTGTACGATTTTAAGGTAGACCTTTTCTACATGAAATTATAAATCTGCTATGCTTACATTGTTTTATTGCCCAACTGAGATCCAAGCTCTTAGAAAGGGCTTTTCCTTTCCTGCTGTATAACCTCTAGATGGCACTGAACTACAGAGGAATGATACAATTACATCAGTATGAAAATAATTGTTCTTTCACTTTCAGAAATACTTGCAACCATGAAAGTCTATTTCTGTTTTAAAATAAACCAGGAAGGTGTTCTTTCAAAAGGCATGAAACTGGAGGGTCATGACATGGTCTAAAAAAACATGCTTCATGTAGAAAAGCTAACAGAAACTAATTACACAGAAATACAAAACCAGTTTAGTAAAACTATCACTGCACCGAACTATACAAGCTTAGCTTACACTAGAGAAATCAGTAGTTGGTGAAGTTCCTTGTCAGGCAGAGCCAGCAGTCACTGCTATGGGGTGAGCAAGGGGGCAAGGGAATTCCCCCTGTGGTGGGAGGGCTGGTGGAGGTAGGGGGCTCCCCATTCAGCACTATGAAATCTCGTTACTGCTGCCTGAATTGGCAATTGCAGCCCAGGCCTGTGCAAAGGGCCTCTGCTCAGTAAGCAAGAGTGACAACAGCGCTTACTCATTCTTCTGTGGTGTCCAAATATTGAACCATACTGGAAACAGAAAGTGTCAATGATTAAAAATCACCTCTTCATACCAAACAATGGGAGGGACCAGTGAAACAGAGAGAATGGAAACGAAAGCAAGCCAGCAAGCCCCAGTGCAGCAATGCATCTAAGACATGGGTCCTCAAACTATGGCCCGTGGGACGGATCTGGCCCGCCATGGCCATCCATCTGGCCCGTGCCGCTGTTTGCTGTGTGCGCGCTTGCTTGCTGCATGGGCAGGGAGGTGGTGGCTTGCTTGCTCAGAGAAGGTTTTGGACTTGCCAGGAGATCTCCGAGCAAGCGAGCCACCACCGTGCACGCCCGACGGCACCTCACCGCCCCCCCAGACACCCCCACCTCCCCAGCCCATGACAGTCACCGCAGCCTTTCAACTGGCCCCCTATTCAAAAAGTTTGAGGACCCCTGGTCTAGGATCACTGGAATGTCGGCCAGGCAGGCTTCCCAATTCTTTCTTGTTTTGGGTTATCCAAGCAATAGTGGTGATGGCCGGAAGTCTATTTGACCAGCTCCACCTTCCCTGAAGGCAGGCCTTGTCTGGAGGACTAGAATTGGGATCCTTGCATGGTTAACCTTCAGACTTGTCTACAGCAATGCCCTTGGGGCTGCCTTGAGGAAACCTTCAAAGTCTTCAGCTGGGGCAGGAGGCTGAGGCCCAGTAATTGCTCAGTAGGCAACATCTGGATCACATAATACAAGTCCTGCTCAGATCCCCGCACCCAAAGAGTCTCCACTTCTGAGGGCTGGGAGCAGGACTTCTTTCCCCCATTGTGTTGCTAGTTGCTGCAACAGCTCTGATGGCCACTGAGAGCCCTTTGGAACTCCCTATCTAGAAAGGCGTGTAAAATACAGACCTTGTTGTGTTTTAGAAAACCGATGAAGACCTTTGTAACCCTCACAGAGGAGCAGGCAACCGATGGCTGCTGGTCATGATTTGTATGCATTCCCTCTGGTATCAGAGGCTGCTTGCCTCTGTGCATCAGTTGGTGGGGGACACAGATGGGAGGGTGCTGGTGCGCTTGTGCTCCACACGCTGGCTTCCCACAGGCAGCCGCTTGGCCACTCTGTGAATGGAGTTCTTGTTATGTTAACATCCCATGGGCAACAGCTTTGCATTTTCCTTTTAAGGGAACAGGTTGAATGAAGATTTCAATTTTATACAATGCAATTAGTGTGCCACTCTAATTGTGTATTAATGATTTTGTGTTGGTGTTTTTAAGCCTCCATAAACCAAAATTATTTAAAGGAAAATCACGATGACTATGACTTGAATAAATAAATATGCCAATAGCATGCTTATGCCCCCAAATTAGACAGCTGTGAAACTGCTCAGAAGAGTGCATTTCATGTGTGAGAAAACTGTCTCAGTGAACAATTCAAATTTTAGAATTATTGTAAATTCCTGAGTGTAGAACCCACCATGTGCCAGCAAGAGTCACCAAAGGCTGCCTGTGGTGTTTGCTTGCGAAGAGGGGTAGTGTCGCCTTCTGAGGTGAAGCCTGCCTTAAAGGTCTGGGCTTTACACCTAGAAGTCCTCAAGCCTAGCTCTGTGTGACTGTTTGGTAGCTGCTAATTACACATTTAGACACACTTGGGGCAGAATTCCTGGGGATATACTACTTCCAAATGCAGATGGGTGGTATCGAATGCTCCCTCTATGTCAAAACAAAGCAAAACAAAACCAAAACCAACCCAACCAAACCCAACCCTTGAATGTGGAAAGGTAACATCTTAGGAAGATGAGCTTTAGATGGTCTGACGGAAGTAAAAGAAAGATGCTTAGAAGTATTCTGTTCTTGAATATGAGTGCTTCCAGAAGGAAGACTCCTAGCTTTACTATCTGGTATCATTTGGAAGCCACAGTGCAGCTATTTGTCTTTTAGTTCCTTAGGGAAATTTTATTTTATTTGCAATCAGTAAAAAGAAGACCTGGTGGGAGAACATCGAAAGGTTACAAGAGGAAGACAGTGTCCTCTGAACTTCCCATAAAATCCCATGAATGAGGCAGGGTGGTGGCAGTACAAATGCCTTGTGCAGAAGTGCCCTTCGACTTCTTTTGCGCTGGGCAAAGGGTTTGTTGTGTCATGTCATGCCTGCTGAAGCAAGCAGTGCAAAGGAGAATGTGCATTGGGAGCTGGGGACCCTCCTTCTTCCTTTCAGTCAGCAGATAGTTCTTTGGCAAAAAGCACTTTATTTCCAATGCATGGCCAGCAAACTAATATTCAACAGGGGAAGAGCCTCTGAGCATGTACTGAAAGGTTTGCTGAACCCAAACTAGAAACCATTTCCAAGAAACCTCCTTCTCAGTAACCCTAGGCTCCTACCTTCTGAATGTGCCCCTCTGGAGAAGAGCTAGCCTCCTAGATCCATGCAAGCCCTCCAGCTGGCTAGCCCTTCTCTCCTGATGCTGCATCATGGGATCAGGGATTTGACAAGGCTCCTCTTCCTGGCACTTCCAAACCCTGTTGGTTCCCAGTGTCTACCTGAACACCTGGAGTCGGCAGCCTTGAGAAACACTCACCCTTTCCACCATCTCTGTGACCGTAGACCTCATTTCTCAGGCCTCCCAGTCCTCATCCAAAGAGTCCGTGGCACCTGGCCCTGGAAAGCGGGGCAAGACTGACTGCCGCTTTCATTCCCAACAATGTGCTTCCACCCAAGAGCCCTTTAGCACAGCTGTGGCACTACTTCTCCTTCAGCTGGCCAGAAGCAGTATTAAAATGGAGACTGGGCCTTGGCACAGTGGGAGTTGTAGTCCATTACATCTGGAGGGCAGTAGGTTGGGAAAGGCTTGAGAAGGCCGCTGTTCTGTTTAGAGAGAGAGCAGGAACAATTTGCCCAAATTGCATGAAGTGATGCGGATGTCTGCAAGAAGGAAGGCTTAAGAATGCACCTAACTCCTGTCCCTTGGGCAGTCTTGTGCGAGTGAGGCAGAGTCTGGTTTTGCACCCCTGTCCTCGTGCACAACGCATTCAATGATCAGAGCAGGACACTGGCCCTGTTTGCACTAGCCAAAGCTTTCGCTCAGCACAGGGAATCTGGTTTTAAATGAGGGGCCGCCCCGCCGCCTGTCCTCGTTCTCTCCTTTCTAAAGCGAGTGAGGCTACCGAATTGGCTCACAAAGCAAACGCTGAGCTCTGCCACTGATCCACTGGAGGGTGTGTGACTGTGAGAGTGGGAGGCGGAGGCAGAGACAGAGACAGCAGTCAGCTGACATTAAAACAAACACCCTCTATGCAAAGGGCAGGCTGAGCATTTGGTATTTGTAATTAAAGCTTCTGGCTTGCTCACATGAGTCACTCACTCCCAGGGTTGCTTTACTAACCCAGTGGGCATGACAACATCACGTCCAACGCGGCGAGACCCACTTCTGAGCAACAGTCTTCCCATTGAGAATAACTCTTCAGGCAGCAGGCGGTGCACTTCCTCCCCCTGGTTATTCTCCACTTTTCCTCCTCATGGGTTGCGAACAGGTTTAATCAAAACATATATTTGACTAAGCTCCTAGGAGTGTGTGACTGCAGTGCAGGTCCAGGCCCAAGTTACCAAGTGGCCAGTCCGCACTGCGAACAGCACTCTGGTGTGTTCTTTAGGCTCTTTTCAGGAACATTTCAAACAGACTCAAGACCACCAGTTACCAAGTGGCTAGCCTTGCATGCCTGATATTTTCCCTGATGCGACTACAAACCTCTGAGGGTTGTAGCAATCCCTCTGTGGCATGCCATGAGTGGAGCCAGCTGGAGCCGGGGGTCAGACTGGATGGCCCAGGAGTTCCCTTCTGACTCGCTCTGTTTCTATGTTCTGCTGTGAGTAGCCACAGTTCGTTAAAGTGAACCGGGCCGCAGTCAGTGACACCTGTGGCTGGAGCACATGCCGGAGATCCTGACAAGCAACTCGGATCATTTCTGTCTTTAGACAGCTAATAGCAACCACGATCGCTCAATGGAGCCCCTGTGTAGGAGATGGCATAGCTAGGGCTAAACAACGAGAGACGGCATCCCTCTCTCTTCCATTCACAGGTGCTCAAGTACAGATGGCTCTCTAATTCTACAAGGAATTGCTTGTATTCAGGCAAAGATTTTTCTTAGCTCTTGCAGGGTCATAGCTGTATAAATCAGCTTAGACTGAGGCATGTGCCCTTCCGACATGTAACTGGTGAGGGGAGGGAGCAGTGGCAAGGGAAGCGGGAGGCTGATGGGCAGAGAAGCAAACTCAAGGGACACAGTGACAGGCCCTGGGAGGCAAAGGCCAGTGGGCCGTGTTTCTCGGGGAACAACAGTATCTGTCTATGCATGCAGTTCTACTTGTTCTCCCGTTCCCAAGGGCTGGAACCCCAGAAGCCTGTTCTAACACCCCAGTCCATCAGAGAGGGATAGTGGGCACTGGCTTCCACATGTCTGGCCATGGTGGGAAGAGCCGAACATACCTGGGCCTCTGTGTCACTGTCTGCTCCACATGTGGACATGAAGGGTGAGGCCAGGAGGAGCTACACTCATATCTGCAGTGAGTTATGGGCTAGGATGGGTCAGGAGGACTTGAGCATCTACCACGCTGCTTAATCACTGACGTAAAACTGAGGCCTCCTCAGATCTCTCACTTTGCCCTCTTTTCTTCGCTCTGTTCTTAATGTTGTTACTTTATTTATTACAATACTTTTACACCACTTACTATATTAAAATTGCTAAGTTGTTCACATTAAAAGAGTAATGTTAGCTTGCTCAAATTTGTCTCATCTACCTTGAAAAACTTTTTTCGAAGGCACGTGAATCTATTGCTGGGATGGGCAATATATGGCCCTCCAGATGTTTCGGCCTACAGCTTCTATACTCCCTCACCACTGACTATGCTGGCGAAGGCTGATGGGAGTCCTGAGCCAAAATATGTGGAGGCCGCAAGTTGGCTGCTGCTGATCTATTGCTCAGCATTGCTGGAGGCCTTCATCCCCAAAAAAGTGGCCCAGCTTCTGGAGACAAGGGGTAATGGTGAGGCCGGTGTGTGAGGCCATCATGACGCGAGAGCCAATCCTGCGGCTAGAAGAGGAGGAGAAGGACCAGGTGTTGAGCTGACAGCGTGTCCCATGGCAGTGTGTGTCTGTGTAGGCTTGGCTGGCTGTGCGTTATCTCTTCCTCAGAAAGGCTTATCAAGATGTCTAGCAGCTTAGCAGAAGGAAATGACTCCTGGCTCCTCCTCCCCCACATGCCTGCAGCAGTCACCCGGTTTGCTTTTGGCCAGAAGGACAGGAAGGCGCCCTTCCCACTGGTCTCCTGGCCCAGCCGCTACCCAGGATTCCGTCAGCGGCAGAGGATGGTCTCTTAGCCTGCCATGGCCCAGTTTCTATTTCTCCTCTTCATGCCTTGAATTCTGCCACTGAAAGAGAAAGGTAGGCTCTAAGTATAATGAACAAATAATGGCAGCTGACCCATTGCTTCTACATCACTATGATGTATTGTAGCAGCCATTGTAGTGGCATATAAACTGAAATAACAATTAATGAATAAATCACAACGATGTATTTCCTAATAGCCAGGGTTGCTTAATAAACCAGAAGTTTGTGTGCATCAATGTATATCCAGAAAGGGTTTTTTCTGGCCAGATCAGCCCTTGACTTCTTTCCCCTTGACATCCTTATTTCATTCATTTTCCAGCCTTCGTTTGTGACGCGATTTCTTGGTTTGGGCTTGAAATATCAGGTGCGCTCCTCTGGGTGACCATCTTCCAGCTCGAAGGGCTTTGTGTTCCGTTTCAAAGGCATATTAATGAGGATGCAGCTATGCATACACCTAAAACGGCGGACTCCTGAGCACCACGACGATACAAATAGCCTCCTCATTAAGCTCTGCCTCTTGCAATGGAGGCACATAAAGAGGCCCCGACATCAGATCGCAGCCGCATACAAAGCCTTCTCCATGCTGCATAAATCATGTATGGCTGCATCATCTATTATAGATTCACAAAGCAGTAATCGCTAATTATACGGAGGCATATTTTGTTTCCTATGGGATCTGGCTTGCAGATCTTCAGGCTCTGGCATTAGTTCATCGCACATGCAGTCTGCTTGTAATTTAATGACAATTTAATTTTACGACTCTTATTCTGGCCTCCTGCACCACACTGTGTCAAGATGAGCACACCTCAGCTCTCTGGGCTGATGCAAGCAGCAGAAGCTGTCGTGGCAGAAACGCGTGTTCCACTGGGGAAGCAGAACCCCCGACCTCTCTAGGGTTTCACTGGGGAGTTGACTGCTCACAGAGGAAATCTAGCATGAGATCTGACAGCATGGTATAGGCCTTTATGAATGAAGCGTTGTGAGAAGAATTCATTCATATTGTTTTGGTCACCTGAGAATGGGAAAAAGGAAGCCTACCAAACCGAAGCTCAGCACCATGCTTTGTCTCCCTCTTACATTAGTTGTACAACTGTGGTTATCATCTGAGCACAGGTGCAACTGCTATACTGAATCCTTCCTCCAGTCATTGTGTCTAGTTACCAGCCGAAACATGCTCTGCCATCAGATGGCTGATCAGATGGCCAAAGCTGAACATGAGAATTCATTTTTAGTGAAACTGCCATCTAACCTTAGATCTCAGCCAGTCTCTGCACACTTCTCTTCAGAAGAATGCCTATAAGACTGTTTAACAGGAGAGGTTTACCTTAGGAAGTAGAAGGAAAGCTAGTCATGATGGACCAGGAAGGTTTAAAAATGCTTGTTATTGTGATTAATATATATGCCGCCTTTATACTATCAGTTGTTCACTCTTCATGCCAACCCTTTGAGCTAGATTTCAATCTTCCAATCTATTATTGTCCTAGCAATAATAACATTAAGTCAATGATGTAAGTGCATAATCTCTCATAGGTTACCATTGCCTTCCCCAACTCAAACCTCCCCTCCGTCTATAACCTCCTTATTGTCAAACTGTAAACTCCTCTGTAAGGGGCAGCGTATGCTATCCTGCACATCAGTGGATTTGAGCCTTCAGCCTGCCAGCCAAAGCTAGCCTTCTGGGATTCCCAGATAGCCACACCCCCTTCCCCTGGCTCCATCATCTTTCCCTGACCACCAATTCATTTGTGGCCTCCTGGGTTTTTTGTGGGCTTTTGCTCATTCTAAAAAGGGTGAGATGGCTCTCTTAAGGCTGTTACTGGAAATAAGATGTTGAAGCTGAAATATGCCATGTTCTCTTGTTCTTGTTCTTGTTTTGGGACATTTTGGCCCTGCTCCCTTTGCCTTTTCAGAAAGAAATGGGGGTGCCACAGCACTTGACTGTCCTGATGCAGAACTTGTATTGTGGCCAAGAAGCTACAGTGAGGACAGAATATGGAGATCAGAATGGTTTCCCATAAGCAATGGTGTCAGACAGAGGTGTATTTTATCTTCCTATCTATTCAACCTGCACACAAAGCATATTATAAAGTAAGTTAGGTTAGGGTCAGAGGAAGGAATAGAAATTAGTGGAAGACACATCAATAATTTAAGATATGCAGATGAGACCATCTTACTGGCAATAAATAAACTAGCAATAAATTGAAACAACTCAAAGACAGAAGACGAAAAGGAAGGCCAAGTAAGAGATGGATTGATTCCATAAAGGAAGTCACAGCCTTGAATTTGGAACAGCTAATTGGGGAAGTCATGGACAGGACATTTGAGGGGGGTATTCATAGGGTCACCATAAGATGGAGGCAACCTGAGGGCACATAATGCCCTTTGCCGCTCCCCCACCTTTGTCACTTCCCCACCCCAACCTCTGCTGAAATGGCTGTAGGAAATCTCAGTCCCTGGGTTGAAAGAAGTTCAGCACCCTGCTGTAAACTAAATTCCACATAAACTCATCCTGCTGTATGTACTTAAAAAGCAGATACATCAGGTAGGGAACAACTATTCCTGTTAGAGGAATGGCTTCTGTACGTGAGTGATCCCTCCCTGATGGAAGTTATGTTATTCTCCTACAGAGCCTCTTTTATATTTTCCAGGGTTTTCCTCCTTTTCGGCAAGGAAAGTCAGCTATTAAAATTCAAATTGCAACAAACGGAATGAAAGTGTAGTGAAAAGTTGTATATCTGCTATTTTGCAGCTATATCACAGTGTTATCTTGGGCTAGTTAAGAGAACATATAGAAAGGGAGAAATGCAAACCTCCAGAAAAAAAATCTGTGTAAACGACAGATGTTTCTCTCTGCAATGAAAATGAAAGAAGTCTCAGTAAAGCAGCAAGTTATACCCTTCATGTAGAGAAGTGCTAAGAATAAGAGCATAAGGGCTGCTCTGCTTGAGGCATTTAACCTGGTCTGTTACCAAGGTTGTTTCTTCCACTTTCTGTGCTGGCAGATTGCAGCATCCTTCACACAAGATTTTTCTCTGGGGTTTTTACCTCGCTGCTTTTCTATATGCTCTGAGATGTTCCATTACACCATAAAAGGTGGTTTAGAAAGGAATTGCAAAACTATGTTATACTGACAAGCAAATAATAGCAGCATCCAGTAAAATACTAGACATCCACAAAAATGGATGTAAAATATAGGGGAGGCCCTGGAGGATGCTGACTCTGTGTAAAGGACCTACCAACTTTCTTGAACGAGGGTTCGTGACTGCACAATACATGGCTTGTGTAGAAAAGTCCCAACCTAATGGCTGAACATTCTGGCATAACAACTTTAGTCTCATATCTAGTCCATTGAATGACAGCCACAAATGGGTGTGATCTGGAGGAACTCAACCCTCCCCACTTTTCCTTAAAAAGGAAATGAGGCAGGGAGGAAAGATTATTGCTGGGTTTGCAAAGACTAAGGCAAAATAAATAGTCAATTTCTGCAATAAGGCAACTGGCTAAGTATTTTGATATTCAACACTCAGGTTTTAGGCCAGTCGTGCCTCTGTTAGTGATCTCTACCATAGGCCCCAACAAGGCCTTTGGAGTGCATTATATCTCCACATCTTCATGAAATCATTATTATTCGTGATTCCCCTGCCCCATCCCTTTGACACAGTTCACCTATGCATTTTCCACCCTTGCTGATGGGCAGCATCGTGGATGACTCATGTTTGAAATGGTCATTGGGAATCAAATAACATCACAGACAGGGATTTTCTACCACCTCACCTCAAACTACTCACTGAGAAGTAGTGGTTGATGGCATACTAAGAGACATCTATGCATGTGCAGATCCGCCCCATTTTAGAACTGGAGCTGACAGATTTGCAAACTGACTCCTATTTTTAGATTCTGACTAATCTCTCACTTGTGTTTTTTTCTTTTGCTGTGTCTTGCTTCACTACTTGTCTTTGCCTTGTGTGCTAGTAACCTGAAGCATGATATCACAGGACTTGGCCATGAGATACGATCCATCATATCAGAATTTGTACTTGGGCACAGGCTGTTCATTCAGCTAATTTGTCTGGAACATTTGGGCATTTTGATGAGTAAACACCCATGAGACCAGTGTTGACCAAGCAAAAAAAAAATCAGAAAGGAACTTCATTTTTGGAATGAAGCCATTTAAATTAGCTAAACTAAACAGATATGAACTTTGCTGAAAACATTTAATTAATCTGTAATGTTCAGACTCTATATTACTAACAGATTTACTTGAATAGGCAGAAGAAAATTATGCTTCAAAGTAAAAAAATACCTGCAAGATAAGACTGATTCCAATATGTGCTATAAAATAGGAGCATATGTTAAAAGAACTCTCTGGGCTAAGAAGGTGATATCAAAATGTAATAACAGGATCTATCATATGTCCAATTGTTTGCATTGATATTTAAAGAAAATGAATAGAAAAGAACCTAAAGAAAGAAGACACCAATCTATGTATGATAGTACACATTCTCAGACCAAACTTAAATGGATGTTTTCTCATTGTTGATCGCTATTCCAATAATAATAACAACAACTTAAAAATGCAGTAAAATCCTGAAGAACTCATTTTCACTCAGAGGGAGTGGGCTGATTTTGATGCTAGCTGGCACCGGTGCAGCAGATGAGACGGTTACAGAGTCCCCTTGAATACCTTGAACTGAAGGGCTTCTGTCTAGAAAGGACCAGGGATCAGTGCACCAAAGTATCACTTGTTACACAGAGAATCCAGGAGAGAATGCTCCCCATTATGTGTTTTCTGCAGCCTGCGCTGCCAAATATGCCTTTAAGGAACAGTGGGGCATCAGAGAGCGTCTCAATTGCTCCTTCCTGCTCCACCTGCTGGCACCAGAATCCTTTCAACACGCACACACATACACACGAAGCAACTGGCTCTTCCTCTCACCTCACACTGTGCCACATCCTCTGTTGCTCGGTAACAGGCGTGTGCACGAGGAGTTTCAGGGAAGAAAAGGCAAGCCAGGAGGCTTCTGCTGCGTCAATGCATCTCGTTTCTCAGTGGTTTGGCTGCAGGCAGCATGAAGCACAACCCAGTGGGACAGGCAGTGGATGCCTCTCGGATGGGGGACACGAAGAAGGACGTGCCATGCAACCTGTGATCTGGAAGCAAGCAGACCTTACATCTTGGAAAGGACCGTGATGGCCTGCCCCTGCTGCGGCTTAGCTCCTTTCGCTGCAATTCGGCAATTCCCTTCTCCATCACATTCCATGGTTTCAAGATATGCTTATCTCATACTATGATGAGTGGGAGTCCAGGTGGATGAAACATACCAGCCAGGCAGCCACACGAGAGATACAGTGAGAATGATACAGCAATTTTTCTGCAGTGATTCAGTGAGGGGGGCAAGGAGAGCACCAGGCCACCAAAACGGGTGTCCCAGCCTTTCCTGCAGGCAGCTCAGTGCCCCGTCCGGGCGTGAGCGTGCCTGAAGTACAAGGGATCCTAGGGAACTGCCTTGCCCAGCTCAGACCATGGGTCAAGCCAGCCCAGAACTGCCAGCACTGACTGGCAGCAATGGCTCTCCAGGGAATCAGGCTGGAGTGCTTCCTTCTGCATGCAGGTGCAGCCCCTCTCATGTGGGTAGCGTTTGGCAACAGTACAGGCCCTGGTGCAGGCCTTTGGTCCGTCATCTAAAAAAAGATTTGCCGCACTGGGGGAGCCGTTTATCTTACTTGCTGTCTGCCCTGTTTTCCCAAGCAGCCTCAGAGACATCGTCCCGTTTCACATTTTCAAAGGCATATGGTTTTACTCTGCTCCTCTTCCTTCTCTCCAACAAATCACCACATTCCCCATGCATCTGGCCACTGGCCAAAACACACAGCGTCCTGCCTGAAAAGCCCTGAGCATTCCCAGCTCTGTTTGAACTGCCAGGGGCCTGCTTTGTACTGCCTATCTCTGCCGCACATGCCGCATTGAAGCTCCCTGTTGGAAAGAAGTCAATCCCTCCGTGGAACAATAGCAAAACATCTCTGATGAGATCATCTCCTTGGGACAGAGCAAACAGTTAATCTCCTAGCTGCTTAACCATTGTGTCAACAGAAAGGGCTGACTCGCAACACGAAATGAATGTGACTTTGGCAACATGACCTCCTCTACCCCCACCCCCGTTACCCAAGCCCGTGTAAGGCTATTAGCATTGGCTGCTTGAGTCTCTTGCGGCCTTGACTGCTGGGAGGACTATCAAAGACTTTGGGGGAGTGGAGCCTTCTCTGATGCAGCACCCCTGCCCAACAGCAGAGCAACCGATACGGGGATATTTGCAGCAAGGGTTGCTATAGCTATCCTGTGCATATGGGAAACACAATACTTCATGTCTCCATAGTGCCGCTGTCAGGATATTGTTAGTTGCCATTCACTGCGCAGGGAGGGAGGGAGGGAGGGAAGCAGATGACAGCGGGATGCATGTCCCCATAAACACAATGTAAAGGGAGTGTGCTCTATTGTTCCCGTAAGATGGAGTTAGAACATATTCCTGCTTTGCTGTCCTGCTGGGTTTTTAATTCATGCTTTGGTTTAGCTTGATATTAAATGTTGCCTTAGAGATCTCACATAAGGGAGCAGTTTCACAGCTCACACACTGTGGACTTCGTGCCTCAGACAGGCTTGGTGATCTCCGGTTGAAGGTACCCCAGATTTTAGGGTAACAAGAGGTTGTGCCCCAGTCTTTGGAGATGGTCCCTATTCTCAGTTGATACATGCTTATCTGCTTGTTGAAGAAAAAGTCGAACAAAAGTCCTCTGGATTTAAATCAATATGTATGGCTGTTTGTAAGCCCATGTGATAACCAACCACACACTTCTGAGTATTCACAGAAAGTTGTACAACACTCCATTGTAAGAAAACCACAGGTCATTGTACTAATCTTACAATGAGGCTTTGTATCCTGAAGACTAGAATATAACCAGAGACTATGTGACATGCCACTTATTGCCCTAAATTTCTTAATAACTATTTTAATTCCCTTCATATTTTCCCACGTTCATTTTAATAATTTGAAATATACAATATGACACTCTTTAGTGCATTTTCTTGGTTTGCTACCTTTTGTTCCTGAAAGAAAAGTTGTACCTGCTGAGTTTCTGCCTTCCACACAAATGTTTCAAGTGCAGAACTTCGGTCAGGGCATACAGTTTTCAAACTTCCACTTTCTATCTTTCCTATCCTGACCTGCTTCATCTTTTCCGAAGTTTTCTAATCACCATGTTTCACTCCCTGTTCACATCAAACTGGAATAAGCACAGCTATTTCTGCTTAAATGGCAATGGCTTTTCTGAGCCATTTGAGTTAATATATCCTGCTACATTTCCAAACTACCGCCCAACCCAAAAAAGTTACATTTCCCAGCATATTGGGAGCTTGGGTTGCTGCTCAACTGTGCTGCTTGAGCTCCAGGAGGAAGCAGGGGACCACATCAGGTAGTCTGCGAGAATGGGAGTGCGAAATCAAGCTCTTTTTAAAGCTTAGATTCCAGAGCTGGATGACAGGGGGTTGAGTGAGGTGGAATTGTATTGCTTGCCAGAGGCAAGTATTAGGAGTTTCCAGAATTTGTATTCCAAGTCTGAGGACAAAAAGTTCAACAGCATCTCTGCTTCCAAAACAATGACAAAACTGAGGCTGTCATACTTTGAATACGTCACGAGGAGGAAAGATTTCCTGGAGAAGACAATCATGCTAGGGCAAGTCAAAGGCAGAAGAAGAAAAGGAAGACCAAATATGAATGGATTGACTCCATAAAGGAAGCCACAGCCTTGAACTTAAAAGAGCTGGCCGGCGCTCTCATGGACAGGATACCCTGGACGGCATTCATTCATAGGCCCACCATAAGCTGGAGACAACTTGACAGCACATAACAGTAACAGACGTTTTCTGTTCTTGCATTAAAGTGAAACAGGCATTTGTTTGTAAAGCACTTTGATAATTAGGTTGCAAAGGCCCTGAGTAATGTAGCAATGCACTTTGACAACAGTTTGCTTTGATCTAGCAAACTCCACAGTGGGTTCATGATAACCTTACAGAACCTGAATAAGTTTAAAATGGAACGCTAGTTTAAAGACAAGGCCTCAACTACTTGCAAAAGAAGACTGCAGTCCTAAACACATTGGTTGGCTTGATTGGGAATAAGTGAATTGAACACAGTGCGGTTCTTATTAATTTATTAATTTATTTATTGCATTTGTCTGTTGTCCCATTGCCAGAAGGCTCTCTATGAGGCTCCCAGTGCAATCACAAACAATAATACAGATAAAAATAAATGACAATAACTAAAACCATAAAACATAATAGAGTAAAAATACAATATAAAACAACAGGAAGATGAACACAATATAAACAATGCAACAACAAACAGTAAAACAATAAACCAGCAGCAAGGCCAATATGCATAATCTAAAAACAGATATTAAATAAAAAATGAAAGCAAGATAGAATGGGTGCCAGTCACACCTTCCAAAGGTGAGGCGCGATGACCGAGAAGGCCCTTTTCCTTGCCAATTCCCCCCTCACCTCATTTGGGGGAGGGTTCGTGAAGGAGGGCTGAGTGGTCTGGTAAACAGGAGTTCCTTTGGATTAAGGTTAGGTAAAGATGCATAGGATTAAGGGTGGCCAGGTACCTACTTTACAAAGAACACTCCTCTATTTGAAGTGCTCCATGGACTCAAGATAAGCAGGGAGGGCAAGCAGGGGCCTTGAAGTTGCCCAATGGCAATTTGCTCCTGGATGGCACAAAGGGCAGGCACACGGATCAGCCAGGCAGAAGGCATTTATTATGCATTTAAGGCATTTTCTGTGCACTCATCATTCCCAGTTATTACAGGTGGCAAGTGTTGCATTTTCACTTCTGTATCAAATGAAGACATCCAGCAAGGTTTTTTTCTTTTCTTTTTTTTTAGAGTAGAGAAAATATGGCATTTCCTCTTGTATACTTGTGTTATTCTACTCTACAATTATGCCACCTAGAGGTTATATATTGGAAAACCAGAAAAGGAAATACTTCTCTTGTAGTGTTTTGATATCAATTCTGTAATAATAATAAAAAAGGATTAACATGCACTTAACAGTCTCATGTAAAAAGCTCAGTCTTCTCCACTGTGTGAAAGCTATTGCATTTTTATTTCCATTACAGCAATTATTTTCTAAGTCTGTAAGCATATATACAAATCAACATGCATAGATTTTGTGCACATCTGTGCTCTTTCGTCTTCTTTTTCAGTTGAAGCATATTCTCTGTTTTGGAGATGCATCAGTGGCCACCTTAATAGGATTGGACTGAGCTTCAGAAAAAGGCAAACGAGAAACGACGACATGTGAGTTGCTAGGTAGCTCAGATCTTGGGTTTTGAAAGGAAGTGCAGAAGCTGTGGAGCTCGGAATCTGCAAACAAAACAGCCAAGTACTGCCTTAACGCATGTGAGGATGAAGCAACACAATGGTTTTGCTTTCAATACACATTTCGGGAATACAATGTGAAGGAATGTAAATATTTACATAGGCACCCTGCTTTTTTTGGCTCTGCTTTCAGAACGGGACATGCCATGGGAACAGGGTGGGGAAATCAAGGTCAGGAGGAGAAAACGAAATTCATCTCCCTGTTTTGTAGTTTTCAAGATTTTGGCAGGCACGTCAGTGTGCTGCTAGAAGTGGACGCTTCAAGCAATTTCTTGTTGACGCTTCCATCTGAGCTTTAAATGAATTCATCTGATCCACAGTAGCAGTCCTGCAAACAAACAGGTTGTGGTGCAGGAAGCTTCTACCCCTTCTTTTGGAAAGCTATTGCAAAATAGCCCCCTTGGGTGTGCACGCTTTGCCAGAAAACAACATCTGTGCAAGACCATTTTTGCCAGCATATAAAAAACGAGACCCTCTGAGTCGTTCAGGGTATTTCTGAAAGTGAGGCTTTAAAATGAAAAAAAACGGGGGGGGGGAAGGGGGAACAGTACCCAGACAGGCAGATCAATAAGCATAGTTTACCTTTCTAAGATTTCTCCTCTGTTCTGTCTGATAGGCTGTTGTTGGCAGTGCCCTGTTTAACCTTTAGTACTATTTGGAGACACACTCTCTCTCGCTCTTTCTCTCTGTGTGTTTAAATACCGCAGCTGCATTATTTACTAGCAGAAAATTCTGGCAGCCTTGAAAATATTATGAGGCACCAAGCAAAAGGCACAAAGCGGAGCCTTATTAATTGTTCATACGCTCAGAATGTAATTTCATTTCCTCTATAATAAATATATTACGTGGCGTTATTGTTTTGTTAATTTAAGTGTGCACGTGCACACATACACACACAAGCAAAGTAATAACGCTTGAGCTTCTCACATGCGGTTACTAAATCTTATCCCCACCTCCCCACCACCCCACATTGATTGGAGGATACTTCTTTTTCAGAAGTAATTGCACTTCATTGTCTTCTTTGAATATTTAACAGTTAAATGATTAAGGGCACAATCCTATGCATGTTTAGACAGAAAGCAATCCTACAACTCTCTTCAGCATGGCTGACTGGGGAATGCTAGAAACTGTAGGGTTTTTCCCTGTCTAAATATGCATAGGAGTGTGCCCTTAAGTGAGCAAGCAAGCAAGCAAAAATGCTACCATTTGTGGTGACTGAGGAAGGTGGAAGTGAGGCCATCACTCAAACAAAGCTTCAACAAGATACCATCTTCTGTTTTGGATGACCCTTGTGCCCTTCCAGATGAGGTATTAATTGTATGATTGCCCTGCTTCTTTCAAGGAGTTTTAAGAGGGGTCCAGACATCATTATCTTTTATTTCTAGCTCTCCCATGTTTTTCCAGTGTTTTTGTCTGTCTGCTTTCTTACCATAAAATATCTATGAAGGAGGGAAAGGTGGAAGAGCAGCACAGCATCTTTAACAGGTGGATGAAAGCCACAGAGGAGGCAGGTGCACTTACAGTAGGTACCCAGGCAAGCTTGAGTCTCAGGACAGAACAAATGAAAATGTAGCACGAAGTGACAGAGAATTTTTAGGGCATTTTTATGTGATCTGATTAGTGGGCAGAAAGATCTCTTTTCTCTCTAGAGGGTCCTGGAGTCTTTCCAGAACTGGCATGGAAAGATCTGTGCTGGCTACTTCTCCAAGGCTTTAAAAGTGACCTTGGAGAAGGGTTTGGGGAGTGTTCTGGGAAAGGAGTGGAGACCAGCAACACCAACACAGGAGGTGGTTTGGTGGCACCTCAGCTGCCTTCCGCCCCCCTTCGAACACTGCAGTCAGGCAGCTGAAATTGGCTCGCCTTGGCCTCCATGCTCCTCCCAGCCTGATTAGGATGCCCATATTCCTTGGGTTAGGGATTGCGTCTTGAATAGTTTTCTATGTTTTAAAGTATGTTTTGGGGAATGTGAAGAGAATACTGAAAGTCAGGCCAATTTGATTCTCATAGGAGACCATTTGTTATATGATATCATGAGACAGAATGATAAGAAAACCTATTAGATTAAGTGCTGTGGTCTTTTTGAAAAACAGGGAGGTGAAATCATATTAGGAAACATCCATGGGTGAGTGCATGGAGGCAAGCAGTTTGAGGAAATATCAACAGAAAATGGAAACCTAAGGGAACTGCCTGCTTGAGCCTTCTGCAGCATAAACACAGACCCACATTCAACGGCAAATATTACAGCCCGTCCGCTCATAGAGTTCACACAGCTTACCCCACAGCTCTTGCATTCCATTCAGTCCAAGGAAGTGGTTTTATGTTCTATACGTCCTCGATGTGATGTTTTCTTTCCCCAGACTTTGAAGATTTCTGTGCTAATAGCAACTATGTTTAAACCAAAGAATTGCTGGAGCACCAAGTTGGGAATGGTACAATTATGTGCACAGAAAATGGAGTTTACTTTTACCTTTTTAGATAGACTTATCTCAAAGGCTCAAGGTGCATCCGAACAAGAAGGTCCAAACATTCGGTACAGAACACTACGGTTCATCCTGGGAAACAAAAATGGGTTCAGAACCCTAGTTTCACTCTCATGATTCTAAATCTCCATGTGTAGAACCTAATCCACAATCTTAAGCAAGAACAAAGGAAAGGCAAATATTGCAGTATGAAACTTAAAATTAACTCTTGATGCCTAACATGGCCTTACGCAGTGTCCTTTGCTGTCCCTTCTGCCTAGGTCTTGTTCCCAGAAAAACTGGTGTGCGGGGCATATCCTCTGGTTTCATGTGCATTGTTCAGATTTCATTTGGAAAGATGCTTAGGAGTTGGGTGGGATCAGTCTTGAGGAGGCCATTCCCCCTCTCCCCCGTGCAGCCACAGAGTCTGCTTGGGAGGGCAGAGAAACCCTCCAGGAGGCTCCTGGGCATGGGGTGGAGAGGGAGAGAGGCCTGATGCACTAGCAGACTTCCTCTGGCATGGAGGCGGATTTAACCCAGAGTTACTGATCAGTGCTGGACTACAGTACAAGGATGCTCATTACTTTCAATGTAATGTGTCACTTAACTGTAATATGTGCCAGTTGGTTAAGGCCTTCCCTTACAATGTACCTCATCTTGCTCGACAGACATTTCAGTTCAGTTAGAAGGCAAAAGTACATAGTTTGCCTAAGCTGTCTAAGTTTGGAGATAACAAACATATGTTCTCCTCCTGGGTAGTAGAAGGTGTGCAGAGCAGTCATTACTCTGCTCCTCCATGAGTATTTAATTATTCAGAATAATGCATAATTATTTCTATCTGAATTTGTGTTGCACCTGAATCCCATATTTCATGGCTCAGGAGTAAGAATCTGGGTAGCTCAGGTTAAAAACAAAGCTAGCACCCTGCGTCCAAAAGCTGATGATCTATTTATTTAACTTGCATTCCACACTAAAGGAATAGTCTAGAATAGTCTCTAGGTGGATAACAATAATGACATAAAAACTAAAATCACAGTTTACCAATAAATAACAACCATATAACAACAATGAGATATAATTTAACTACAATAAAGCCACCATATATAACAATACACAACAATATACAGCTGAGAGTTAAGGCATGATAAGTTAAAATTCTAAAATTACATAAAAATTGATTTCTTTGAAATCATGCAGAATAACATTAATTAGTAAAATGCCTCAAAAACAATGTTACTTTTGACTGGTGCTGGAAAGATGGTAATGAAGTTACCAGGTGAACAGCCCTCGGGATGCTATTCCATAGGTGATATCTGGCTTGGCATTCAATCTCGGCTGAAGAAGCCCTGCTTCCCTCCTTCCTCCCAGCCACACGCCTGCTTTCCAACCCTCTTAGTTGCTGCTCCAGTGCCAGGGAAATGGCAGCTGCCATATATCCTGACATACAAAATGGTTCCTGAACCTGGAAATAGTGAGGCAAAAATGGGGGGGGGGGGGTCAACTTATATGCCAGATGAAAATTGTTTATCATATTATATTCATTGCTAAAGGTTAGGTAATAAAGACAATTGTATTTACAAATTTGCTTTTATCAATAATCATAAAAAGTGTTCCTGATATTGGGGGAGCTTGTCACATTGCAGGCTTTGCGCCAGGTGCAGGCCAGTCCCAAGTTGTGCATCTGCCCTGCCCTTGCAGAGATGTGCTGTTTGAGCCGGAGGCAGTGGCCGAGGAGGGGAGCGTTCCCCGCACAGCTGCCTGTGCAGAGACACAGCGTTACCTGCACAGGCCTCCTCCCTCATGCCTACCCCCACAGTGCCTGTCCACAGGGCTAGCACTGGCCATCTTCCCTAACTGACCCAACCCAGCCCCCTTGTGGTCTACTATCAGCCTCCAAACCAGAGAAGGAATGTGACTGTTAGCTAGAATACAGTAACATGATGTTATTAGAGTCCAGAACCTTCCAGCTGACAAATACCCATATATATCAATGTATAAGAGCCCCTTGAAACTGAAAATAGCAAAGCAAAATTGGGGGTCGTCTTATATGTGTAACATATGACAAACGCCAGAAAAATAGGCCAAAATATCGACCTTGGCTTATATGTGAGTCACCTTGTATGCTGGTATATATGGTACCGTCATGGTGGCTATATAGTACCTCCCATGATGGGGGCAGTGTGCTTCTGTATGGTGGTGTCAGGAAATCTTGGAATTGCAGGACCAGGAGAACACATGTCTGTATTCACACGGAAGATGCTACATTTAGTTTCAGCAGTTTATCGGCAGGACACACTAAGCAACCTTCTCTGACAAGGAAACAACAACAGCGCTGTTGTGTAGCCAGTATACCGAAGTGACTTTCCAGAGCATATACAGAGTTTTTATAAGTTGTGGGTCATGTATGCAGTTTCAGGGCGCTGATGAGATTCTGAGTGGGTGAGAAGGTGAGGACAATGGGGAAGCACAAAAACATAATACCAAACATTGAGAAATTATTATAGACATCAGGAAAAATATGATGACACATTGAAAGCTTGAGTAACAGATAACAAATAAAACAATCAGGAGTTACAGAATTCTAACAGGTTTCAATATTTTGATTTTTTACAATCAGAGAGACAACATTCCTTAAGACAAAGCATGATCTGTCTAGGTACTTTTACATTGCAAAGGAAGTACAGCTGTCCAGAACTTCTTGCAACATTGTTTCAATTCTGTTTTGGCTAGGCGATCAGGGGCTGAGAGCAGGTGGATCATTTGCATACCTTGGGACTGGTTTTCCTTTCCCTGGAGATGGAAAGAGGAAGGAAAAATCCTGCAGATGGGGATGGGGGTGGGGGTTGGGGAGAGGACATGCAAGGCTTTCCATATTTTAACATATAAAATTTAGGGCAACTGTAACAGAAGCCACAAGGATCATGAGTGGGGATGCTTTTGAATACCTGCCCTGCTTGTGGGGTTCTTGAGGGCATCTGATTGGCTTGTTTGGGAACCAAATGCTTCGCCATAGATCTTTGGCCTGCTCAGCATGCCTCTTTTTCTGTTGTGTTCCTCATAGAATCATAGAATAGTAGCACTGGAAGGGGCCAAGAAGGCCATTGGGTCCACCCCCCTGCAGTTGCAGGACATAATTTACAGCATCCCACTCAGATGGCTGTTCGGTTTTGCCTTGAATGTCTCTAGTGTGAGATAGCCCACCACCTCTCTAGGCAGCTGGTGCCACTGCTGTATTCCTCTGACAATGGGGAAACTTATCATACCCCCCTCTGTCTTCTCTTCTGAAGGCTGAACATGCCCAGTTCTCTCAGTCTCTCCTCCATAGGGCAGTGTTTCCAAGCCCTGGATCATTTGTGTTGCTTTCCTCTGGATCCTTTCTAATTCTTCTGCATCTTTCTTAAAACTTGGTGCCCAGAACTGGACATACTATTCATTCCAATGCCTAGTGTGTAAGTGTGGGGACATTTTTTTTCTGGCACTGCTGGTTACATCAGTACATTTGCATCTGGCACATTGTTTGGCAGATAATGCATGATGAGTGGGGGGAGAGAAAGAGAGAGATCTCCCTCATTTCCTTTATCCCCCTCCCCCTCCCCCACTGCTGCCACACCAGAATCAAAGGTAAGTGAAGAAAAGGGAAAGGAGAGAGACTCACTGTTGGTGGTGGGGAGAGGATTGGATCCCGTTACAGTAGGATCAGACTTTTGGAAAAGCAGTTTATTTTTTCTCTTTCTACGTCTAATTCTGAACCTGACTGGGATAACGCAGGGAGTGCAATATGTATTGTATCCCCAAAGGGCTGCGGTAGGCCTGGATGCTGAGCTTCTCTTGTGTGACTAAAGCAATATTACCCTGTGACTGCAGAGATGAAGGGAAGGACATTCAGATCTCACGGCTCCTCTCTTCCATGAAGATCAGTGTAGCAGTGCAGCAGCCTTCAACTCGCGGAGCAGGAGCTGAGTCTGCTCAGTTCATTCAGTGGCCCTGCAGGAGCAGAGGTGAAGAGATGCACCTTCGCAGGCGGACCAGACATAGCTGCGTGGTTGCTGCACCATCATCCCAGCAGAAATTCCCGCAGGGGAAGATTAGTCTGGATCAAACCCAATACAAAGACAGCTCGGCACTTCTGTTCTCCATCTTCTACCTTTCCCACCATTGGACCTTCCTTTGTGTTTCTTGTTTTTCAGATTAGGGACTGGCTTTCTGATCTACTTTGTTTTTATTAGATTCACAGGAGCCTGGCACAAAAAGTCATACACTTTGAATTGCAGCACTTGGAGGCCAGGAACGTGTTTTGAGTACCACTACTGAACAGAGCTCACAATCCTTCCACACTAAAATCCACTCCTGGACACACCAGGCTTAGTTTTCCTCAGTTCAATACCAATTTTTATGTGCATGTGTGAGTGCAGAGAGTGGAGAAAAGGGGTGGGGAAGGAAATATTTTTGCTGCTCCTATTGTTAAATCAGAAACGAAATCATTCCAAAATCTACCAGTAGATCCTACTCTCCTGCCACCCCCTTTTTAAAATAGCAAACCTATTCTTCATTTTTGACCAAAAGGTAGGCTCAATATGTACTATATAATAAAATGACCCACAAACAAGCAACATTGCACTGTCAAGAGAACAGCATTGGCTTCCCCTATGCACCCTCTCACCAGCTTTGCCATCTCCTAGGTGGTCCTACCTTTGCCCGAACCATGCCAGTGGAAGCACTGGCTTGCAATAGGGATACCGAAACTTTCTGTCCCAGCTGCGGGTGGGGGAAAGTGTGCAGTGTGTGTTGTCAACTCACTTAAGTAGGCATAGCACATTCCCTGCACCATGGTGGGCAGATAGTGGGTTGCCAACAAAGCAGGGGATGCTCCCTCCAAGCAGGTGTACTCCAGCATGGAAGCAGCCTCGCGTCACTTCTAGTCTTTGTGCAGAGATATCCCCTTCTAATCTGGCCTCTCTTTTATTCTTTGTTTTTAGAGTGTATTTGGCAGGGCTTGAGAGCTGCTGTTTGGATAGTCCTGGAGACAGAACTCCTTTTTATTTAAAAAAAACAAAACAAAGCCTCTTTATTGTTATTAGAAATGAGTCCGGCAGACAGTGTTTGGATTGAGATGAAAATCTAGATCAGGCTAGAAGGCCAAGGCTTGTGATTTAAGGCAGTGCCAGAACAAAGAGTTGTGGGAGGGAAGGTGGGCAGCAATCCTCAAGCTGCACTTGTAAGACTTTATTTGCTAAGGAAAGGAGTCTCATGTGCACAGTGCATTGCGCATGGCATTGCTGCCGTGTAATCCCTTCCATCCCTTCTTCAAAATGGAAGAATTTGCCATCTCGTCCATTGCTTTGACCATGTAACAGTCTTCCTAAAATCCCTGCAGGGGCTTCTGATCTGCTTCCTCAACCAACATCTTGTACTGAGGGGGCCAAACTCGATGTGACAGTGAGCATATCATGAGCATCCGGGGGGTGGGTGGCACACTAAGCCTTCCCTGCTTCTGAATATTACCTTTACCTAACTATGGGCTATAGCTCCAATCACTGCTTTCTAGTGCTGGGGAATTGAGTCAAGCGACTCACTCTCAACCTGGGTCACATCAGCAACTCAACTCGGACTTGACTTTGGAGCAACTGGCGAGTGACTCGACTCGACTCGACTCGAGATTTCAGGGCTTACTGCCTGCATCCAACATGTGCCAGAATATCCTGGGGTGGTCTCAGTGGAAGGCCTCTGCAATGGGCTGGAATACAGCAGAGGCGGTGGGAGGGAAGGAGTTGAAGGGGCAGGATGGAGAGGAGGGGATCACGATATGCTGGGAAGGCTTCAGCTCTCTCTGGTGCACTTTGGTCTTCTTGGCAGGAAGTGCAACAGCGCTTCTGCTGCCTCTCCTCTGATCCCACGTTTCTAGGGAGGAATGAACAACTCTCCCACCCCCAACCCCACCAGCACCTCCTTTTTTCTGTTAAAGTTGGTTCCTGAGATTTGAGAAGCAGCTTGGAACTTGACTCAAAAATTTCTTGCAATGACTTGAGACTTGACTTGGACTTGAAAGTAAAGACTTGTGACTTGACTGGAGACTTGGAATAAAGGACTTGAACACATCACTGCTGGTTTCTCTTCCCAGCTCCCTTCCAAAGCCAGGAACAGAGAAAACTGCCTGGAAAAACTGCTTGCGTGGATGTGAAGTGCAAGAGGAGGGCAGGCGCAGCCCCTCCCAGTACATGCACCTTTTCAACGGTTAAAATCCTCCTCCTCTCCCACCCACTTTACATGTGAGCGGAAGCAAACACCTGACTATGGCTCAGAGAGTACCCACCGTATCCCCATCTTTCTCCTGCTCCTCTGCGATTTTTCTCTTTGGCAGCTATTTTTGACAGCACACACATGGAGCTGTGAATTGCCACACGCTTTATTTTAATCCTCCATTGTTGTGAACGATCGAAGGTGGGCACACAGTCAGCAGGCTCAAAAGAGAGATGCAGAGAGAACGGAGCCTGGAGTGGCGGCACGCCCGTCCCCGTCCCCCGTCCCCCCACAAGTGCAGCGGCAGGACGAGGCCGGTGTCATGAGCTCGCAGGATGAACACAAATGATAGGGCGGACGTGACCTTTTGAACTCCTGCTGCAAGTAGGACACGGAGCGGTTGTGCGCAGCACTCAGCCACAGGGATGCGAGTCTCTGTTCGTTTTAGACCAGGATTTAGTCTGTTTGCTTCTTCCCAATCCGAACCCAGATTTGAACATAGCAGACCAAAGGGAAAATGTGCATGGAACATGAGTTTGAAAAAAAAAATGTGAGAGAATGCATACCTTTGAAAAATGCATGCTAGCACACTTTAATTAATGGGAGGAACTGTGAACTCTTGGGGCACACTGCCATGTTCATGAATTGTTGTGTTAACAGGAACAAAAGCTTTCAGTGTGATGTGGGCTTGAATCAAATGTGCTTTAAGGTGGAACTGAAAGAAGCTGGGCAAGCTCGGGCTTTGCTGATTTGTGCATCCCCGCTTGATCATGTTATAACCGCTGGGGATACTGCTCTGTGTTCATTAGCCAGCGCCTCTGGAGCAACCACTGCATTTTGAAAGCGAAAAATAAAAATGGCACGGCCGTGATTTGCACACGAAAGGGGCTGCAGTGCCGCTCTGCCCTCCAGTTGCGCTTAACAAGGGAAATTGCAGTGCGTGGAGAGCATGCTCAGTCTCTCCTTCTGTAGGCACTGCCCTTCTCCTGCCCATCCTGCTATGAGGAAAGGTTGCCTTTGCAGCAAGGCAGGAACAGGAAGCAGTTTGATGAGGGCATGTACAGGACTGGGCTGAGCTGCTGAACTCAGCTAAGGAGAGAAGAAGGAGATTTTTAACTTCCCTTTTCCAAGATTTATTTTATTTATTTATTTTATTTATTTATTAAAACATTTTTATGCCGCCCCATTCGCCGAAGCCTCGGGGCGGCTTACAACAATAAATAAAACCACATAAATTAAAATATCCATATTAGAATACTAATAATAATTTAAAATACAATATACACACAATATAAAATAAGCCGCCCTGGCCAGATAAAATTCAGTAGTATTAACACTTAAAATGTTGCTTAAATAAAAAGGTCTTTGCCTGGCGCCGAAAAACAAATAACAACGGCACCAGACGGACCTCACTGGGGAGCGCATTCCATAACTTAGGCGCCACCGTTGAGAAAGCCCTCCTCCGAGTAACCAACCTCCTAATTTCTCTCATGGAAGGCTCCCGGAGAAGGGCCTCTCCCGCCGATCTCAGGGGGCGACTGGGCATATATGGATGTAAGCGCTCCTTCAGGTAACCAGGATCCAAGCCGTTTAGGGCTTTATAGGTCATTACCAACACCTTGAATTGGGCCCGGACTTCAATGGGGAGCCAGTGAAGCTGACGGAGAACTGGAGTCATGTGAACATAACGTCCAGTCCCCATCAGCAGCCTGGCAGCTCTATTCTGAACCAATTGAAGTATCCGGACCGTCTTCAAGGGTAGCCCCACGTAGAGCACTTTACAGAAGTCAAGACGGGAGGTCACCAGCGCATGAGTCACTGTTGCAAGGCAGTCGTACTCCAGGTAGGGGCACAGCTGATGAATCAGCCGAAGCTGGAGGAAAGCGCTCCTCGCCGCTGCTGTCACCTGAGCTTCGAGTGAAAGCTCCGGGTCGAGGAGCACTCCCAAGCTGTGGACCTTGTCCCTAGGAGGGAGTGCAACCCCGTTCAGGACAAGGTTCAATTCACCTTCTCCAAAGCCCGAACTGCCAACCAACAGGAACTCCGTCTTGTCTGGATTGAGCTTCAGTTAATTGGCCCTCATCCAGCCCATTACCTCGGCCACGCACCGGTTCAGTACAGCCACTGCCTCACCTGGATTGGTGGAAAACGAGAGGTAGAGCTGGGTATCATCAGTGTACTGATGGTTCCGCAGCCCACACCTCCTGATGACCTCTCCCAGAGGTTTCATGTAGATGTTGAACAGCAAAGGGGACAAAATGGACCCCTGCGGTACTCCATGGCAAAGCTGCCATGGCACAGAGCCATAGTCCCCCAGCACCACCTTCTGGAATCGGCCGTTGAGATAGGAGCGGAACCACCGCAAGGCGGTGCCTCCGACCCCCAATCCCGCAAGCCTATCCAGAAGGATACCATGGTTGATGGTATCGAAAGCCGCTGAGAGGTCCAGGAGAAACAACAGGGACGCACTCCCCCTGTCCTTCTCCCTGCATAGGTCATCGTACAGGGCGACCAAGGCAGATTCAGTACCGTACCCAGGTCTGAAGCCGTACTGAAATGGGTCCAGATAATCAGTTTCATCCAAGAGTGCTTGGAGTTGTCCCACCACCACCCGCTCTAACACCTTGCCCAGAAATGGGATGTTGGCCACTGGTCTATAATTAGTGGCCATACCTGGATCCAGTGACTCCTTCTTCAGGACTGGTCGGACTACCGCCTCCTTTAAAGGGGCAGGCACCCGACCCTCCCTCAGAGAAGCGTTAACCACTTCCAAGATCCAGGTTCCAATCCTGTGCTTGGAATCCTTTATTAACCAAGACGGGCAAGGGTCCAAAAGGCAAGTGGTGGGACGTACTCGTCCAAGCACCTTGTCCACATCATCGGGCCACAATAACTGAAATTCATCCAATAATTCTGGACCAGACGGTAGTGTTGGTATCTCCCTTAAAACCTCTGAATCAATAGTGGAATCCAGCTCATGACGAATCTGAGCGATTTTCTCCCTGAAATGCCCGGCAAAGTCGTCACAGTGGGCCTTTGAGGGTGGAATCAGCTCTTCTTTCGGACCTGGACGAACCAGGCCTTGCACCACTCGAAAGAGCTCCGCCGGACGGCATTGTGAGGAGGCAATGGAAGCGGAAAAGAATCTCTTTTTCGCCACTCTCACCGCCACAGCATAGGCCCGATAATGGGCTCTTAAGTGTGTTTGGTCAGATTCATCCCGTGATTTCCTCCACCTACGCTCTAGCCGTCTCCCAACCTGCTTCATTGCCCTCAATTCAGGTGTATACCAAGGGAAAGAGCGGGCTCTGCCCGGTGGGAGAGGACGCTTAGGAGCGATCGTGTCTACAGCCCTGGTCATCTCCCCATTCCACAGTTCGACCAGAGCCTCGACAGGAGCACCCGTCTTGTCAGCCGGAAACTCCCCCAGGGCCTTCAGGAATCCTTCCGGATCCATCCGGCTCCGGGGGCGGACCCACACAATCGGGTCCGCACCCTTACAGAGGGAAAGGTCGCTCTCGAGCACAAACCTCACTAGGAAGTGATCTGACCATGACAGGGGAGTCAAGCATAAATTCCTCACCCTCAGACCACCCTCTTCCTGCCCCGTCAAGAAAACCAGGTCCAGAGTGTGTCCACGTTCATGGGTCAGGCCGGTGACATGTTGAGACAGCCCCATGGTCGTCATGGAGGCCATGAAGTCCTGAGCCGCCCCGGTCAGACTAGCCTCGGCATGGAGATTGAAGTCCCCCAGGACCAACATCCTGGGGGTCCTCAACACCAGGTCCGAGACAGTTTCCAGATGGCTCTAGAGCGCAGGCAGGGTCCACAGCCGTGGTTGTACTATTCTTTGGTTATGAACCGGACATAACCTCTAGTTGGAGAAAGAGTTTTCATAGCAGAAGATGGTACCTATTTCAAATGAACCCCGAATGTGCACATATTCTTACTGGTTTGTTTGTTTGTTTATTTTCTGATTTATATCTTGCCTTTTTCCTACAAAGGGCTAAAGGCAGCTTACATCATTCTCCTCCTCCATCTTATCCCCACAACAACAACCCTGTGAGGTAGGTTGGGCTGAGAGTCTGTGACTGGCCCAAAGTCACCCAATTGGCTCCATGGCTGAGTGGGGACTAGAACCCAGATCGTCTGAGTCCGAGTCCCAGTCCCATGCTCTTAACCACTACACCACACTGGCTTATATTGCTTTGTATAGTTGAGATTGTTTCAATAGTATAGTTCAATGTCATTTTACATATTTATATGTAAAAACTGCTTGGAGTTTATATTACTATTATCTATATATTATTATTATATAGGTGAGGATGAGGAAGATAAAGACCCCCACAGAAAGGTTTAGGTGTGACAAAACTGCAGGGGAGTGGGGAAGAAGGGAAATGCGATGGTCCTGATGGGTAGAAAGGTGTATCCTAGAACTGAAATGTGGTGGGGCCAGCAAGTGTGGCCTGCACTTTTCTTCATGCAACAATGAGACAATTAGGGCTTTTGCATGTCCCATTTCTCTCATGCATCTCTGAGTTTTGGGATCCTCCCTCCCTCCCTCCCATTCTTGTACTGTGCCCATTGTTTACAACACTGTTGAAAGAAAGTTTTTCCTCCATAAAACACCATATGAGTTAATGATCCTATTACCAGCCTTTCCCAACCTGATGCTCAGCAGAGCAACAACTCCTAGCATTCCTGACCATGGCTGTGATGGCTGGGACTGATGGGAATTGAAGTGCAAAACACTGATAGGGTATCAGGTTGGGGAAGGCTGCTGTATATGATGATGTATATGATGATGTATACATCACAGTGATGTATAAAGACATCCCCAATCAGTATCTCACACAGAACAGAAAGCATAGTTTTTAAGACTGCTGTTTTTATGCCCACCATCCAGATCTTCTTCTCCAGGTCATGCAGAGCAATTGCTTAGATTTTGCGTACTGGATGCTCCTGCCCACTGGAAATACCATACAAATAGGTACATAGATTGGACTCAATCCCAGTCTTTCCATACTGATTTTGAATGTGCCACATGGGTCAAGGCTTGACAGATGAAGTAAGGTTGTTTGACATTATCCCGTTCAGTCATTTTTCATGGTAAAGAAGTACAAGTGAAATTGGAATGGCTATGTTGATACTTAAGGGATCCTTTGTCTTCAAAATATAATATCTGCATGTATAAATGCAGATATAAATGCAAAAAACCTCTGAACATGTAAATACCATCACAGATGCATACATCTGTATATTTAGGAATTATAGATACTCATTTTATAAATTATATATTTGAAAGTAAAGTATTTATTTTTAAAATAATTTTGATTTTTTAAAAATAAAGCATACAATTCAATTATGGATGGTACAATTCAAAATTAGGAAGCAATTGAGCGGCAGTCAATAGGCAGTGAGAAACCAGGTTGGCCACTTTCTCACTAGGCTGCAAAGGGCCACTGCTTTTAAGGGAGTTGTACGTTGTTTGAAAGAGATCTTTCATCTCAAGATGCACACCTTGATGTATTTCTTTTGTTTCAGTGTTGCCTCCAATCAAGCAGGATCATCGGACTTTTTAAACAATGCAACTCCCCCCTGCCAAAAAAAAAAAAACACCCCCCCCCCGGCACACACTGCGAAATTTGTTTACAGAAGGTGGGCTGAGTGTGCGCAACAGCCCAGGAACAGGGACCCCTCTATCAAGCTGCCTTCACTTGGCAGAAAACAAAAGGCACACACACAATTGTCTGTGCAGCCTAGGTAAGGGGAACATGTGGGCGCCATGTGTACATTTCCATCCAGCTTGGAAATTTCAAACAAAGGGATGATTTATGCAATTGCTTTTCTCACTGTGTACTGCGGATTACTGGCATATGGCAAGTTTTGAATAATTCAACCTGTGCTGAAACTGTCATCCGATTATTCCTCCATGAGCCTAAAGCACCAGTCAGCCCATGAAGCTGGCACTTCGTGAAAGCCGCAATGTGCCAAGGGCCACAATCCCACGTACATTTACTTAGGGGTTAGTCCTGTTGACCTAAGTCTGCTAATTAACCAGGGATGGAGCAGGGAAAAACCCGGAATGACTTTTTGCTTTTGGACCACTTGGCAGGCAGAAGAGGTAAGGCCATTCTTCCCCACATCAGTTATTTATTTATTTAGGGAACGTCTACGCCGCTCCATTCGCCGAAGCCTTGGGGCAGCTCACAAACATAAATAAATAACATCATATAAAACAATATAATTCAACAGTATAAATTAAATAAATTTAGTATAAATTTCAGTATAAATTTAACAGTATATGGCCCCCACCCCCTGGTTAGTCATTAACCTTTTCAGACCTGGAAGCTCACCTTAAACCTTTAATCTGCAATGTAGAACCCATTTTATTTTTTTTTAATGGGCTCCCCCTTTTTTCTTTTTCTCAGAGTGTATTTATACTGTCAAAAATTGTTTGCACACTTATTTCTATGCCCCAAGGAACCCTAGAAATTGTAATTCTCTTTCTGGGTTCACACACACACACACACCTGCCCACCCTGCAGATTTGGGAAGCAGCTCTAGCAAAAAGATAGTGAGCCAATGTGATGCAGTGGTTATACTACTGGACTGGAACTCAGGAGCTCCTGGTTCTAGTCCCACTGGGTGACTTTGGACCAGTCCTGGGGATAAAATGGCGATGAAGAAAACCATTTAAACTGCCTCGGCTTCCTTGCAAGAGGGAGGCTTTACATGTACAAGAATGCTAAGTATTCACACCAAACTACAAATTCTAGGATTTGGGGGAAGCCATGAAAGTTAAAAAAAAAGAAAAAAGGAAAGCATACAGCTTTGTAATGTAGTCATGTCCTCCTTTCTCTTCAAGCTATCTTTTTGTAGTGCTCCCTCTCTTTTTCAACGCAAACATTATGTTGCTGCTATGATTCATCTTAGATCAGACCCACCTGGCATTCCTTGTAATAACCAAAGCCTGAATTGAATAGCTTTTGCCCCAAAGCACTGAACTCAGCCCCTGTAATCTGGTAACCTTCAGCTGTTTTGGACTTCCACTCCCACCAACTTCAGATTGCATGGCCAACAGTGAACTTTGCTGGGAGCTCCAAAAACATCTAGACGGCACCAGGCAAAGAACTTAAGAAAAGCCAGTCTGGATCAGACTGCCCGAGGGAAGTCCACAAGTAGGACATGAGTGCAGCAGTACTGTCCCACTAGGCTGGGGAAGGCTGCCCTAGATTGTTCTCGGTTCACCCTCCGATTCACACCAGAAACTTTCAGCTCATACTTTCAGTCTGATGAGCCTACATGGAACCTCTGAGTTAACCTGCATGGGAATAGGCAGCAAAGCTTCAGCCTTCATCCTGCTCAGGATCAGACGATACAGCTGCCTCTTCTCTGCCCACCCCATCTCCTTCCTCCTGCAAAAGCAGCAACAGCAGGAAGCTGATAAGAGGAAAGCGGCAGGAATTTATCCCTGCTGGATTGACCTTTGGTGATGGGAACCTTCATGGTGCCCTCTGGATGCGCAGTTCCAATGCTCTCTCCTGCCTTGCCAGCTGCCTCAGGTTTAAACCTTTCAGACCACGGAGCACTGCACGCCGTGATGTCCCATAATCCTGTGGATGAGTGTGCAACTGCAGCTAGGTTCAAAGGTTAGTTGGTGTGGTGAAGCACCATTGTCCTCGTGGCCTTGTGCTGAAGCAGGCGTGTCAGCATGCAGTCAAGAGCCTCTCTCTCTCTCTCTCTCTCTCTCTCTCTCTCTCTCTCTCTCTCTCTCACGCACACTGACCTCTGATGCCTGCCAGTTTCCATCGTGTTTCTTTCAATCCCTTTTTTCCCATCATGAGAGGGGAGATTATAACCCTTGTATGCCCTCTGGCAACATTAATTTTTGTGTGGATAAAGGAAAAATTATTCAAGTGGATCCCTTATTGATGAAAGGAATTGAATCTGTTCATTAGATGAAACCTGGGACAGAATAGGCAGCAAATAGAAAGCATCCAGGATTCAAATCCAGGGACATGTGTTGTAGTTGTGGGAACCTCACAGTCTTGCCGTCTGCTTGAGTGCAGTGCGGCAGTGGCTGCAAGAAAACATTTTCATCCACTGGATTTCAGGAAGAAGCCTTTTTTTTTTCTTGTACAGAAAAGTATTCTGGCTTGAACCATACAATAAGTTAAATGAAGGAACTCCATGGAAGGAAGCTTTTCTTTCTCTTTCTGCCAGCTGCCATTCTACCACAAAGGCCTTTTAAGGGCCGGGGGTGTTGTGGGCTCCTGAACAAGGTAGAATGGTTGGTGGCACAGCCAGTGAGGTGCCTCAGTGCTGGTCTCCTTTCCTTTTGCAAATAACAAAAAGAAGCGCTGTTGGTTTGCCCCTTCTTGCCCAGCATAGCATTGGGCTTAAGCTGCTCTCCTGCTTTAAGTATATGCCATCCTATGGAATTCACTCCCCAAAGAGGTCCGCCTGGCACCGTCGTTACTGGTTTTTCGGCGCCAGGTAAAGAACTTTTTATTTAAACATCATTTTAATTGTTCAAATATATGATCTGGCCAGGGCAACTTTCTTCTTCCTTCTCTTTTCTCCTCCTATATTATTTATTTACTTATTTTATACTGATAATTTTAATTTTATATTATTATGCTCATAACTCAGTGTATTTTTTGTATTTTTGTATTTAATGGTAATTTATTATGTTCTATTGTATTTCAATGTATTTTATTGTGTTGTAAGCCGCCCCGAGGCTTCGGCAAGGGGCGGCATAGAAATGTTATAATTAATAATAATAATAATAATAATAATAATAATCTGGACAGGGGCAGAAGGTGGATTAGAATCTATTGTCAGAGCTCTGGGTGACTTGCAGTAGATTCCAAAGATCTCCGACTCCCAGATTCTTCAACAAAAACAATAAATTTGAAAGGGGTAACATTTCTTCATGGCTGACCTTGTGCTACTGCTTATCTCTGCCGCAGCTCTCCTCATGAGTAAAACAGGGGCACTCCTTGCTTGTTTCCAGCTTTGCTGGCCAGGTTTAGAGCACTGTGTAATGATCCCTGCTTTCCGGTAAAGTGCACGTAGCTTTGCATATATGCCAGGCTACAATTCATGCTGTGCAGTGGAAAATTGACTCTGCCTTGGACCCCCATTCTGTGTCTAGCTGTCTGTTTGGTAGACCACATCATTCTAAAAAAAATGAAAATAAATATTATTTATTTCATGCAAGCAGAAGGAATGGCCAGCCATGAAGTCAGGCTTCTTGGGTTAGTTTCTTTGTTAGTAATGCTAAAATTAGGGTGTGTCAAGGACCGGCCAAGGGCAACCACAACCACACCCAGTGCAAGTTCAGGAATGAAGGCTTTGCATGTTCCAGAATCACTGCAGGCCACGGCTGGAGCTGGAGCAGTGGGCGGCCCGGGAGAGTTTCTGTTCGACTGACCTGGCAAGGAAACAGGGCCTGGCTCCCAGGTTTTACACACTGGAACTAATCTAGGGCCTCATAGGGCCTATATTGCACACAGTCTCTTCTGTGTTTGGACCATGTGGTCACGTGAAGACTCTAAGATACTTCTTTATAGTGCCTTCCTTTAACTTTTCTACATGTTGTTGTGTTGCTGCTTAGAACTGAACTGGATTTAGCTGGCAGGGCTCCATTTCATGAACATAAGATACTCAGCACTGTGAAGATGCAAAATGTTTTTGTGGAAAGAGAAAGTAAACAGAAGTGAGCTGGCACTTGTCGGTTGCATAAGTATTCATTCTGTCAAGTCGATGCTTGGTAGAAGCACCTTTGGTAGCAATGACAGTTGTGAATCTTCTTGGGTAAGTCTCCATTAGCTTTGCACAGCAGGATCCTGCAGTGTTTGCCAGTTCTTCCTGGGAAAACTCCTCCAGAACCATCAGGTCGGATGGGTACTTTCAAGTCTTGCTACAGATTCTTACCAAACTGACATCTGGACTTTGGCAGGGCTATTCTAAGGCATTCTGCTTCTTGGTTTTAAATCCCTCCAGAGTTATTTGGGCTGTGAGTTTAGGGTTATTGTTCTGCTGGAAGGTGACTCTCCCCAGAGTCCCAAGTCCCTTGCAGACGGAAACCAGGTTTCCGCTAGAATTGCCCTGAATTTGGCTCTATCCATCTTGCTTTCCGTCTTGACCACTTTTACACTACCTGCTGAGGAAAAGCATCCCTACAACAGGATGGTGCCACCACCATGCTGCAGCGGCGGGATAGGGGCTCTCCGAGCAATGAGCACTATTGGCTTTGCACCCCACGCACTGTTTTGCAGTTTTGCAGCAGGGTCTGTTTTGGCTCTATCAGACCAGAGGAGCCCCCCCCCCCCCCCCCACGTGCTGGCTGTGTCTCCAACATGCCTTTTTGCTAACTGAAAATGGGCTTCGATAGGTTTATTTCAGCAATGACTTTCTCGTCACTGCTCTTCTCCAACGTCATGCAGAATCCAGGTTATGATGTCTTGAGGAATCTGGTTTGGGGGTGGGAACCCATCGGATTTGCCTGGCTTGGTTCCCCAGACTCTGGACTACTCTCTCTCTGCCCTAAGTCCAACTAACACTGAGTGCTTGTGCGGGCGTCGGACAGGAAGAGAGTCCAGCTGTTGTGCAGGTGTAACTAGCAAGTCTGGCTTGCTTGCACGCATGCCACCCACTGCCTGCATGCCTGCGGTACAAGCAGAGTTCTGCTTCTGCACAGGTGCCTTGCAGGCCACAGCAAAGAATGCCTTTGTGCAAACATTAGGCACACAGGGGAGCTGCACGTGCATTGCGTGTGTGAGCACTGCACACATAATGTGGGTGGCGGTGGGGAGTGTGCATGTGCACCAAGCACTGGCTGTGGGCTGTGAACCTGCTGCTTGGTGTATGGGGATTGTGTACTTTGTTCAGGTTCAAAGAAGGGCCCCACTTGTGTTCAGGAGTGTTTATAGATTTGACCTTGGCGCAATTTGCTTCCCATACCAGGGCCAAGCATGGGAAAAAGTAAGGTGGGCCAAAGAGAACTGGATTCCAGGCAGGTTTTTGCACCATCAAATCCAGGTAATAGTCATTCCATGGATGGTTTCTCCCGTCCCAACTGCAGATCTCTCCAGCTTGTTGGATTTAGCATTGGCCTCTTGACTGCCTCTCTAACTAGTGCCCTCCTTGCCCAGTCACTGAGCTCTGATGATGCCCTTTTCTAGATGGAGTCATGGTTGAACTGTATTCTTTCCATTTTATAATAAGGGATTTGATGGTGCTCTGGGGAATGTCCATAATTTAGGGTAGTTTAAAAACTCAGTCCTGATTGGTGCTTCTGCACTTTATCCCAGAGCTGTTTTTATAGTTCCTTGTTCTTCATGAAGCTCTGGGGCCTTCCTGCAACAGATATAGTCAATCTGAGATCATGTGGCACCGGAACTGCACACAGGTGGACTCCAACTATAGACATTATGTGATTTCTGGAGGCTGTGGTTTGCATCAGGGCTTATTTAGGCATGTCGTAGCAAAGCAGATGAATACTTATACAACCACAAGTGTCAGTTTGTTTTTGTTTACTTTTGCCACCATAAAAATATTTTGCATCTTCACAGTGTTGAGTATCTTGTGTATATCAAGTGGTAACAATGCTAATTAAATCCATTTCTATTCTAGGCTGTAACAGAACAAAGCATAGACAAGTCAAAAACATGCCTGTGACTACTTCTGCAATGCACGGTGTGTTACAATGCAATAGTCTTAGGCTATGAGGTGAGCCCTTCGCTGTCGCAGTACAATATATGTCACATATGCTCGTGATGGTATCTGATATATCGGGGTGGCCAGACTGAGGCTCAGGAGCCTCATGCGGCTCCTTCAGTTTATGTTGTGGCTAACGGCTCACTGCCTGGGGCGCCCCTGGGTGCCCGCTGGCCACTTGCTGCCTGCCGCTGCCTCCCTCTTGTCGCTCTTTGCCCACCGCCACCACTGCCTGCAGGCACACGCCTGCAGCTCTCCGACATCTGACATTTACCACACGTGGCTCTTTTGCTGAGCAGGTTTGGTCACCACAAACTTTGCAGCCTTCGGAGTTGGACACTGAGAGAGCTAACCCAAATATTTATCACAAGGTGTGGTCTACTTCCACATGGAATTGTATCCCTAAATATGTATGCATGGGATTGCGTAGCTGAATTCTACTATGGACATTCCCCTTTCTCCTCTGTTCGCACTCATCCAAGTATGTTCCAGGATTCTATGAGACCTCAGACCAGAAGTATTGCAGTTTTGTAGGTCTTCTCAGTGATAAAAAAATAAGAAAAATTAATTAATCAGTCTATACATATTGTCAACCAGTGGTTATAGCAGCATGGATAAAAGCATACAAAATTTTTGCAATTTTTTCCGGGTCATATAGCATGAAAGACAAGTAGTGGGGAAGCGATGGAAAATGATTGAAAAATGTACCAGCAGTGCCAAATAAATGGAAATAATAGTAACATTACAAATGTGGCCTAAGAAATTCATGGACATTCATGAAGGGAGGTATTAAAAAGGTATGGCATATTCCCACATGCTTATGTGTAGCTTGACTTTTTGCATGTTTTCTCAGAAATCAATGAGGTTATACAGGAGGGCACCCTTAAATGGCACTGGCAACTCAACGGTATCAGCAGCTTATATTGGCCCCCTTTGCCCCAGAGGGCCCTATCTGGTGAAAGACAGTGGGTCAGGGGCCCCAGGCTTCTGGTAGACATGGCTGAAAGTGATCATGGACAGGCACTGGGCTAATCTGCTGGAGCTCCTACTTCGTGCATTCAAAAGCCACAGACCTTTTTCCTTGAAAGCACAAAACACCCACAATGAATCTCTGAGCATGCACAGGGCAGTTCGTTGAACCTAATCTAGTATTTACCTCCAGGAACTCTCCTTATGAGCATGCCTGGGCCACATCCTTGTGAAAGGGGTCTTTTGAAAACGAGTATGCTTCTTCTCTGTGCAGCGATCCTCTAATTGGGCCACCCTTCTCTGCTGACTCCATGCCATGGGGTCAAGAGCCATTGTTGCCCCAGCTTTGTCTGAGAAACTCCCCTGCTCTGGGTCCCCTCCGGTCAACTGTATGTCTTGGTTATACCTAAAGACTGCCGGCCCATCTAAGGAGTGTAACCTTGAAATAAATGTCTCCACTTCTCTCATCTGACTGCCTCGACATGGCCCACATTCCCAGCCTCCTGCTCCCATTCTTTGGATTCTGATTCCTCTGAAATCCAGCCAGCAGTCCTTGAGAATGAGTGCCCAAAGCAGCCATCTTGTTCACTTCCAACAGTGAATGTGGCAAGGCCAAGGTTCACCCTGCCCTCTTCACTTTCTCTCGCTTTCCCTTTTACACACACACACACACACACACACACACACAGAGAGACAAAACACTCTATGTATTCAATGAATGTGTGGAGGGCTTTGTGGGGCTGCACAAGCCAGCCCTGTGCAACTCCAGAATTGCACCCCTCTTCTGCTGAATGCTGGGGGGCTATCCTGGATAGGCTCTCAAGGACATCCCTTCATTTCATGACTGTGTGAAGAGGTTTATGTGAAGGCCCCTACAAACACACAACCACACCTCCCTCTGAAGGTACGAGGTGGCTGAATCCTCTCTTCCCTGCACACTGAGATCCTGCTGCATCTCTGCCTCCCTGAAGCCCAGCTGATTGGCATTGCGAGAAATGGATGAGCATGCTAAACTTTACACTCCTCAGCTGTTGCTAATGTTAATCATCTAGGCAGCAAGAACTGTGGGAGGCATAATGGGTTGTCCATGTGTCTTTTAAAACTACTCCATGGGTGTCCCATTGATTTTAATGAAATGTACTCCTAAACGTATCATGATTTCAGAATAGTGATAATCAAGATGTGTGATCAAGCAGAAAACTGACGTCGAAGACAGGCATCTGCAAATACTTCTGTGAAATTATCTGATCTTTGGATCCTTTCTCTCAAATTCTGGGTTTCATTTGTGTGACTGCCCTGTGGTAATAACTACAATACATGAAGCCAGATCTTTCCCAAGACTGCAAACATTTATGTCACATTCAAGGGTTGGACCAATGTTAGTTGAATTTAAGTCTCATTCACTGTAATGGGTCTACTCTAAGTAGGACTACCATTGGATGCAACACTGAATTTGCAGTCAGATTAAAGAAAGTACTTAGCATGTTGAGTCTCTGAAATGAGAAATCTCTTCTGCAAGGAGCACCCACATGGAATTAAAGCACAGAATATTTTGGATCAGTTTTAAAACAATCCCTGAAATGAATTTTAGGAGTGCTAGAGCTTACACATAACTTTCCATAGTTCTCTATCTAGCCCTTTGGATTGTTTCCATTGTTGCCAGATCTGCAATATTACAAGCTACGTTAATTTGCATAATATATTAATAATTATTAATTCATAAGGCACAAAGGTGGGGGTAGAATAAAGATTAGGTTGAGGGAACTATAACTGGCAAACAGAGTCGCCAAACAAAGACAAACGAGCATGTGGCATCCATTATTTTATTAATGCAATACAAACCTTTCATGGTGTACAGATTGAGCTGTGGCAGCACTTTTTTGTCCCTAATTTCTCTCAGAGTGTGATATGTAATATTCCCATGTGGAGAGAAAGCATCGTGCAGGCTCCAGAGTCCCCGTAATGGCATGTCCTAAAAAATACAGGAGACCCGATAACTCTAGGTGGTGTTGTGGGGCAGGGAAATCTGAGCGTGATGCACCCAGTGAAAAATGGACACTTTGTACTAAGAGGCATTTACATAATGACAGAGAAAACTATTTAAATGCAAATCGCCCAGTAAGATGGTTAGAAAATCTGCAGTCCCTCTAGCAGCCTGGTGTGATGCAAAGACAAGGGTGGGTAAACAAATGCATACTCCATTTGAGAGTCCATTTATTCCAGGCACTGTTTTGCTCCTTTGGCAGCTATTCTTTCTTCCCCTGCCCCCCCCCCCCACAGAACCTTAAATTATTGCATAGAACACATCTTTCCGTACAGTAGACTCATTTAATAAATCCACCTGGAGCAGTGGGTAATGCGTGTATGTATCAAATGCTTTTAGCTGGTACTGTAATTGCAGGTGCTTTGGAAACAGAGACAATAAACACCTACTAACTTGTCCATGTCCTTCCTCTGCCCGCTCTCCTGCCACACACACATGCATTTCCTGTTAAGCATCTGGGAATGCCCCAATTCCAAACTAACCTGTTCAAATTGGCCTGACATTTGACTGGAGCCATCCTGATAAGTTAAAGGTTTGTCTGAATATCAAGAAAATGTGCCGAATATAGAATTGCCAGTGGTACAGAGGCTGAACATCAGTGCTAGCCCTTTGATTCTTGCTAGCCCAATCCTTCTGCAATTGCTATTCCATTATTGCATTGGGTCCAGGCATCGGGGCAGCACTCTGCATACACATCTGCTATAGCTGTTAAAGCAAGAGATGAAGAGAAACAGTGATTCAACCCAAAATTCATGCACTTGACCCAGTACCAAAATTCATGCACTTGACCCAGTAATTTGAAAAGAAATACTTCCATGAAATGCCTCTCCCTCAACTTTGCTTCCCCCAATTAATTTCACAGACTCTTCAGTGGGGAGTAAACCCCACTGAATTCGGGGGGGGGGTGCTTAACCTCTGCATGAATGAGCACTTTTAGGATGAAGTCTCTGTATGTTTAGATGGAAACAGTTCTACAACTCTCAGCATAGGTGGCTGGGGCATGCTGGAAGTTGCAAGGCTTTTTTCTGTCTAAATGTTTATATTGCATCCTTAAATTCAAATGTGTGCTGATGTAGTGGCATATAAATTGAAAACAAACAAACAAACGAACTCTGATTCCCCCCTCCCCACCCAAAACCAAAATGGAATGCCTTTTATACCTTTCAGTCTGCTTTTAATTAAAGCATCTATAAATGCTTGGGGTGAGACAGTCATAGAAAGATATGTCTAACTGTTAAAAGCTTTTCTCTAGTATTTCAAACTTAAAAGCGGAGTTTCAAGAAACAATGCAGTGAAACTGCATTTTAACACACCTGCTTTACTCACTGCCCTTTCTTTGAAGAGCTATTTAAAACTGTGCTCTTCAATAAAATGTGGAGCTAGAGAAATGACCTGCCCATTCTGTGCTTCCCTATACACATTCAGCTGCAGTCCACTTGAATTGTGAGGCGTCTCATCCCACCACCACACATGGGACCCCAGCAAACCTCAGAAGAGGAGAAGCATGTTGCTAGTCCTGGTGATTGCTGATGCCAGGGAAGTGGAAGGATGCTGACACTTGACAGCTCTTCCAAGACCCTCACTGGAAGCAGGATCCAAGTTGCAGAAGCAGTGGCACTGAAGAAACCTATGTACCCATACTGGCCCCATTCTCCTATGCCAGGTACACCAGGATCAGGAACAAAGATGGAAGTGGACCCAGACCTATGCTCAGAGAGAAAATGTGCCTATCTGGCAATGTGCCAGATCTCTTTGAGCCCTACTCATGGGAAAGAAGCATTCTCTGGATCAAGGCCCTCCAGACAAACCAGCAATAGGTGGGGAAACTTCATTCACTATAAAGCTGCTCAGTTGCAGCTTGGTCCTTGCTGAAGTGGCTCCTTTTTGGCTGTGTTCTGTGTGGAATGTTTTCTTTGCTTGTTAGGTCTTCCTGATCCCTGGAGTACAGAATTATTCTGAATAAGGCTGAGAGCTGACTTTCATAGAGGGATAACAGGAACAAGATACAAAGGAGGCAGCTGTTTTGAATTTCCCCACATTCAAGTATCTGAGGAAAACAAAATGGCTCCCTCTCCAATTTCCCTCTGCTCCCATAAATAAATTTTGCCTCAGGGCCAAAATACAGCCAAACAGAACAGGCAATTTTAGGATGGGCGTTTGGTGCAGTCTTAGCAAAAACAGGAAAAAGGGAGGATAACTGTACCAATTTTCATGGAAGAGGGAGAGGGGCTTAGTCTTGGAGCAGTCCATGAGGAAGGAGTAACCTGTCCTGGCTTAGCCAATTTTTAAGAGTTTTTTTAGGGCAGGTGTGAGCAGATATCAGGCCTCTGGGGCCTACTTCATTTTTTTGTTTTTTACTGGAACCTCAAGGTGCACCAGCTGAAATCTGATAAAGAATAGCACAGGGAAGACATACATATAACTAAGGAACTAGTTTCCTCTGAGTACATGCCTCAGTCCAAGGATTTATAAAAATCATTCTCAGAAGTGATTTTTTCCACAAGAGATAACTAATGGTTTTCCCTTCAAGTGTGTTTGATTTCAGCTGTCTCATCGGGGAAGTTGCCTGTGGGGAGGAGATGTTGTTTTGTCACTATCGCTAAATCATTGGGAGTATGGAATCCTTGCAAATCTACTGCAGATCAGCAAGAGATCAACCAGAAGCTTTACCTTCTCCCCACCATTGATTTAGGGTCTGTGTAGGCTTTCCAAAAACTAGGAGCACTTTGAGGATTAAAGAAAAACTATAAAAAACAAGACTTCATCTTATCTGGTTTGTAATATTTGTGACAATGAAGCTCTCTGTATAAGTCCCCTTTAAGGTTTAAGAAAAATCATTTTCTCAGCTTGCTTGGTTTTTCCAGGAGGAGTTAAATTGCAGCACCTTTCCAGACTTAGTCTGAGGGAAGCTTGTGGTCCTGTTCCAAAATCAAATATTGAGGTTTCATCTAAACATGTAGTGAGAAGGGCCTTTGAAGGTCACAAGTCAGCTGCTTAGTGTTCTTTGAAGGGAAGTTAATGTATGAGTTCATCTTGTAGGAAGAAGGTGGTAGTGGGGAAATGGGGTTATTGCTTTCTGTGAGGTGAGGTCAGCTCACATCATGCTCCATCACTTCCATAGCAGAGCGGCATAAGGAATCCAGCAGTCACTCCTTTACCCTCGCCAAGGGCTCAGCACAGAAAAACCTTCTGGTCAGCTGTACTTAACACAATCCTCCTGAGGATCTATGGATCAAGCCCATGACGTGGGCAAAAAGGTTCATCATTGGAGCCTGAATAGGACTGCGATGCCTATAAATACAAGGTCCTTGAGAAGGACAAGGCCTTTTTGTGCAATCAGGCTACTGTTTTCAAAAATGTGCCAGGAAATTTTGCTGAATGTTCTTATTTCAATCGTATTAAGGAATGCTTCCAGTTTACTCAATTATGAGTGAGTTGGAATGGATCCCACCATTATAGACACTTCACCTAGTACATCAAATGGCTGCTACTCATCTATTCACTCTAAATGTAATTGGTGGACGCTGTTGCAGCTCCTGTAATGTTAGGGAAAATCGGTTTTCGCCAAGCAAAACTGTTGACCTTTTCCTAAAATACCATTCTACATTGTTTTTATTTTCAGAACAAAGTAGGGTTTGGTATTTTCTTTGTGTGTGTGTGTAAACCTGAAACCTGAGCAGTTTCTATTTCTATTTATATGTTAGATAATATAGGAGTTGGATACAGTAAAGTGAAAAATGAGTGTGCTATACTAACTCAGTCAATTGCACCACCACTAGTTCGTTGTTGCTGCTGTTGTTAAAGCCCTGGAAAACAGTGACTGGGGCAAATACTCCCTGCCGTAGAGGCTGAAAATAGATCTGCAAGGTCCATTTTATTGGGAATGCATGAGCAATGGAGGTTGAAGGTAATGACCCAGCTGGGCCATTCTGTATACCAAGCTGTGGAGCAGGATAGTCAACCTTGTGCCCTCCGGTTCCTTTGCACTACAGTTTCCCTAAACCTGCCTATTGCCAGTGCTGTCTAGGGCTGATGGGAGTCGCTCAAAACATCAGGAGGGTGCCAGGACACTGCGCCCTATGCTGAACCATGGGGTGGGTCCCCCATGGCCCAGTGTCCATCACTGCTGGAAGGATGGTTTTGTCTGGCAGAAGCTCGATGCAATGCACAGACCGAGACAAAATGTAGCAACAGTGGAGGCCATAAAGAGGCTGCCAGTTTCGTTTTTGCCCGGCAGCCATCTGTCCATGGCACACATGCGCTTTCAGCTCACATACTCAACACACGTGGCAGCAGTATAGCAATGCTACACTCATGTTGGTAGGACTTGATCTTGGTTGCTGGGTGATCCATTGCCCCATTGCCTGATAACTGTCAGAAGCTTTGGGAAGATGGACAAAAGCAGAGAATCAGAAAATTCCTGCTTCTTGCCTGGGTCTAACAGCTCAGTGTATGAGTGCAAGGCAGGAGGTGGGGTTAAGATCTAGTCAGATTTTTAACATATATATTCAGGCAGCCTTATGCCTGTAGTACCTATAAAGTGCAGTTTAATTATTTATTGAATGTACAGTCCGGCTTCAGACCCGGGTATGGCACTGAATCTGCCTTGGTCGCCCTGTACGATGACCTGTGCAGGAAGAAAGACAGGGGGAGTGCGTCCCTGTTGGTTCTCCTGGACCTCTCAGTGCCTTTTGATTCCATCGACCATGGTATCCTTCTGGATAGGCTAGCGGGATTGGGGGTTAGGGGCACTGCTTTGCAGTGGTTCCGCTCCTATCTCAATGGCCGACTCCAGAAGGCAGTGCTGGGGGACTATGGTGCTGTGCCATGCCAGCTATGCCATGGAGTACCGCAGGGGTCCATTTTGTCCCCTTTGCTGTTCAACATCTACATGAAACTGCTGGGAGAGGTCATCAGGAGGTGTGGGCTGCGGAATCATCAGTACGCTGATGATACCCAGCTCTACCTCTCTTTCTCAACCGATCCAGGTGAGGCAGTAACTGTACTGAACTGGTGCCTGGCCAAGGTAATGGGCTGGATGAGGGCCAATAAACTGAAGCTCAATCCAGACAAGACGGAGGTCCTATTGGTTGGCGGATCGGGCTTTGGGGAGGGTGAATTGAACCTAGTCCTGAATGGGGTTGCACTCCCTCTTAAGGACAGGGTCCGCAGCTTGGGAGTGCTCCTCGACCCAGAGCTATCGTTGGAAGCTCAAGTAACAGCGGTGGCAAGGAGCACTTTCCTTCAGCTTTGGCTGATCCATCCCCTGCGTCCCTACCTGGAGAACGACTGCCTGGCAACAGTGACACACGCACTGGTAACTTCCCGATTAGACTTCTGTTATGCGCTCTATGTGGGGCTGCCCTTGAAGACGATCCAGATACTTCAATTGGTGCAAAATAGAGCTGCCAGGCTGCTGATGGGGACTGGGCGTTGTTCTCATATAACCCCAGTCCTCCATCAGCTCCACTGACTCCCCATTGAAGTCCGGGCCCAATTCAAGGTGCTGGTTATCACCTACAAAGCCCTGAACGGCTTGGGTCCTGGGTATCTAAAGGAACACTTGTGCCCATATATGCCCTCCCACCCCTTGAGATCGGCGGCAGAGGCCCTTCTCTGGGAACCCTCCGTGAAGGATATTAGGAGGGTGAGTACTCGGAGGAGGGCCTTCTCTGCAGTGGCGCCCCACCTATGGAATGCGCTCCCCAGAGAGGTCTGCCTGGCACCGTTGTTATTTGCTTTTCGGCGCCAGGTGAAGACCTTTTTATTTAAATGCTATTTTAATTGTTAAGGTTTATTTATTGATTTTAAACTGACCAGGCTGTTTCCACTATTTTATGTATTTTATGTATTCGATGTATTTTCTGTATTTATATGTGGGATTGTAATGATTGTAAGCTGCCCCAAGGCTTATGTGAAGGGGGCGGCATATAAGCTGTCTAAATAAATAAATAAATAAATAAATAGTCCATTTAAGTCTCAGACCTACCTGCTATGTTTGCTAACATATTTCATCTTTGTATTTCCAGAAATATATAATATGAACTATTCTAGGTTTGGGGTTTTTTTAACATGACAGATATAGACCTTGTTCAAAAAGGGCGCTAGCAAAAGCTCACTAAAGAGTTTGATTCTGTTGCATGCTCCTTCCTTACCAGGCCAGGTGGTATCTCCATGCCTCTACCCTCAAGACATCAGGGAAGCAGAGATTGTGACGTGGGGGTGGGTTCTTTTGCATCTATTTAGAGCACTCTGACAAGGTGACCGGTGTCCCCTGGCAGCCCTTCCAAAAGAATAGCTCTTCAGAAGTTTTGAACTTCAACTACCACAGGCCCCAGCCAGCATGTTGGGAGCTGCGGTCCAAAACATCTGGACGGTAGTGGGATGGGGAAATCGCAAGCCGAGAACCATCCTCTGTAAAAGAGGGCGCAAGGCCGCCCAGGAAGCAGGTAATGTGCCGAGAGGCCAAAGCAGGCCGTGCGATCCTGAGTCGGCAAGTGGCAAAGTTCTTGAGGCAGATGGCGGGAGGAAGGTGGCGTTCCATTTAACCGAACCTCATCAGGAGACAAGGTGCTCGGATGGAAGAGCAGGCTCCGAGGCCAACTGGGCAGGCAGTGGCGCCCTGGTCACCAGACTAGGTGCTGGGTCTGCTCCTGAGGTGGCCCTTTTGATAGCTCAGCACAGTTGCCCTTGGGGGTGGTGTAGGGGGCAGAGGGCTACCAAATGGATGCCTGCAGCCTCAGGGTGAGGCCCTTGCCCATTCTGCCCTGGAAGGGACAGCAGAAAAGAGCATGCTGGGAAGCTCCATGCAGAGGAAGAAAGGTGTTTTACCATGTTGTGCAAAATGTAGAATCTTGGCCTGGACCTTGCTGGGAAAAATGGGCATGTTTCATGCTGAAAAGAGAGGTGGCTGAAAGGAAAAACGAGCAAGGACTGGTAGATTTTAAATGGGTGAGAATCTTGGTTTAAGTGCCCACTTCTGAAATTTTGGGAGGGTTCTAGCCTAGCTGTGATATTATGATGGCAGGTTTGCACTGGCACAATACTGCTGCTGACTGGTAACCATGGTAATGCTGATGGCCCAAAAGGCCTGAAATAATGCACATGGCTGCCTTCAGCCGTGAGATGGCTAGCCTGATGAGTGGGAGAGGTTCACGCCATAACACGAGGAGCCTGCTCTGCTAATGAAAATTAGACAGCTGGAGTAGACAACTGCAGTGTTTCGTATTTGCCCCCTGTGCAGAACTAGCTAATGTGCTGAGGAAAGTAAGATCCTGCATGTTTTCACTTAGTTTCTGTGACACGGGATTGTCTGCCCAAACAACAATGCAGTGCTATGTGAGAGGAGATGAAGTAGACCTCTGCATCCTCATATCGATTGAAACCAGAAGCATTAAAATACAAGAAGTCACAAGTCCAGGATAAAATTGATTGAATAAAAGCAACATTAAGCGTGATTAATACATAATTTGTGGATTTGCACATTTTACAGGAAGACAGAATGTAACAACTGCCTTAATCATCTTACCATTCTTACTGAATAATGAAAACAGCCACTTTTCACATGTTGTGTGGCAATGGTAGTACTGCTCATCGTTTACTGATGGAATCAATTTAACAGATGTACATTTCTGGTAATATTTACATTCTAGGAGAGAATGGTACAGGGTTGCTTTAGCCGTAGCAAGAGCATTGTTATATAAGGTCCCAGCCTCCTTGGGCCATAGCAAGGGACTTCCTTCCACCTGCTACTAGGCATAGCAACTGGGTGCTGAAAAAGAGTCATGGCAGCTCTGTAGGGCCAAAGGATCTTGTGCTCATCCTATGACTGAAATGCCTTGGATGAAGACATTGGGAACCAGGACTTCCGACATGCAAAACAGTCATTCTACCATTGAGCTACAACCCTTCCCTCTATCCTTGTATTGCTCAAATCGTTGGAAAGGAAGGCACTCTGCACGTGCTAAGATGTACTTCGTTGTAAGGCTTATTAAAAAAAAAATCTACACAATCCACTTAGGACCTGTTCAGAGACTTTCAACCAGTGGTATCAGACTGTGTTTTAGAAACAAAAACTTGGTAGTCCTGCAAGTCACTGACATGTCAAGTTATGGCATGCAGGTTTAAAATTTGTCATCCGTCAAAAACTGTAACAACAATTCCTTCTTGTAACTCCTTGCAATCTTGTTTCTTTGCGTAGGAAATTTTCAGCTAGTCTTACAGGACAATTGGAATGGGGATAGCTTTCTTAATGACATATGCAACCCAGTGTATGATTGCTAACTTGATATAGCAATTACCTTCCCTTATGAGGAGAGATGGGATTGCTCTTGAAGAGAGAGGTCATAATAACAGAGATCAACATTCATGGGTTGTTTATATATGCTGATTACAGTTTTATTGCTAGTTATTTGAGATATGGGAGCAAAACACATCATGAGGTTGCCATAATTATAGGTATCTATCTACTCTTATTATAATTGGATTTTGTACAGTAATACAAGAATGTTTGTGAATGCGTCTGTTTTTTACTCAGGTATTACATTTAAGATAAGATACCGCCTTTCACCTAGTAAGAGAAGTGCTCTTAGATAGAAATGAGGATTGGGCACCTTTTATTGGCTCAGGAATTTAATTAGACTTTGCCACTAGCTTCTGTGAAATCTGGAAATAAGAGGAACAAAAGCCAGAATTATTTCCACCCTATGGATTTCCACAGATATTAAAGTGAAGACTATGGGTGCATCCACTTTAAGGTAAAACTTAACAACAGACTTAAAAGCTACCTGCCCTGGTGACAAATAGTGCTTTATAACTTCCTATACATTCATGTGGTCTTCAAAATAAATGGTTCAATATTACAGTAAAATCCTTTAAAACGTTTATATAGGATCGGTTTACATTAGAAAATAATCATCAATTAATGAGGAACTGGGTAAAAATATTGTGCTTGGCAAAGACAAACACACACGTCATCTATTCTTGTTTGCTGAGAGAAAAAGGATAGTCTCAGATTTATGCTTGGGTTTGTAAGTTTATGCTCTGTGTCCATATACTAATAATTTATAAGCAGGATCAAAGGACCTCTGATTTTCCACACACTGCAGGGATAAACTCGCAGTCCTAAGTGCTGCAAAAGTTTGTTTAGGTTCCATTTCTTATTGCTGACTCACTGCTGCTGGTACAGTGGAGTTAATCAATAAAAAGAGTTTATTTTTAGAGGCCATGACCCTGCCTGAAAGCAGTGTGATGGCACCGTTTCCTCCATACAGTGGATCGCTTGGTGAGTGAGAGAGGAAAGAGAAAATCAGATGTGCAGTTCCTTCACCTCAATTTTCAATAATATATCTGTGTGACAGCAAGAGTGAACTCGCATGGCCACAGTGCAAAGCTGATTTCGGGAGTGGTTGGAGAAGCAGCAGTTTTGGCAATCCGGTGGTCCAAACCATTTTCTCATAAGCATGGAGGGCTATCTAATATGCGCCTCCACACTGCTGAGATGTATAAACAGAGTTGTACAGTGGTGTGCAAAGGTTGCTACAGGTGGCGTGGGGGTGGGGGAGAGGGGAAAATAGGCCTAGACACTCATTGAAGTGCACAGAATTTGCTTCCATAGTCTCACAGCCTTAACCTCAGTTTCAGATCACATGTTCAGCACTATTGTTTGTACTGATCTCCTCAATCCTCACAAATGTTCTCAGCTTTGAGGAAGCTGGTTTGCATGTGATTGTTTTTTCAAGCATACTGCACTGAAACTGGAAGGACCGCTTCACATGATATTCCCTGGCAAATACTGACTTTTTGAAATAGTTTTATGAGCAGAACTAGATGTGACACTGAACATGGGGTTTCCAGCAGAACTAGCATTTTATTCACCCTTCTCTTTGTACCATTTAGTAACGCAAAGCCCCTTCCCTGTGCACCTTAAATTTCAACTGAGTTTGGGGAAATGAATGATCTGATGATGTTGTATCACATATTTCCATTATTAAATATCACAGGAAGTGAAAATAGAATGTGAGAGCCAGTGTGGTGTGGTGGCTAGAGAGTGCCACTGGGATTTAGGTGGCCTGGGTTCTAGTCCTCACTCAGCCATCAAGCTCACTGGGTGACTTTGGACCAGTCAGTAACTCTCAGCCCAACCTACCTCACAGGGTTGTTGTAAGCATACAATGAAGCCCCCTTGAGCTCCTCACCGGGAAAAAGGCAGGAAATAAATGCAATGTAGGAGTAGTAATATAATATGAGGCTGGTGATTTTGATAACATCCCTGTGTACATGTCTACTGCTGCTGTAAAAAGAAGCAGCCTCATATTCTAGATCTTCCTCTCTGGACATATTCTCTTGTTTTGCTGCATTTGTTTTTACTATATAAAAGTTGTAATATGCCATGGGCTTCCTTTTAAAAAATGTATACATTTCTTAGAGCTCTGCGTATTTCTTTGCTGGCCCAGCTGTTCCTACAGGGCATGGCTGATAAGGTGGAAGAGCGAAGAGCAAAGAAGCAAGCTGCCTTCTCTCAATCCCAGGATGGATTCAGACAACTGTCCCAAGGACAGAATATACTGATGGGCTGGTTCACACATGCAAGAGCATCTCTTGGGTTCTCATTACAGATCAGCACATGACTAGAGCTGAATGTGTGAACAGAATCCATTGAAAAGCATTAATCTGAGCCAGTGGCTGTCACCCATCTTTTGGCAATGCATTTATCAGTGGTGCAAAGCACTTCTGTTCATTCTCTGGAATCTGTCTGTGAGGCGATGCTACTCTGAACAAGCTCCTAATAGTCCACTACACGATGCCCGGCCCCTTATGCTTCTCAGCATGTCATTATACCTTGTGATGTCACTTCCTTGTTTAGCTTAACACATCATCGTGACGCACAGTATAACGAGAGGTAGATGCTGCCACTGGCATTTTCAATGACCTGATGCTTCCCGGTGCTTGGAAGCTTAAAGGGTCACATATAAAGGGTATGTCACTGCTTTGGCTCTTTGATCTTGTCCACTTCCTGAACTGGAACTTGAGCAGGCCACTGGTGCTCTGTGCTAATTACAGTTTAATAAATAGATTGCTTCAAAAACCCCGCCTTTCCCTTACTGTTCGTTCTACTCTGCTTGCAAACTAAGTTCAGCTTTCCCCAGCCATGGTCAGAGAAGCACAGGGTCACCAAGCGAGGCCTCTGGAAATCTGATATAGAAGTTCTTTCTGACCTTGACTTTAATAAACTCTTTGCACTGCTAACCCCTTCATTTTCCTTTCCTTCTCTTATCTGTCATTTGTTCAGCACAAGCAAATCGTTACCTACTAAAAAAAACTAATTTCTCCCTCCCGCCCTCCCTCAGTGCATTTTTTCCTGCGATAATTCCTACAGTTGGTTACAGATTCTTTAGAAGACATAGTGTCCCTCAAGGTTTGCTTCTGTTTTGAACAAGTGTTTTCGCAGTATAATGTACAGCTAGAAAAAAATGGAGGATTATTTTTGGAAAATCTATTTCTCTACTTGTGTGATTGTGCTATTTCGCTACAGCACACCACCACCTAGGGGTTGTGCAAGAGAACAGCAGGAAAAGAAAAGCTTCCCGTGCAACCTGCTGAATCAGGTCCTGCTCAGTGAGTCCTGCTATCCAAAGACACTTTCTTTTGCTTTTTCTCCCCCACAATTTCTACCACAAGGCTGTATGTACCAGTGGTTGGGCTCATTTCTGGTCTCAGCGGTGTTCAGGGGGCACAGAAGGATTCTGTTTTATTACAGGGCACTGCCTTGGGAAGGCTTCCATAATGAAATGTGACCACAAATATTTTAAATCAATAAATATAGGCAAGGCTGATGCCACGTGGATATGCCTCCCTCACACAAGTATGACAAATTCAATATGCTTTTGGGAAACCTGTAACAGGTGGGGCTGCCTTAATTCTTGTCTTGAAGAGTGACTGTGGAGGTCCTGGAATGGATGCCAGGTTCCCTTTCCCCACCTGGAATGCAGGTTGCTTGTTGTCAATGGGACACTTAGGAGCGCCATCTCAGGCCCAGCTAGTGGCTGGGAAAGCCATTGCAAACAGGCCAGGGTGGCTTAAGCAGTGGACATACCCCTGGTGGTAGAATTTCAATGCTGGATCTTCATTTCAATGGATGATAAAAATGTATCTTCCAATTTATAAAAAAAATCCAAAATACTGTCTGTGGCTCATGTGATCCAAACTTCAGATTCAGCCAAAATGCTTTCCTTGGAACCAAACACCCTGTCTCAGTGACAACAAATGAAATCCCTTATGCACCTCTTTTCAGGAAATGAGCATTATAATGCTGGATTTCGGCACAATAAAAGTGAGCAAGCATGCCTCTAACCTTTGACTCCAGTGTTGTCATGTAGCAAGAGCTGAATAGGCCAAGATCATTTAACAGGCTTGATCAAGCTGTTTTGCGTCAGTGTCAAGAGTGCAATCAGGGCTGAAGATCTGCACTGTGGCCCCAAGCACTTTTACTCAGATGTAAATGCCCTTGAGTTAAACCATACTTCCTCTATAGGAAGAGAGATTAGGGCGGCAGCCTTGGCGCTTCTGCCTGTTTTCTATTCAGGCTGACAAAGCAATCAAAACTTTTGCGTACTTAAAGCAGGCTGTTGTTGCTATGGCGTCTGATGGCTGTCTTTGCGTTTTAGGAGTAGTCTTTGGTGAAAGAACTGAGCAGTGCATTGCTTCCCACATGCACATATATTGCATTACAAAGAAGGAAGCAGGGTGTTACTATTTCAATCTCATTCAGCAAAAACAGGGAGCAAAATGACTTTTTTTTTCTGGGTTGCAGCAATACAGGCCACTGATATGGGTTTACATGGTGAATGCCTACTTCTCTCCTCACAACATTCCCGCCCAAATATCCCTGCATACAGAAAGCTGGAATCTCATGGAGAAGGTACAATCAGTCATGCTTTCTTTCTAATATGCTCCTTTGTATGTGCAGAATCGATTGGGAAGCATTCAAATTAGGAAGTAGGTAGGTAGGTAGATGTGTTTAGGTAGAGAAGCATTCAGAGCTGCTGTTCTCCTTCACAGATGCACCTGCAATCTGAAGCACAGTACGTATTCTGGACATATGGGGGCTGGGAGTAGTGAAGGAAATGCATCCTGCACAAGGCTCAAGACCATTCCCTTAAAAAAGTTCTGCTTCACAAGTTCCATAGTCGGGGTTCTGGTTCCTATTAAAGCATTCTTCAATATTCCTTTCTCAGGAACATGCATCAGAGTTGCCCTGCTACGCAAATTCAGATCCTGGGTACTCCTGTGTGTAAATGAACACATATGGGCAGTGTATGCTGGCTTCCCTTCAGTTCTATTTTCAGCAGTGAGTGGCATACTTTGAGATGGAGTTCTAGTTATCCAAGCTGATACAACAGAGTAGAGTACTCCTTGTGATCCGGGTGAAGCAGGGGCCCTGGTCTCATGGAAAGGTCTACATGTGTTTTGCGAGAGCAGAGAGCAGCTCAAGATTGGGCTAAAGGAGTGGGTCTGCTGTGTACTAAGATGCAGAAGACAGGGACAACATACATGGCTTATGGCCCTGCTCCGTACCTTAAGCATCCATGCTTGAACAAAGCTCATATCAGAAACAGAGCGAGTCAGAAGGGGCCTCCTGGGCCATCTAGTCTGACCCCCGGCTCTGCTCATGACATGTCTGCCATGTGCATGTCCAGCCTATCCTTGAACACCCTCACCAATGGGGCCTCAACCACCTCCCGTGGAAGCCCATTCCATGCCTTTGGGGTCCTGACTGTCAGGAAGTACTTCCTGGCATCCAAACTGATCCTTGGTTCCCTGAGCTTTGCCCCATTGGAACGTGTCCTGCCCTTCTCCGCAGGGGAAAATCATGCTGTGAATGCTAGGCAATTGTGCCCATTTCAACAAAGGTGATTATTTAGTTAAAAGCACAAACACTGCATCCATTTAGAATGCAGCAAATTTAAGCAACTGCCCAAATAGTCGCATGAAATGCATGTCCTCTTGTTTGGCGATCCCTGTTTAACGTTTATAGCCTCTGGCTGTTGTTTTCTTACAGATGTCCTGAAATTTGATTTATTTTTTTCAATTTCTATTTTTGCTTTATGTTTGGCTTCTTATGTGTAAACTGCATTGAGGGCCTCTGAGTGGCAAAGAAGTGGAACATGCGTGCCATAAGAATAACACTACTCTCATCTCCCTTTGGCTACACAAGGACCTACTTCACACAACCAAAGAACCAACAGTGGCTGATCACTGATGATGGATTTCTGTGTTGTGTGAACCTAGCATGGTTTCTGCAGGGTGGTTTATTTTTCACAAACCACCCACCCTAAGTGCTCATGGCTTGTTGATATCCAGGGAGGCTCGTTGTACAGTCTGGAAAGGTGATTCCATCTCAGGTTGTCAGGAATGACTAGAGCGTTGGCTGGGCAAAGTAAAAAAACTGGAGCAGGGACTGGAAAATACTAGGAGTTGCAAAGGCATCTGAGATACAAGCTGGAGCCACTGGGAGGACTGCGGCAAAAGGACGTCATGGCAGTCCTGATCGTCTGTTGGGTTCACAAGTGAACCACCAAGCAATGGTGGCTTATTGGTGGTGGTGGGGGGGGGGGTTAGCATGATGGGGAAGCCCCACCTCCCATAAAACATGTTAGCGTTAAAAAGCTGGTATGCAGAGGACTGGGTGCAAGAGGGATTGCATTTGGAACTGCAGAGGAATGTGCATTTTGATCGACATTTTGACCTTCAGGGACAGTGGGCTGCTTTGATCGCTGCAGCTCAGACAGGACTATGGCTGCGTGGCCCTGGGCTCTGCATTTGTGCAAGAAAGGTGGAAGAGGGGAAAGGACTCTGTTATCATGTGTTCCTTGGGATTCCTGATCTGGGATTCCAATCTGGTGGGATTAGGGAGAAGATGACACCTTTGATGTACCTGGGAGGAATTAGCCATCCCTGTGTGAATGAGTGGCTGAAGGGAAAGATAGTTCCTCTTTCTGAATTCTGATCTTCTCTGCATTGTGTGTGCTCACAATAGTACTGCCAAACAGACATCAGCCTTGCCTGTTGCTTGAAATGCCCTGCTGCACTGCAAGGATGGGAATGAGCGAGTCACATGGAACCTACTTAGCTCACATGGACTGTTCATGTGCCAAAGAAGGAGGGCACAAAAAGGCTCTCACAAATACAATAATCTCTGCAGGAATCTCTTGCATGCTCTCCCTCACTCTCTCTGATAATGAAATGGAGAAGCTAGACTTTTGCTTTGAGGCAGAATCACGGTTTCAAGCCATTTACAAATCACCCCAAGAAATCAATGCCTTTGCAGCCTGTGTCGCACAGAAAGCCCCAGTCTTCAGCACAGAAGTGACGCGGCAAAGATAGGCACAGAATTATGGAGAGGTCTGGAAAATCCCAAGGATAGCACAGAGGGTGAAAAATGACTTGTGGCAATCTGGTGCAGACTTACTTGGGAGTAAACCCCACTAACATCAATAGCAGACTCCTTCAGGGAAATAGGAATCAGATCAAGCTGTCTAGGCTTAAACTATGCACATATTTAATTAAAGCACATGTTTTCTTTGGATGGCCAATTGCTCTGGGGTTTGGCAAAGTACAGATTCGTGTTTTCTTCCATTCCCTCCCCCCCCCCCCACACAAAGTACTGATCCCAGTGTTATGTTCTGTTTTTGTTTTGTTTTACATGCAGGCCCGTTCTTGTGTACAAAGATGGGTATGTTTAGTTTACATTTTATTGATGACAAATTATTTCTCACTTTTCTTTCCCCAAGGGGAAACTCAGAGCTGCTAACGATATAATAAAGAATTACTACTGCTCTCTAAGATAATAATGTTACAGATGTTGGGAGACCATCCGATGTCTTGCAAATGGCTTGCAAATATTCCAGGAAGATCAGAGGGTGTTTTATCAGTGGGAGCTAATGAAATCACATCTTCTAATAGCTTGAAATCTCTCCAGCTTTTGGAATATCATTTCTAAACATAGTTTATCTAAATGCACGGATTTTTAAGTGCATTTTATCTTGAAATGTGCAGTGGTAAACTATGATATCTTTCTGAATGGAGAACTGCAAAATCCAAAAGATAATTATGTTCTGATCCATGCATTAGTTTAGGCATTATGAAACAGGTCAGTATCAGAATTCACAAAGATTGAATTTCTCAAGTATCCCTACCTCAGAGGCTGAAGGCAGAGCATCATCTCCACTGTTGAACAGAGAGAACTGGCAGATTCATATGGGAAGTGATAGGCCATCAAATGAGTTAGAAGTTAATAAATAAGAAGCAGAGCTTAAAATTGCACCCTGAAATGAACAAGAATCCAGTGCAGATGCCAGAAAATTGGAGTATACCTCTGAACAGTGGCACTACAGAAAGGGCTCTGGCCCCAGCATTTTGTGCGAGAGATGCCCATCTTTTCCATGGTTGTACTGGGTGTTTGCAGGGGTCAGACATGTGCCACACATACACGCATTCCCTCCCACCCTCCCTCACACACTGCACACATATACATCCTCTAAGCACTCACACAAAGTACCTGCAGATCTTGTTCTTGCAGCAACAGCATCTGCCCCATGCCACTGCACTGCAGGAGGCCACCTGGTCGCCACCTGATTCCTCCCCACCTGATTGCCAAAAAGAGAGAGGGAATCATTCTCTAAAAAGGGACTCTGTGGTAGCCTCAGTGCTTTTTTTGTCATAGAATGCACCGGAACGGAGTTCCGGCACCTTTTTTGGACAGATTTTCCAAGTTTTAAAAGTAACTTTTGAAAATTTGATGTTTGGTCCACGTGGATTCGAATCACCCTGTTGAGCATAGCAGGTTGGCAGCAAAATCATTAAAATGGTGCATGTGGGCTGCTTGTCCGCACTGGTTGTGAGGGCGCTGCTTGGCTTGTGGTGCTGCTCGTCTTGTGATTGGTCGCATGGTTGCGCGCCCGTGATGTTTCGTTACACAACTGACGTGTGTGGGTGTGTGTACAGTAATTGACTACGTGTGAAAGGTAGATAATTTCATGAGTTCGGGCACCATTTTTCTTACAAAAAAAGCACTGAGTAGCCTTATTGTTCCTAGAGAGTCTCCTCATCAACCTAACAATGGGCAGAAATTTTCATGCACTGCTTTCTAGGAGGCTCCAGTGTCCCTCTAGGAACTGGTTAAAGCCCTCTCCTGGAGCAGTTTTTTTCCATGGTGGCAGATGCTTGGAGAGGAAGACAAAGCTTGGAATGCTGCACTTCTTGCACCCATGGCATAGATCACTACTTCCCTGTTCCCTGTAGAGAGTAAAGACAGGAAGGTTTCTGGAAACTGGAAAGGAATCGGTCTTTCTTTCTGGCTATAAACCTGTCACAGAAGACTTAAAGGGTGTCTGTGTGGGCAGGGGAGCTCACAAACATTGCAGAGGGGGACAATAGCTTTTGTGGATGCTGCAAAGCATGGATAGATGCCACACACCTGTGTGCATAACATGACAAATTCTGTGCCAGATGCTTGTGATAGGCACAAGAATGGCTCGCTGCAAGAGATTTCCTTAGGAGAGAAGTTGGAAGACTGAAAGGCTGTCTGCTTCTGAAATTAAAATAACAACACCTCATTTTAGTACAAAAATGAGAACGAGGATGAAAACACCACAGGAATCCTGCATGTGATAGAAATGGAAACTTAGCATTAGGGTTGCCAGCTGGCCTGCTGTGGTCCCTATAACAGAGGCCGGGCATGCAGAAACCATGAAGTGGTGCTCTATGGCATGGAACCAAGCATGATCAAGTGCTCATTGTGCATCATATTAATCTGCTGTTAAAGGGGGCAACCACTGGGGCTAATCCAAAAACTGGCAACATAACCTAAGTTAGATAAGTCTGTAAAGAAGAAAAGGAAGCATTGTTAGTGGAAGCCTTGAGAGGAGGAGGAAGAAATTAATAAATAACACTATTTCTATGCAACATAAGGCATAGAACCCTAGCACCACTGCCACAAAAAAAAAAGGGGGGGGGTCATCTAGCTCAAAGGCAGACAAACGAACAGGCTTCTGGAAGTTGTAGTCCAGAACATCAGGAGGGTACCAGGTTGGGGAAGGCTGACTTAGTTCCACCCCCGTCTACACATGCAATAAATTGTCTCTTAAAGAGAAGGTTTCCTCTGTGTTGATATATATACAATTCTAATAAGGTTGTCAAGGATCATATTTAGGTTGATGATGTGATACTAGGAAATAGTAGAAGCATTATTCTTTAAAGGGCTATTCTACATACCCCCAAATTATAACAATGCACTGAGCAGCCTTTCTGGTACTGTATAGAAAATGGGCTGTTTTGAGGTCATTACACTGCTTGCTTATCAGCAAACCTGAGAAGTCAGATGATAAATGGTCATACTTCATCCTTATAGACCAGGTTGGGAGTCAGTATTGTCAGAAACAGCCAGGCACAGCCCTGTGAAGGGAGTGGCGTTCTGCGCAACACCAGTGAAGTTATGGTGGATCATATCTAAAGTTGCCAAGTGACCGGGGAGTTTTTAGCTTGGTCTGAACCCAGGCGTTCATCTGAGGTTTGATGTGAAGCAATCAGCATGTGATTCTTTTCCTGACTTGGAGCTAAACAGGTTCACTCACTAAAAATCAAATTGCTTTCCAAAGGCCTACTGGCAGCTAAAACCATATCTGGCACAGGTGGGCAACTTGTGGCCCTCTGATGATTTGACCTGTAACACCCACCAGCCATCATCATTGGCTAGGCTGGCTAGGCTGATGGAACTTGATGGTCAAACTCTTAGGAGGGCCATTAAGCTTCCATATAGACTGAAGTGTCTTATCCTGTCTAATCTTGGAAGCGAAGCACGGTCAGGCCTGGTTAGAATCTGGATGGGTGGCCTTTGCAAATGACTCTATGATTATTATTGTAAACTGCACAGAGAGCTTTGGCTATGGGCAGTATAGAAACGTAATAATGATAATGACAATAGATGGATTTGCACTGACCTCCAGCTGCAGAGGGTGTATGAAACCTTCTATATGAACTTGCTTTAGATGCATCACTAGGCTCAAAGTGTTCAATTCTCTGCGGCAGCAGAATGTGCAGTGGCAGCCCCCATTCTGCCCCTTGTGCTGCTCAAAGTTTTGTCATACAAGTATTGTATTGTGTTATCTGGTTTCAAAAATGACTGACAACAGGGGAAAAGAGTAGGTCAGGCTCTTCTAAAACTCCAGGCCCCGATCGGGCATAATCATGTCTCCTTCCGTCCTCTGCCACAGACACACCACTGCTTCTGTCTACAGCAGGGGTCTCAAACTCGCGGCCCGCGGGCCAATTGCTGGGACGGGCGAGGCACGGGGAGGGGCCCTGCGGCCTTCAAAGCGCCGGCGGCACCCGGGCCGGCTGCGGGATGAGCGGCCCACCACCACCGCGGGGGTGGAATACTTGATGCGGCCCAGCCTCACCCAGACTCTACTTCCAGCGGCCCCCAGGTCAGTTGAGTTTGAGACCCCTGGTCTACAGGGTGTTCACCAACGTTTCAAAGATAAAGGAAGTGATTCTAGCATATGGAGATGCCTTCCTGACAAATTGTTTGTGTTGTGATAAGAGTAATGCCAGAAATATCCAATATCACATTCTGAGCAGAGGCCTTAGTGGGGCAGAGCTACATGTCACACCACGATGGCCTTTCTCGTCCCCAAGACTGGAAGCCTGAATGCAACACCCTTCTGTGTTAGTGCTGTCAAATCCCTCATTCTGAGGGGTTTTCCCAGTCTAGTAATCTTCTAAATGCCATGGAATGTGATCCTCAGCTTCAAGGTGTGTGCACGCACACAAGGAAAATGCATGGGTGTCTTGTAGTGCTATGTGCGTGAATTACAGCCACACATCACTGTACAGTTTCACATCTTCCTTTAAAAAGGCTGACGTGAACTGGGTTTCAATGGCTCATTTCCTTGTAGGTAGCTGAGATATTTAGCATCTCCTTGGTGATACCCAGGATCTTGCAAAGTTAGCATATGTTAAAGAGGCACGGAAGGTGGTATTTGCTTGTTTTCCCTCCGTGTGTGTGTGTGTGTGTGTGTGTGTGTGTGTGAGAAAGAGAGAGAACAAATGAACATCAATTCCCCCTGTAATATTATTAGCATGAGTTGGCTGCTTGCTTTGTTGTAGCTTTCCTTTTTTTTTTTCCATTGAATTACATTTTCTGCTCATGAGTGTTTGCCAAACGGCTATGTAAACACTTTTCTGCCTGTGCGCTACTCTGAATGTGTACATCTGGGTTATTTGTGGGGTGCCACTGGAGCTCAGTACATTGGGATCTGCAGCCATCAAGTTATAATAGTGTTTATAACATTAGCAGTGTGACCTACCGCAAGCCAAGCTATTCAAATTTGAATTTGCTCTCTGAAAACTTTTGGAAAGAATAAAATCTGGACTTTCAGAAATTATTTCGGGTAGTACACTGCAGGAATGCCTTGCCTAAGATCCGTAAGTGGGAGATTATTTATCTCACATTCGTAAATGCATCCGCAGAACAACCCTGTGAAGGGAACTGGAAAAGAGTGACTGGCTCAAGGTGAATTTGGTGGACAGTGGGCATTTGAAGAACTCGTGCCTCCCATTATGCCATCTCATACACCAAACTGGCTTTGTGGCTAGAATTGCCGGCTGTCCTTAAATCAAGAAAATGACACACTCGGTAGGACAACTTCTGGCCCTCCGCATGCTTTGCATGTGAGCAGCAAGCGAAACAAGCACCTGTCACCTGCTCTAGTTAGCATAGCTACTGCGGCAAGTTATCCACTCCTGCTGCAGGATCACGCAACCCAACAGAACATTCAGCACGACCCACTGCAGCATCCTGCTTTACTGCTCTCTGTTGACCACCCACTAGAATTTGATGTCATTGACCTGGACATCAAGCCATTGAGCAGCCATTGAGGTTGCTCCCCCATGTAAGATGGAGAAAAACAGGCACAGAGCCAGGGCAGCACAAGCAGGCCATGGACTTTCCCCTTCGGGACAGGAGGCGGGCCGATCCAGCTGAGCGGGGATGAGACGTCCAGCAACCCTGCATGTATATTGTTCGGTACTCTAAGGGTTGGTTTCACTGCCCGGCTCAAATATGGAAGTGCCAGGCACGTCCTTGTTCACAGCCTAAAGTGCTTCGCAGGTTCTTTGTAAAGATACAGCAACCTCGCGTTCCTTGGAAGAAAAGCACGGCACATTGAAGCCAATCTGTTCTCACCCGGTTACTTTAATAAGGCCAGTGGAATTGCTTAGGTAGCAGTCCTTTTATTAATAGGCATATTTCTCACTGTACTACATTTGGAAAGTGATTCATACAGTGAGTGATTGTACAGCAAGTGTCTGGTTGACCCTTCTTAAAAAATTACTGTTGGAACTCCAGAGTAGCAGAGAGGTGAACAAGAATGGCTGTGGAGTTAGCTGCTTGCCCTGCTGCCTGCCCGTGTTTCCCCCCTTTCCACTGGCAAGTTTGCATGCTCAGCCTCAATCGTGTCAGCATAAAGTGAGCATCCTCCACTCTTCAGAGCAGTGGCTTATTTATTTATTATTTTGCTCAGAACCATTCAACCTTGTTGCTCCCGATTTTGTAACAGGCCAAACTCCAATCCCTAACAGGATAAACAAGATTGTGGGGCTAATGATTTGTGAGCTTGGCCTGGATGCCATTTTGCAGCAGAAATTCCAGTTGAAGAGACTTTGCAACTTGCTAATAAAGCACTTTTGGCGGAAGCTGTGCAAACAGGATTTCACAGTCCCCAAATCTGGGTTTCTAGCACTGGCACAACTTGCAGTGACAATGCCTCTTTTCAGAGTAGCTTAACCGTCCAATAATAAACCAGTTGTAGTTGTGCCAATATGTCTCCCCCCACCAATCTCCCCCCCACTCCAATTAATTTGTCTTTTTATAGGTAGCAAGAACCCCTGTGTGCTTTATAAAAGGGCCCTGATCATGCCAGTGCTGAGGTTTTTTTTTCTTTACAATGGTTCAATCATTTAAGTCCCCAGTAGTTAGAAACAGCTTGTTTATGAATTAGAATTAGAAAGATGCCCCTCTCCACTGGCAAAACAGGAGTAAGGAAGGGGGTGTTGCTTGCCATGCTGGGTCTGGTACCACTGCGAGGTATATCAGTTCTTGCAAATAGGTTTCAGGGTGTTCAAATCAGATTCTCCTTTTGCACCAAAACAGGCTAGGGATGAAGCTGTGGGCAAGATACTAGTGAAAGGCCAAAGCAAGGGAGTCCTTGGTCTCATCTTACTCACTATCTCGAAGATTCAGGCCAGTCTTCCCCAAACAAGTGCCTTTGGGATGTGTTAGACCACATCCCCTGTCCCTCCCATGGAGGTGACTGATGCAAGATTGGCTGGGCCATTTTCTTTGGCGATACTCGAGCTGGACACTGCATTTTCTGTTTTCACTCCCATCTTGTTAAGATGATTTTGTTTAGGCAAAGCTTTTATTACCTTGCATAGATGTGGGTGCTGACTCTGAAGCGTTTGTCCTGTCTGTTTATGGGTTTTGCTCTTAAAGTATATTGTTGCTCCTGGTACTGCAGGGCCCATCCAAGACATTTTGCTGCCTGGGGCAAAAGGTAAAATGGCGGCATCTCCCATTCCACATGCAGTCAGCAGCTAGGCCTGCAGTTGAACCCTGCCAGGGAACAGTGCCCTGCAGCCTGCCCAGGTGGCTTAGCAGGTGGCGCACACATCAATTTCTCCCATCATCGAGCACCTGACACCTGAGGCAGCCGCCTCATTCTGCCTCATGGCAGCGCTGGCCCCAAGGAACTCCGGTTACATCAAGCTAACAGCAACACTAACTAACTAACTGTGGGAAACAATCTTTAGCATTGCCCAGAATATGCTAACCGACTTTCCCTGAAATATGAAACAAGCAAAACAAAACCATCAAAACAAGAAGAACTCAGTTCCTTGGGGGAAGTAGGGCAGAGAACTCCCTTCTGTCTTAGAAGCAAAGCCCTCGCAGCCACTGCCGTGATTACAGGCACGGAAATGCCTCGATTTGTGATCTTACAGTCATGCAGATTGGTTGGATAGATATCTTGGTGCAACAATGAATCCCTCGGCCAGCCCCATGATCCGGCCAAAGAATGACCTTTAGTATCCTGGAGGCAGACGGTCTTGGGCTAAAATCCAATGCAGCATTAAGCTCTCTGTATGCAGAATGTTTTGTACTGGGTTGTAGTCCTGATGGTTAGAACTGGCTGATGTTTCTTCCTCTTCTCCCTCCCCCCACCTTTTTGTTCCTAAATGGAAAATTCCTCTTTCATTAGAAAGGGAAGTTTCTGATCAATTTCAGGTTTTTAAGTTTCTTTTCTAAACATGTTGACAGCCATCCTCCCTGGGACAGTAAATTAGGTATTTCTGTGTGTGTGTGTGAGAGAGAGAGAGAGAGAGAGGGAGAGGGAGAGAGAAAGGGAGAGAGAGAGAGAGAGAAAGAACCTTGTCTCTTTGTTCTTGATGGTCTCCATTATAGATCAACCATGTTTCTGTGGGTCAACATTCCTTTCGATATTATCTGAACATTTTCTAATCCATCAGGCACTATCACATGCAGTATCTATAGACACAAGCAATTATATTTTCCATGGCCACAAACAGGCCTGGCCACAGCCTGCAGCACCCTTGTCACCACAGCTGAGCCCTGCCATAAGCACCCTCTTTTAAAAACCGGTCGAGCAGCCATTTCACATCCCCATAATGGGTTTTTCTACACAAGGCTCTTAATCTGCCGTTAATATAATGCATCTGTTTTCAATGCATTGCAGAATTGAACTCTGAGCACTGTATGAAGCTTGCTTCCTTTTCTGCTTTTCTACTATATACTCTCCAGAGGGCACTGTGGCATATCTCAGCAGCACAACTGCACAAGTGAAAAAGCTGTTTCTTTTGCTTTGACAGTTAAATGACACGCGTAGGGACACTTCATTATCCGAAGGCCCTGAGGTAGAAGGGGGACCACCAGAACCAGGACCAATTTCAAGCACAGGCACTTGCTGAAGGTCCACACCAGGGTCCACAGACACTGCTGCAGCCTCTGGCCCAGCCAGTCGTGGTGGTGGTAAGGAGAGGCGAGAGATGCTGTGCCCTCCTGCTTGGTTGCTGCCTGCCAAGCAAACAAGTGGTAACAATGATGAGAATGGAGTGTGAATCAGCAGCGCTCACGGCACGGAGGAAGGCAGCCTTTGAGGGGGTCTCGCCCAAAGGCCCTCCGACCCTGGAGCTGCCACTGACCGGAAGGCACAACAAAGTGCAGCCGGCTCTGGCTGTGGCCAGGCGATCATGCGCCCATGTCTGCGCATGACTGTGGCTCATAACTTCTCGTACAGGCAGGCCTGAGCTCATGATCCCTTTTACATCACCATGGGTCCCATTTTTCCTAAACTTTCCCCAATGTACTACAGGCTAGCTGGAGAAATGTTAAACCCACCGTTCACCTTGGACACAAATGGCAGTGGTGAAGCTGTATTCCATTCTCACTGACACTCCTGAACTTCTCTCCCAGTTTGTCTTCAAACTGGGAGGTTGAATAGCTTCCATATAGCCTGAAGTGCCCGGTCCTGCTTAATCTTGGAAGCTAAGCATGGTCAGGCTTAGTTCAAATCTGGATGGGTGACTAAAATGTTGTGAACCAACCAGAGAGTTTCAGCTATGGGCGGCATAGAAATGTAGTGTAATAATAATAATAATAATAATAATAATAATAATAAATGAAAAGGGATTTCTACACAGGATTGCTGTATTTTTTAATCTTGTGGAGGTTGATTTTTCCCTGGCTTCACATTACATCAGGCAGATGTACCCGATATTGCTGATTCAAATGCTGGTTGCATCGGTGGACTTAGCCCATGCTTCAGGTGGACTAGTTGTTGCTTAACTTTCAAATGCTGCACAAGCTTTTTAGTCAAGTCAAAGTCTCTTCGTTGCTTTGTTTTGTAGGGGGTTTTCATCTTATTTTTAACCCATGCACAGGGAAGGATTTCAAGAAGTAAATAGCTGGTTTGTTGTTATGTGCTGTCAAGTTATTCCTGACTTTATGAACAAATGCCCTCCAAACATCTCTTATGAACTCAGCTTTTTGTAAATTCAGGCTGTGGCTTCCATCGTGGAGTCAATCCATCTCATACCTGGTCTTCCTTTTCTTCTTGTGCCTTCAACTTTCCCTAGCATGATTGTCTTCTCCAGTGAGTCTTCCCTTCTTGGGATGTGCCTGAAGTACGACAGTTTCAATTTCATCATGTTTTGCTTCCAGGGCAAATTCTGGCTTGATTTGACCTTGGAGCCACTTGTTCATCTTTCTGTCATTCCAGAGTATTTGCAAAGCAATCCAGCAACAGCTGGTGGGTGGAGGTTTAATCTTCCTGTCCTAATATCTGGTGGTCCATCACTTACTCTAGAGTAATGAAACAGAGGTCTCAGCTACATGCTATGTAACTAATGTAATACGCATATCAGACCTCCTGTCCTGATACGAACCTGCCAAAGAATTAAAATTTGTAGAAAAGGCACTTCTGAAGGCACAACAACCTGCAGAAGCCCATTGATCAAGCATGGGAAAAGAGCTTTTTGTTTGTGCTGCTCCCAAACTGTGGAATGTACTCCCTCCAGGACTACAACTGTCCACCATTCTCTTGGCTTTTAGAAAAAGGTGAAGGTAAATCTCCTTCATTTAGCCCTTTAAATGACACAATTGGTTGAAAGACTGGAGGGAGGCATAGGATATTTTGGATTCCTGTATCTGAGGACAGACACAGAGCAGCAGCCCTGGAGCTGGGAATTCATGCTCCCATCCCTGCCGTCACAGCTGGGGCTGAAAGAAAAATCAACCTCAGGGATGGGCTAAAGGAGGCAACTTGGGGTGCAGGAAGGGGAGCAGGCTGGGCTGCCAGAGCACAAGGCGCCCCACTGCTGACTCGGCCCGCTCCCCTCCCACTCCGAAGTGGCACAGTGGCCCAGTGCACCGAAGGGACTAATGACCGTCCAGTGTGACTGCAGAGTGGCCGGAATGGGGAAGCCAAGTTGCGTTCACCATGTCCTTGGCTCTGCACTCAGTTCTCAGTCTAATATTCTAACTAGGTTGAATATTCTAACACGCCACTGTATTTAATGTTCTCATTTTTATTGTTTTAAGGCTTTGTTGCTTAAATTCCTGTATACCACCTGGATAGCTTTATCCTAAATGAAAGTGAATTAATGAAGGCGTATTTGTTCCTTTATGTCACTTGCTGGTGCTCTGTGACGCCATGTCAGGGAGGCGCACTGGGGCAGCAGTGCAGCCGCAGAATGATCAGCCAGCCGGGGATTAACTCTGTTGCTGAACGGGCCTAATAGGGGCTCCCACTGGGAATGGGGCAGGCTGGTTGCAGGAGCCATGCAATGAGACTCCGGCAGAAAAAGATACGGTGCCAATTAAAACATTCCTACTGAGGTGGGTGGAAACGCCCCCAAGTTTGCCTTCCTGTCTTTTGCAGTTTGTTTGGTGGCTACACCCTACACCCTGAACTCAGCACCACATTGGCCAGATCAGTCTTCCCCAACCTGGTGCCCTCTTGATATTCAGGATCACAGTTCCCAGCATACCTGAGCGTTGGCCATGCTGGCTAGGGCTGGCAGAAGCTGACGTTCAAAGCATCTGGAGGGCACCAAGTTGGGAAAGGCTGCTTGAGGTTGTATTTTGTGTGCCAGGCATTTCTTCATTATTATTGTTATTTTGTAATGATGTATTTAAAACACTAACATCCTGCTTTTGGATTTTTTAAAAAAATGCAGAAGGTGGTTGTCATGAGGGTGTTCTGCTGTTGCCATAGCTTGGTTAGTTCCTTTGATGCGCTGATGGTGGGTGGGAGAGACACCAGCACTCAGCGCTGTGACGGGTGGGTCAAGGTTGCGTTGCTATAAACATGGGGCGGGGGGGAGTCTGTCAGTGTTGCCACGTTATGCTATTAGCCGTGGGGCTCACTTCCAAGCAGGCACAGGCCTGCAGCCCAAGCATGGGAAAATGTTGTTGTCTGATTTGTTGCCTGGGGTCCATAGAATCATAGAATGGCAGAGCTGGAAGGGGCCAGGGAGCCGTTGCATCCAACCCCTGCTCTGAGCAGGACTCCCATTTAAGCTGTCCCTCTCAGATGGCTCTCCTGTTGCATCTTGAATGCCTCTAGTGTGGGAGAACCCACAGTTTCTTGGGGTAATTGGTTCCATTGTCAGACTGCTCTAACAGTCAGGAAACTTTTCCTGATATTTAGCTGGAACCTGGTTTCCTGAAACTTCAGCCCATTTCATTCTGTGCCTTGCACTCTGAAATGATCGGGAAGAGATCGTGGCCTTCCTCTTTGTAAGTCCTTGTAGAGTGCTATCATATCTCCCCTCTGTCTTCTCTCCTCAAGGCTAAACATGTCCACTTCTTTCAATCTCTCCTCTTAGGGTTTTGCTTCCAGTCCCAGAATCATCCTTGTTGCCCTCCTCTGAACCTTTTCTCCATCGTTCTTAAACTCTGGTGCCCAGAACTGGACACAGTGTTCCAGATGAGTTATGACCAGTGCTGAGTCAAAGGGAACCAGTGCTTCACGTGATTTGGAAGTGATGCTTCTATTAATGCAGCCTAAAAGAGCATTTGCCCTTTTTGCAGCCACATCACAGTGTTGACTCATAATAGGATCTCGAATATGCTATGTCAGTGTTATACTGGCACTAATGGGGTCTTTAACATTTATTTCACAGGACGGTTCTGGGCTCTTAAGCAGCTGTCTTGCTGAGTTTTTGAATTGCACTGCTGCTGACTGGGTTATTTGTTTATAACTTCAGCTGATAATTTTTTTAAAAAAATAACTTTTGACTGATAACATCTGGAAGATAACTTTTTAAAATGTTATTTGTAAATGGCTGTTTCCTGGATATTGGCTGTTTTTTAGTAAAATGTTGTGGCTTTTTATATTGTTTTGTCATTTCTGTATTGGGTAACATTTCTATATGTTGCTTCAGGTACTACTACAGCTTTCTCCAACCTGGTGCCCTCCAGATATTTTGGACTACAGTAGCCAGCATTCCTGGCCATACTGGCTGGGGTTCTTGGGAACTGAAGTCCCAAACACCTGCAGTTCAGGAAATTTGGGAATGCTGTGCTGTTCCATCATGTCTGAGTAGGCAATGCATGGGATTCATTCAAAAATATAACAAATGGCTGAAATGCAAGACAGAATTTTGTAGTCTTTAAAAAAATGTAGCCAAAGCTTCCTCTGTGAACCTCCCACTTCCACAGTGTCTTTGGTTAATGTTATGCATAATTCTATGCAGCCCACATTTCAGTTGTGCTGTGGATAAAATTCCAGGTTTAGAAAGCTCTTCTAAAGCAAAAGACTGTAGCTGTCACAGCCGGACTGTCAAAGGGACGGTCACTGACTGCCCTGCATGTTCCCTTCCTGTAAGTACCTGCAATTGATTCCAAAGCGCTCCATTGATTAAAACTGACTCCCATCACAAGCAGAGAGAACAATACCTACAATGGGATACTGATCCATTAAACATTGCTGCATGCAAAGGTCCTGTCATGTATTTTCTATTTTGTTGCTCCATTATTCTGTCCATTATCTGGGAAATTAACCTTCAATTGCTCCTAAAGCTCTGTTATGAAAGATGAGACTAGCACAAGATCTAATGGCTATCGACTTCATCCATTCTTGCCCTTGGGAAGACAGGGCTGTTTGGTCCCTAAGATCAGCCTCAATGTCTTAGTCCCCGTCCCCTCCTCATTTCCATGTGGGAAAACTTGCCCTAAAGCTGATTCACCTTTTTTTAAAGACAACATGTGGTGTATTAATCGCTATGGCTGAGTCACAGCACACAATTCCACTCTACTCACCTATGATCTGAATTGTATAGAACCCTTTCGACAGGTCTTTCATCCTTTGGCAACATTATGGGGGTGCGGGGCTAGAATGAGTTAAACCGGTCCCATATTGTATGCTAGCAAGTAACCCTTCATTTGTTACAGCAAAGCCAAGTTACAAAGCCGTCCAAATCGGACAGTAAACGGGGATGGCTGGAAGGGGCAGTGGAAGGAATGAAGGCCAGAACAAGGTGGTAGCTGGAGGGAGGCCTGGAAGCGTGCTTTGGGTCAAGGTAATCTTCCCTGGTGGGCATTCCGGCTTGAATAGCAACTGGTGGCTCCTACCTTTTGGCCAGTGAATGTGGCTGGAGCATTCTGTCCCCTTCTTGCTGCAGTTCAAGTGGCAATTGTGGGTTGGAGCCAAACACTCATTCTGGCAGGGAAGGGTAAGAAAGCTCCCTTCTGATTCTTCTGTGGCCTGGCTGGTCTCCCCCTTGGCTTGATGGGGTGCAAGGGGAGCAGTCCCCCAGTGTCCAGAGGTCCCCTGGCTGAGGACAGAACCCTGAGTGTGTTTCTCTGTTGTTTCTCAGTCCCAAGGCATTTCATGTCCTTTCCTTTATCGCAACTTCCCACAACCTTGTGCTCACCAGATGTTCTGGACTATAACTCCCATCAATTTAAAAATTATTCCAATTTAAGATGGTACTATAATGCACTGTTATTTAATGTCACTGTTTATATTGTAAATATAGCTTTGGAATGACTATCATTTTGGAAGTCAGCTAAGTGGTATATTCAGTAAATCAAAAGAATAAAATTATAGGCCACCCTGGCTGCGACTGATGGGGATTGTAGTGCAAAACGTCTATTGGGAATGGCTGCTGTATGTGATGGGGAAGATGCACGATGAATCAAAACCGAGAGGGCCAGGTTGCACAATCGCAGCGTGGTTAATAAGTCACAGTCCGTTGTTAACCACCCTGCAAATGCTGATTATGTGCCAGCCAGATCTGCAGTATTACCCTCACCAGGACAGCCTGTTGCGATGACTGAACCGAGGAAGGCTGGTTGTCGCATAGCTAGCAATCCGCACAGCAACGCGGTGATGTCACGCTGGCCTGGGTGTGTATATAAATCCATCTGGTGTGGGCAGCGTGGTTAACAAGGCCCTGTGGATTATTAACCACCCTGGCCAGAACACACTGTAAGCAGATGCTGGAGATGCCAGTGGCTGAACCTGCGTCCAAGGCATGCGCTCCGCTCTTCCACTACGACCCTTTGCCTAGTTCCAGGCGTGATGGGCAGCAGGGGAGAGAGGCAGAGGACTTCGCTGAATCACAGTGTTTACCTTGTTCGATGAAACATTTTGCTCTGGTCACCCAACATTGCTGGCAAGATCCTGATCAAATTCTGCCACAGAACCCCTCTGCTTCTTAATAGGTACCTTGGCCTCATGTCTAACATTGACAGCTTTGCCCTTTCAAGACATAATTCTGCAAGTAGCAGCCAAATAAAATGTCCTGCTTTGTAAGAATTATGGTTTCGCACCAAGGAAATGAGTGCCCTTCCTTCCAGCTCTTTTTCTGATTCCTCAGTCTCCAAATTATTCTGCTAAAGCAGAGACCAAAAAACTGCCGCACCATGACATGATTTTAGTAAGGGGTGCTTGTGTCCTGCACCCACACTCGGCCTAATGCTGAGGCGGGGGTGCGGAATTAAACTCCTTGTTCTTAACTAATTAAACTGTGCTGTGTGTCCTTGTATCATTCCTGGTGCTTTTCTGGTTCACTCAGTTTCAATAGCGACATAAAAACTGGAGCCAGGGCTCCTGAATGACTAACTCAGAACAAAAGCAGGTCCCCTGAGTATTCTCAAGCAGCCAGCAAATGAAGAGAAAGTTATTTCAGGTTAATCAGTGTGCTTCAGTTACAATCACATTTAACCCTAATGGTAGAGCGGCCTACGGTCAAGGAATTACTGTTTGGGGCCTGCAAGTGTCAGTGACGATGGTGCTTGCTTGCTTGCTTGTGCGCTCTCTCTCTCTTTCTCTCTCTCTCTCTCTCTCACACACACACACACACACACACATTTTATGAAGGTATTTTCAAGGTGAGGGCGGGAGAGTGCTGATGCTTAAGAGCCAAGAAAGAAATCATATGGGGTATTAGGGAATCTTTAAATGGTGGGTTTCACTTCCATGCCTGACCCTTATCTAATCACAAGTTTGGGGATTCCCCCGCCCCCACACACATTTCTGCTGCGATAAATACCCTTTCAGTGCCCGTCCCAAGCACTGCGCTGCCAGAAGCAGAACCCAGCCGGTGCATCCCCTCTGCTTTAAATGGTCTTCCTGTGCCACTGAGGTACTGAGTCCTGCCCTCACCAGCCCCGGTCTCTGTCCCACGTGGTTGAAAGCAGAATGCGGCCTCTTGCAGCGTTTTACATTGGGCCCTGTCCTTCCTCCAAGGAGCTCCTGTCTGCATACAGGTGTCCCCGCACACATGCACACATGCGTTTCCCTGCATAATAAGCCTACAGGGCATTTGAGGTTAAGAAAGAATGACTGGCCCAAGGCCACCCAGCGATCAGCAGTTAAACGAGATCCAAACTCAGGCTTTGCTGATGCAAAATGCTAACCCTCACAGCGGATAGGCGATGGGGTGCCTCCAATGTTATGGGCCCACAATCCCTGTTAGTACCAGCCAGCATGGCCAGCGGTCTGTGAAGATGGGAGATGTACTTAAGGACATCTGAAGGGCATCAGATCGTCTACCTCTGCCTTACGTCACACCCACTCTGCACTCTGCATCTCTGCATGAGGCTCCAAGAGGGAAGGGCAGTGGAGACGGCTACTTGGGACGGCACCCTTGAAAGCAAGCACAGCCAAGTCCTGCCTGCAACCCCTCTGTGCTGCCGCAGTGCGCCCTTGAATGACGCGGGGAGCCATATTTTCAGAAAGAAGCAGATACTGCTTCTGAGTGACACGGGCCGTGCTTTCCAGCCACAACACACTCCACATTCTTGCCTGTGAGGCTGCAGGGAACAGAAACACCTTCTTGTTGGCAGAGGAAAACTGCTCCACAGAAGCTTGCAACAAAGCAAAACAGGAACACACCTTTGAGCCAGCCCGGAGTGGTGCGATAATCAGTGCTGCCAGGATGTTCAGACAGGAGATGAGTCAAGCCCCCAAACTGCAAAGGTGCGATGGAACTGCTTGAACCCAAGTCAGGCTCCGGAGGCAGAGCTGTGAATGGCAGGGCTGCAAAGGCAGTGAACCACACCCAAGCAAAGGTCCTGCGTCCCACTTTAGTCTAGAGGTGCCTGACCTTTTTGGGTACCTTTGCAATGTTGAGAGTCTTGTGGGTACTCTCACAAAATGGCTGCCATGGGACTACGCTTGCCCATGCACCAAATGCTGCCATGGTGGGCTTGGCTGGTAATAGAACACCCATTCCCCAAAAGCAGCTTGGACTCTAAATCACAAAACTATTCTTCTGAGCACACTGTTTCTGCTTCAAGGGCTGAGAAGGCAAACCAATAAGACTGCTTCAGTATAGGGTTTTCATAGTAAAAAGATTCAGAAGTGGTTTACCATTGCCATCTTCTGCACAGTACGTACCAGAGTTGGCTTGAATGTCTCTGCCATGGTAGTGAAGGAACCTCTCCTGACATTGTCCTCAGTTCCTGCTACCGTCCAGAAGCTGCCCTTCAGAAGTTTCTTCACACCCATCACCACTGGAGACACCCATTCTCTTCTGCTGATGTGACTGTTCCTCCGGAAGAGGGTGGACACACCTTAGTACACACCTTATATGTCCAGCCGCCCCCTGAGATTGGCGGGAGAGGCCCTTCTCCGGGAGCCCTCCATGGAAGAAGTTAGGAGGGTGGTTACTCGGAGGAGGGCTTTCTCAGCGGTGGCGCCTAAGTTATGGAATGCGCTCCCCAGAGAGGTCCGCCTGGCGCCGTCGTTATTTGTTTTTCGGCGCCAGGCGAAGACCTTTTTATTTAAGCAGTATTTTAAATGTTAATATTATTGAATTTTATTTGGCCAGGGAGGCTTGTTTTATAGTGTATGTTTTATATTATATATTTGTATTTTATTGTATATATTTTAAAATGTTATTTTAATTTTTTGTTGTAAGCCGCCCCGAGGCTTCGGCGAATGGGGCAGCATAAAAATGTTTTAATAAATAAAATAAATAAAATAAAAATAGTCTGGTGTCTCTGCTTTGACCCTTCCACCCCAGGACAACCCGCTAGGAAAATGGGCTGGTGAGAGATTCTGGCCTCCTGGCACCATTGCTCTTGGCTTCTCTGGCGTTCTGAAACCCACTCACCACATTAAGGTGTGCATCCAAGAGGGGACCTCCCTCTCTATTGTTGCACAGATTTCCAATCTACCCAATATGTCTTGTCCCATATCCTCATACTTGTCTTCACTTGTCCTTAAAATGAGTTTATAGCTATGCTTGACTAGCTCTTGGCCCTATTGCAGAGAAGCGTGATGAAAAGGAAAAGAGGCATATGAGTTACGTTCAAGAATGCTTAAGTTCAATGTACACGTGCATGCATGCGTGTGCCTTGCGCCTCCGTTTTGATTGAGTGACCTGGAACCTATGATGACAGGTGATACACTTTTTTCAGTAAATAAAACAGATGCAAATTGACTCACCTGAAGATATGATGCTTCAGCAGTCGGACTTCATGAACCAGAAGGTGGCCCATATATGTCTATCTAGTAAATGTTGTATAGTGCTGGACAGAAATAAACCTTCTCTGTATTCAGGAAGCGTTTCTGTTTTTAACCTGGCTTTTAAAATTGTTATGGCTTTTGAAGGTCATTTTTAATGTTCTACTATGTTTTATTTGATTATGATTTTTATTATTTTATTTCACAGAAATCTCTGTGAACTGCCTTGATTGCCTGCAGAAAGGCAGCAATGAACCACTACAAATAAATAAGGACATCCAAGTTCAGATTCTTATTCTGCCACAATGCCTCCGAAGTGACTTTGGGCAAGTCATCACTAATCAGCCCTAAGCTGCCTTGGAAAGAGAATAATGTACTCGGCCCTGAGCTCCTCGAAGAAAAGCTGAGCGATGCATGTGATCAATAAATCCATTGTTCATTGGCAGGCCCCTGCGGGTGCCCCTGCCCAACCCTCCTGCCCCGAGTGCAGATTAGAGCCACACTGCATGTGCCATCCCTGTGTCTGGAGCAGCACTGTGCAAAGAAGCGGTGTGCGTTTTGCATGGAGCAGGTTTCACTGGTTCTCCGTTTTCCAGCTGAACGTGCAAGCTGTCCTCTAAGTCAATGAAGCCAGCCCTGCAACCCTTGGAAGCCCACTGTGATAAGCTTGCAAGACACTTCGAGTATTAACTCGCTTACTTTCATCCTGACTTGAACACTGTAGTTAATGCCTGTTGAGGGTTCCACTACGTTGTCTAACCTTGTTCTGTAGGATTAATTTCAGTTTTTGGAGGTTGGAGAAGCATGTGCCACATGCTCTCTAGAACATCATTACTATTCATTCAGGCAAGATGTGGAGGATCGACTGGATTAATTGAGTGGTGAATACATCATTCTGGGATGGTGGAGACCCTACTGTGACAACTCTTGAAAAAAGTCCTCCCTGAATCCAGGGATTTATGCCAGCTGTTACCTGGTCACAAACAGCCCATTCTTGGGTTAGCTGCTTGAGACAATGGTGGCATCTCAGCTGCAGGTGCCCTTAGATGAAACAGATTATCTGGACCCATTGCAATCTGGATTCAGAATTGGTTTGGGGATGGAATCCGTCTTGGCCACCTTGAGAGAAGTCCTTCCTTGGGACAGGGCCAGTGGAAGTACAATCCAGTTATCTCTTCTCTACTTCTCAGTGGCTTTTGATATTGTTGACATAATATCCTCCTGGACCATCTCTGGGAGTTGGGAGCTGGAGGCACTGTGCTATGGTGGCTCAATTCATAGTTGCAGGGGCAATTCCAGAGAATTGCTCTTTGGCTTCATAGTAGCTCAACTGCCTCCAATATTATTTGGTAAGTATATGGAGCCAAAGAGCAGTCATCATGCAATGTGGAAGGCAAAAACCTGGCATCTTTCAAATGCCTCCTGAAAACATACTTGTTCACCCAGGCTTTGCCTGGCTTACAATCAAATTAATTGTGCTGCTCCTGTGCTGCTCTGTATTATTTCAGTATTAATAGTAGCAACCTTGTAAACTTGATTTAAATAAATACCTGTAAACTGCTTCAATATTTTATTATACTTAGCAATGAATGATAAAAAAACAATAATTACAAACAATTGCCATAAGTAAAATACATTATCAATTCAGTTACAATTAATTTAAAGCACATCAAAAATTCAAATATGTGCAAAACACAATAGGTCAGCTAATAGTAGCACCAACAATATCAGCATTTTATTCCAAGAAATAGTTCGAATTAAGAAATAGATACCTCATTTGCAACAAACTCACAGAAAAAAGAGAAAGAATTCTTCTCTCCCACCCCCTCCCCCCCAAAAAAAGAATGGTTTAAGCAGCCTACACTCAAGCAACAGGATGAGACCCTCTTTCCACCCACAGCCAAAGTCCTGAGCCAAGAAAGGGAACCCTGTAGGAGCAGCAGAGCAGCAATTTATACTGTTAATTTATATTATTTTATGGAGTTTATGGATGTGAGCCACCCCAAGGCTTCGGCGAATGGGGTGGCATAGAAGTCTCCTAAATAAATAAATAAATAAATAAGATATTTAATTGCATCCTCAACTGTGCTTTGAATGTATTTGTTTAATTGCTAATTGATGTGTTTAACTATGCTTTCGATGTACTTGCTCCATTAATGTTTTAGTGATTTTTTTTTCTTTATCTATGGTTGCAGGCCACCTTGAGTGCTCTTTGCTGGTGGAAATAGGAGATTCATATCAAATCACTTCTTGATATGATGTGTGCTCTGCTTTTCTTTGGAAAAAAAGTTTATTATCAATAATAAATAATAAATAAGATGAAAAACCTGTCCTGGCAGATGCCCTCAACTTGTCCTGGAAACAGCACTAACCGATGCGCCCTGCCCCCTCGGCAGTCTCCCGAAGGCTCCTAGGGCCGCAGGTTGGGGAGGCAGGCAGGAACAGCAGCGCAGAGGTGCAGTTGCCCTGCCAGCGACCAGTGGCGGGTTCCTCGGGCACTTTGGAGCAGCTCTTGCTGGTTGGCCACGCACAGGTTGCGAAAGGCAATCGCCACGGAAGAAGAAAAGGGCGGGCAGAGCCACACCATCAACATGCCCCGTTTGTAGAAATGCAAAAAAAATTAAGGAAAAAAGAACCTCGATGCCCCCCCAAACCCAATGAAAACTGAATAGCCACAGAAGGCTCAGTGCTCTCTCTCTCGCTCGCTGTGTGTGTGTTTGTGTGCATGGACGGGAATGGTGGCGAGTGGCATGTTCTACCTGGAGGAGGGTTCATCAGGTGCAGAAGAAGAGGGGGAGATTCCTAAACCGATTTTTAAAAACGGGGGAAAACAAACAGGAGTATTGCGTGAGTGCTCCACATGGAGACGTGTCGCACCAGCTGGGCACCATCGTGTCAATCTGGCTCCCCTGTTGCCACACGGCGTGCTGTGGGTCCCTGCAGGAGAGCCCCCATAAAGGCCTGAAGGCCCGGGGAGGCCTCTTTAAATGTGCTGCCCACTGCACTGCAATTTCTCTTCTTTGCACTGCTTGCAGTCTAGTGCTTCTCAGCCGCGTTCTGACAGATGACGTGAACTCGGCTTTGCGAAAGGTAGTTGTGTGTGTTGGGAACGGGCTGCCTGCACAGTACAACACATTGACTACCTCCCCTGCATCCCACTTAATGGCAGAGTGTATGTTTTATATGCCAAAGATCCCAGGACTGATCTCCTGCATTTCCAGGTAGAGATGGGGAAAAATCCTGCCTGAAACCTTGGTTTGACTAGGTCTACACATTATGACGAGCCCAGGAGCATTTTTAATTGCTTGTGGTGCATTTACTGAAGTCAGCAGGCCTCTTGTCTTCCTGAACTCCGTGTAACTGAGCCTGATTGTTGTAAGATGAAACCAGGCTCAGTGTTTCAGTGGGGCTCACAAACATAGTCACGGATTACATTTCTTCTCCAAGTGCATCTCAAAGTAGTAGCAATGACTAGAGAGAGCTGTCCTTTTTCCCCCCTCACTCTCTATGTGGTCCCAGATAATAATGACCAGTGTTGAAGCAGCAAAAGAATTTGTTTCAGGATTGCTCCCTACAAATCAATGCATTCAGCCACCCTGAAGAATCGCTTCTTAGCTTACTTGCAGCTTATAGCAAAATGCCCCTCACTCTCATTCTGTTTTCTTAGAGGCCAAACCCTTTGGACATGAAGTTTCTGAAACATACGCCAGATATGGAGTCCTTAAAATATATAGGAGCAAAAAACACAAGATCAGTGAGAACTAGCCACTATTCATGGTCACAAGAATTTGAATGGACTGTTATCTTCTGTGGGAAGGTCAAGCAAAGACACAGCAACTGCTCAGCCATCTCTGTTGACATGACAGGCTTCCAGTTATTCACCAAGTAAAAACATAAGAGCTGGGCTGAATCAGACCGCTGGGCTGATCAGGCCTAAATATAGTCCAGCATTCCACTCCTGCAGTGGCCAAACAGATGTGGATCCCACCAACAGGACAAGAGGGCTACAATCTGCCTTCTTGGTGTTCCCCAGCAGCTGCTAGTTGAGTGGCATCCTGCCCCTGATCCCAAAAGCAGCATCCAACCATCATAGTGAGCACCCATCGATAGCCTTGTCCTCAGGGAGGACTTATGGTAAGTTCAGACTGGGCATTTTTCAAGTTCAGTACCTTTTGGCCATGAGTGGCCACCCGTCTGTGCTTTCTAGAAAGCCCCAGAGGTCACAGCCAGCCTCCCTCATTTGACCCCAGCAACTGGCATTGAGGGCATTCTGCCCCTAAGCCTGGAGAGTCCATGTATTCATTTGTAGTCCTATCATCCATTAATGTTTTGGATCCCCTTTAAACCCATCTAAACCAGTGGTCATTTATTTATTTATCTATCGATTTATATCCTGCCTTTTTCCTCAAAGGGCTCAAGGCAGCTTATATCATTCTCCTCCTCTATCTTATCCCCACAACAACAACCCTGTGAGGTAGGTTGGGCTAAGAGTCTGTGACTGGCCCAAAGTCACCCAGTTGGCTCCATGGCTGAGTGGGGACTAGAACCCAGATCGTCTGAGTCCCAGTCCCATTCTCTTAACCACTACACCACACTGGCTCTCATAAACTAATTATGAATTATGCAAAGCAGTAGTTGATTTTGTGCCTTTTCCCCTAATTCCTGCCATATTTACTTGCTTCATTTTTTAGCACTTGAGAACTCTGGCATGGGAATGAGCTTGCCCAAATTTGCTCTCATTTGTGGGCCTATGGCTTGCCTCCCCTTCTGGAGAGGCAGGAACATGGGAAGCTGCCTTATTCTGAGTTGGACCATTAGTTCATCCAGCCTAGCACTGCTGACACAGACTGGCAGCAGCACTCTAGAGTTGCAGAAAGGAGTTTGTTCAGCCCTACCTAGAGATGCTGGGGACGGCACTGGGGGTCACCTGCATGCCAAGCAGGCGTTCTACCACTCAGCAATGCCCCCTGCTTAGTGGGGTTGGTGAGCGCCTGCAACAGCACCTCAGCTTCCTCTCCAGGTCAGCCTCCTTCTTTAGAACGCTGGTGAAGAAGATACTGTTCCACCGGGCTTTTAATAGCGAAGGCCAATCTCTGTGCATATCAATAATCCCTAGATTTAAAATAAGTCTTAGGTTTTTGTATTTTGATGTACTTTATGTTTGCGTGTCAGAACATAAGGTCGTGCCAATGGCCCATTCAGTCCAGCACTTCATTCACATGGTGGCAGACCAGCTGCCCACAGCATCCCTCATGCAAGATTGGCACAATATTTCCAGCCACCCAACCTTCTCAGCAACCGGCGCATGAAGGTATACCGCCTCTGATAATGAAGCGAGCACAGAGCCAACAAGGCTCGTAGTCATTGATAGCTGCCATTGCCTCCTTCACCATGGATTTGCCCAATCCCCATTTAAAGTCATCCAAATTGGTGGCCATCACTACTTCCTGTGGCAGTGAATTCCATAGTTCAGCTATGAGTTGTGGAGAAGCACTTCCTTTTATCTGTCCTAAATCTCCTCCCAGTCAGCTCATGGGACGACCCAGGGAAAGAGGGAAAATGTCCCCTCTCTACCTTCCCTACACCATACATCATTTTAAACAACTAAGCTGTTGTAGCCACTCCTCCAAGGAGAGCTTCTCCAGCCTCTGGATCATTGGAGTTGCCCTTCTCTGCACTTTGTCCAACTCACTAATGCCTTTTTCAGGTAAGGCAACCAGAACTGTATACAATACTTTAAGTAATATACATCATGTTGAATATGCATTGAATGGAGGGTAAACTATATTGATAATAATATATAATGAATGTCTGGGTGAGGAAAAGATGACTTCACATGGATTTTTGAATTCTGGAGTCTAGATTAACATGCAGAAAGTCTTATAACTCCAGAGAACATAACTATTTTTAATTATCTACTACATGTCCACAGAACTAATGAAAATAAATACATGAATTTGTAGATGCCTTGAGAGGGCATGGACTCCAGGCACTGTGCAGGTCATTAACTCCCCTCCCCATGAGGTGTGGGAAACACTGTTTCAGTGCATTAAGCATGTGAGAAGCACATAGGACACCTTCAGGAACAACACTACTGGGTATTCAGCTGCATCTTTGGATTTAGAGAAAGGCCTGATTGATACTCTGAATGTCAAATCGTTTTGCGATGCCATGTAGACCTGTAGGTGGGCTCTGAGCCTCGTGGAATGAAATGCATGCTGAATCATGTACTTCACGGGCTAAGAAGCAAAAGTACTAAGAGCCTTAGACTGGGACAACTTGTATGTGAAAGATTCTGTGTACAGCAACTTGAAAATATTGCACATTCAAATCTAATCAAGGTTGCACCAATGGATAGTCCACATCTGACAGAGTCCTTACTCAATGCCATCTCCTCACTTAACAATAAAAGATGCATGATGAATACTCCTGCATCCCTATTGAATAATGGCTGAAACAGTGACAGGGCATTGGCTGTATTTCCAATTCTTTCATCAGTGTGGTATGTTGAACTGAAAATGTTTGGTAATAAGAATGCCTCTCTGTGCTGAAAGATTTGGGGATGATGGTGATGAGGATGACAATGATTCTGCACAAAAATGCCCTGATGGAGCTTTAAAAAGCTGGAGAAGTCCATGCAGGGGTTTGTTTAGAGAAGCTGCAGTGACGTTTTGGTGTTACAGAGTACACAATAATATAATTATCTGGCAGCATTTTGTAATTCAGGTCAGGCTTCCCTCTCTCTCTTCCTCTGTCCCTCTGATTCTTAAAACAATGAGTACTTTATCCCGATGAGAAGCTCTAATTAGATTAATCTGCTTCTGCAACTGACGGGTCAGATGTCTCTGCTGAAATAGATGTCTGCATTCTTATTGTGTCTTTATTATTGGATTAAATTTTCATCAAGGCAGGGAAGCATTTTCTGATGTAGGGATACAAAGTGTGGGCTCTTCCCTACCTTCGGTCATGTGGAAGTCACTGCACATGAGGGTGGGTCCATGCAGCAGCATCGGCCAAGGGAGACTTGCATTCAGACTCTGCACTGCCACGAAGCTCCCCTGGTGGCTTTGGGCCAGTTGCTTTACCTTCTCTCAGCTTCATCTCTTTTGTGGGCCAGAAAAGAGCTGTGTCTCGAGTGAGAGAAGCCCTCATCTACTCTTCCCTGCACTCCTTTGAGCAGCCTTCCCCAGTCTGGTGCTATTCAGCTATGTTGGACTACAATTCCCAGCATGCGGCAGCCAACCATGATTGGGCATCTCAGTAATGAGAGTGTTAATCCAGGTTTGGGAAGGCTCTCTTAGCAAAAGATAGCAACATGTGGAGACGGTTACAATCCTATGCACACATAACCTGGGATAAAGTCCCACTGAAGTCATGGGGACTTACCTCCAAGTAGACATGCTTAGCATCAAATTGCATGGCTGCAGTCCTTGGTGACCACCAGGTACATTGGACTACAACTCCCACCTCCAACTCTGGTCAATAGACAAGTGCTCATACTGGCAAGGGATAATCAGTTATACTCTAACACATCTGGAGATTACCAGACTGGGAAAGGCTGCTATACACATGTGCCTGGGAATAGGTCCTACTGAATTCAGTATGACTTCTATGTAGACGTATACAGTATTGCACTCTAGTATCAACCACAGAAACAATTGGTAGTAGATAAATGTTTGCCAGCCTACTGGCCATGACTAATAATAGTTTCTGAGTGAAAGCTGGTAACTGAGATATGCTTGCTTAGTGCTTAGGGTTTCACAGTGTTCATACAAACTGCGAAGATCAATGAATGCCATTTCATTTCATTGCTCTCCACCTGTAGTTGTTCATGGCCATGAGATGAAAAGATCTGCAGTTTTCTCAGCTGGAAGGCAGTCAGATCTGACCCACACTGGGACTAATGTGTTCCAAGCCACTGGACTAGATAGAATAACTATTAGGTGGATCCAAAATTTTCTGCTGAATCAGACACAAAGAGTGCTCATCAATGGCACCTTCTCAAATTGGATGGAGGTACCTAGTGGGCTGCCACAGGGTTCAGTCCTGGAGCTAGTGCTCTTCAACATCTTTATTAATGATTCAGATGAGGAGGTACAAGGAACGATAACCATATTGGCAGATGATACAAAATGGGGTGGAATAGCAAATAACCTCAAAGACAGAATGAAGATCCAGGGCGATCTTGATGAACCCTGGGCTGAAAGCAAAAGAATGAGATGCAGTAAGGATAAACGCCAAGTCCTCCACCTAGGAAAAAGAAACCAAATGCATTGATATAAGATGGGGAATACGTGGCTCAGCAGAACTGAAAAAGAAAAAGATCTCAGAGTAATTGTAGACAATAGGCTAAATATGAGCCAACAATGTGATGCAGCTGCCAAAAGGGCAAATGCTATTTTGGGATGCATTAACAGAAGCATTACTACCAAATCATGAGAAGTGGTAGTTCCCCTACACTCCTCACTAGTTAGACCTCACCTGGAAAACTGTGTCCTGTTCTGGGCAACAAGATTTAAGAAAGATGCAGAAAAATTAGAAAGGGTCTAGAGGGGGGCAGCAACACTGTTTGGAAACACTGCCCTATGAGGAGGGACTGAGAGAACTGGGCATGTTCAGCCTTGAGAAGGGAAGACTGAGGGGGGGCATGATATCTCTCTATAAGTACCTTAAAAACTGTCACAAAGGGGAAAGTCAAGATCTCTTCTTGCTGATTCCAGAGTGCAGGACATGGAATAATCAAGTTAAGCTGTGACAACCCAGATTCAGGCTGGGAATCAGGAAAAGCTTCCTTACTGTCAGAGCAATACGACAGTGGAACCAGCTGCCTCCCACACTAGAGACATTCAAGAAGAAACTGGGCAGCCATCTGAGTGGGATGGTGTAAACTGGTGTCGTGCAACAGCGGGGGGTTGGACTTGATGGCCTTCATGGCCCCTTCCAACTCTACTATTCCAGTATTCTATGACTTAAGTCAATGGCAGCTCTTCACAAGCCCATTTTCCACAGCTATGGAATTCCAGTTCATCTCACAAAGGCTCGTACAGGATGGGACTGAACGGGATAGATCACCTTTGGAGTGAAAGGATGTGTCAGCTGGATTTTCTTCCACAAGCATCACAGTGCCTTGGGCCTCCTCCACTCAGATGTCCAGCTCCTCCTGTCAGGATGAGCTGCACAGGGGCTGTTTTCTCCACTGGTAGATTTTCCCCATATGAGTACAGAAAGATGTCTTGTACTAGGTCTATCTAGTCCAGTACTAGTTCTGCTCTGACTAGAAGTGGCTCTCCAGGGTTCCAGACTGATGTTTCTCATATCCTTACATGCTTCCTGCTCCTTTTTAGAGTGGAAATGGCACAGCTTGAACTTGGGATCTTCCGCCTGCCACACCATGGTCTCTGCCTACTTACAGAAGCTGATTTGTTTACAGATATGTTTTTGTGTTGTTTTCATCCCCTCAGCATTTAGAATATTTATGGACATTCTATTGCATCACAGCCTCTCAACCAAATGTTGGGGAGGCCTCAATGCCACTGTTACATTACTTTTATTATGTTTCCTTTTGCATCACACCCTGACTGCTGATGTCTATGCTTTCTGAGCTGGCATGGGGAACGCCTGGCTTTCCAAATGTTGCTGGGCTGCAGCTCCCATCATTCCTCACTTTTGCCTCACTGGCTGAGGCTGATGGGAAGCACAGCCCAACAACACCTTGGAGACACAGGTTGCCCACCGGTATTTTTGACACACTTCTCATTACAGGTAATCATGGAGAACAAGCAGCAGGAACTCCTACAAACAGAATTGCCTGTGTTAATTTATGATGAATCATTGTTTTCTTTCCTATTAATGATTTTATTTTGAGATCTTGTTAATAAGTGTTATGAGCGACATCCAGTGCTCATACAGCAATTTCCCCCCATCTTCTCATCCTTCCTACCGACCCCCAGAAGCCTTGCAAATCTGCTCCAGTGCCCCCTTCCCAATTCCTTAGAGTACTTTAGAGAGACAGTGGATCCACTAGGGTGGGGGAACAGATCTGTTAGTGTTTGCATTCCATCAGCAAATGGACACAATTAGATTTCATACAATAAAAAGAATTATATTGGGGAGAGGAATTAAACTTTACAAGGGAGTGGCTCCTATGGAATTACTTTGAAATGAAGTGCATACACGCATGTACACATGTGTAAACCTTACTTGATTTACTTTAGAGCAAATGTGCTTTGGATTGTGTCCTGCTGTGGTACAGCACATGTGGAATAGCATCTACTAGTTTACTTATACCTGTAAGCTGAAGAGGCAGCCAATAACTGGCCTTCATAACAGGCGAGATAAAAGAGGATGCTAAACTGCTAAAAAGTAAGTCCAATATTATATAAACCATGAGATGATTGCTCTGCTAGTCTGGTCCAGGTGCCTTAGACCTAGTTTTAAACCCAGCTTAGGTGAGCTTTAACACAACAGAAGGTGAATGAATCACAGCTGTTACTGGAAACAAGAGGTTCTCTGACTGTGGTTGCAGGGAGAACTCAAATAGAACTTCCCAGTGCCAAATAATGATGAGCCAGCTGACCAGACAGAAGGCATCACTTTTTCCTCCTCATGACCGTGTGTTCAACTTCAGGCTTCTTGCCTGAAAGCAAGCACTAGGTTGTTTTATCCTGCTCCATGCCTTTCTTTAGGTGTACATCCTAGGTGGACTGAACCCTCAAGCCTGCATCCTTGGACCTACTCAGGTTGTGGAAGTTTTATTTCCAAACCCCGCAAGCCTCCTCCTCACAGAGAGCAAGAAGAGACTGCCCTGGGCCGACAGGTGCCAGCCTCCTTCTCCCATATAGAAAGCGAACGCTCTGTGTCTGGCTCTGGAATTGCACCACACAAGTCCCCACGGGACAGGGATGTAGAGGTTTTGTTGCCCTGTTTCATCTGTGTCGGTCAGAGGTCTTTCATTGCAACTTCCCACCCATTAACATATATATGAGACTTTTGTTTCTCTTGCCCTAATGGACATAAATGCTAATTTATAGTTGTGCTACTGGGCATTAGTACTACTGCAACTGCAATTTAGTGCTAAAGCACATTAATGCAAGTGCAAATTTGCGTAATCCTTCCACCACCCCCCAACACACAAATGGTCCACATGTCTGCCGATTTCACAACTCAGGAGTCAGTCTGCAGTGAAATCTTCAAGTTGGATTCATAGAACTCAAAATACATTTAAAACTATTATGGATATCGCCAACATTCCTACCGTTAGGTAGCAGCTCAGTCACCACAGGAGTCTTTTGTTTCCCTCTTTCCCCACGTATCGGTCTCTATCTATCCCTTTTCATTATCTCATTAATGTATGCACATGCATGTGTCTTGGATGATTCACACCAGTCACAAACATTAAAAAACCCCTAAAACTCCATTGCCCTTTATTTAAATAGGCTAAGGAAGTATCCTGAATGCTTTGCAAAGATCTTTTCCCGTCTCATCCGGGGTGGGGCAATGCATTTTGGGATCTACATGTAATTAACAGGAAGAAAACATGCCTTCTGTCATGAATGGACTGACTTACCTGAATCTTTACTGCTCTTGGGGATGCTATAGTGACTCAGTGTAAATTGCCGCTTTGCCTAAGAGAAGCCTTTTCTTTGCATGATGTGGGAATGGTAGCCTTTGTTCAAGTCTTTCATTACAGTAACCGCAAGTGATTATTGGGGAAGGGATCAGAGATGGGGTAGCTGAACATAACAAAAGTCCATACACATGAACATGGGTCTTCAAGAGAAAAATATTATTGGGAAAAGGGGGGAGGTTGTGGTTGCTGGTCAAACTCTTTGTGTACAATACAGCCTTTGTTCCTCTTTCAGTTAGTCACTCCTTGACTCAGAGGCCAGCCCCACACTGTTAATGCAAACCAGTTTCAAACCTGTTCAACTCTTATTGCTTTCCATGAGAAAGCTGGGATAACGCTGTAGGTCATTGTATGGCTTGAGGACTTTTAATAAATTGTATTAGGTAAGAACCATGACAAAATAAGAGACCTCAGAGCTGTCTTTGAGAAGCACAAAATTTACAACTATTTCAGACAGGTTTAAATTTGTGCCAGGATGGAGGAGACAATGGTGGGGGTCTAATGGAGAGTAAGGGAGGCTTTAGGCCACATACCCCAACTGCTGCCAATCTTCTGCATTTTCTGGTCCACGCAGAGCTCTGAAAAGCAGGATTACATTCATTTGAAAATAGAGGCATGACTCACATTGAAGAGAGAGCGCTCTGCAGCTGCTCCGTTCTGCTTCTGCCTCTCGATGATGACTTGGATGCAGCACTGGCACTGTGCAAGCAGGATACAATTTGTGGAACGGAGCCTCCTCTGCAGCTTCAAGCACTCCCTCCAAATCTGCTCCAGAGGAATGGGGGACACCCTGTAGACAATTTGGAGGGCCTGAGTGGGGAGAAGAAGGGGTGGGAGTGCCATTCCCCGAGCACTATCCTCCCACTTGAACAATGCCAATGCTGGAGCTAAGCCCACGTGAAACGACACTGAGTGAGTTAATGTGGGAGATGCTTGTAGTGAAGCATGGGCTGCAAGGAGTCACATCACTCTATTAATACAGCAGCAAATAATACCCTGGTATAATTGTCATGAGCGATAAGGAACTGTAAATAAAATCAAAGATATGCTGGAGTTGAAAGGTCTTTCTTTACATCAGATGGCTATTCCAGTCAATTTAGAAGCTAATCAGTGTTTTCCTTAAGTGAAGAGTACTGTTGTGACTTCTCATAATTATGTCTGAGCCACTGCTCTGCAATTTAGCTGCACTAAAGCAGGGAGAATTCTACCACATCTCATTCTCATGCTGGGTATTTTTCTGCTGTCAGCTCAGAAGGTTTCAAAGATAAAGCAAGTTTGCTTCCATGCATGTCCTTTTGCACAAGTTGTAGCTGTCATAAGAGAAGAACCTGCAATATAGACCTCTCAGAAATACACACAGATACACACCGTGGCCAGCCATGTTACTCCTAGTGCCAGTGCCATCTTCAAGGGAAAGGCAGCATACGAGAATATACTTTTTGACTCCTTCAATCTTTTGTATATATTGGATTTAATTTATGATGGTGAAAGCCACAGATAGTTTGTGAATACTTGTCACTAACAGATGGCAAGTCTATGGAAAAGCAGTGGCTGAAATCACAAAGCCCTTACTTGGAAACTATTTCAACTGAGATCAAAGAAACTAATTTCCCTGTCAAATATGTAGGATTAAGATGTTATACTGTAGTGTTGCTACTCCAAAACTGTTACTCTCAAATCTGAAAAATGTGAGTTATCTGTTCTTTTGAAATAAGACCTGCTGAGAGCTGAAAAATACAATCAATTCTAGCTTCCTTTTGCTTGTTCTCAGCCCTGTAATATATTGGATACCATGCCATCAAATGTCTCTCTGCATCCATGAAAAATTGAAACTTATTGTTGCTTAGGCCATTGTAGCTTCCAACAACCACCACAGCATCTTTCAGAAAGAAAAAGAACAATTTTAGAATGCACAGAAAGAAAAGCAGGGCCCTTCCCTCTCTCTTGAAGTTAGGTTTTACAAAATATACTTCATAGTAGCAGTAGCAAGTGGTTCATTTGCTCTTGTGGGAAAGGGTCGGTCAACTGCCTCCTTGTGCAGCACCACGGGATCTATTGAAAGAAGAGGCAAAGTTCAGAAGAGGCAAAGCTTTCGTTGGCTGGAGGCTTCTGTTGGTCATTCTGACCCTGCAGTTGTTTGTTTGTTTTTTTCAAGAAAACCTTCTCTGTTCAGTTACAGATTCGTGGCTATTTTGCATCAGTCAATGTCGCTTGCCTGCCCCACCTCCCTGGATACACACCTTAATGTAGTGAGGGGGTTTCAGAGTGTCAGAGAAGCCAGGAGCGATGCTGCCAGGAGGCCAGAATCACTCACCAGGTCAGTCTCCTAGCAGGTTGTCCCAAGGCAGCATGGTCAAAGGAAGAAAAGCTTTGCAGATACCCTAGACCAGGGGTGTTCAACCTGCAGATCAGAATGGCTATGAATGTGGCCCAACGCAAAACTGTAAACTAATTAAAACATTATGATTTTTTGTGATTTTTTTTGTAACTCAATCGTGCAATTCTCAAGCGTGAACTTTGGCGACAACTTCATGTTGCAATGTCACAAAAAATAAACATACGTATGCTCTTGCTATTTGTATGCATGCATGGCTTCAGCTTTATGGTTTTGTATGGCTTCCAGTGTGTTATCAGAGAACCAATGTTCAATTTGGATGCCAGGAAGCACTTCCTGACAGTTAGGACCCCGAGGGCATGGAATGGGCTTCCACGGGAGGTCGTTGAGGCCCCATCAGTGAGGGTGGTCAAGGTTAGGCTAGACATGCACATGGCAGGCATGTCATGAGCAGAGCCGGGGGTCAGACTAGATGGCCCAGGAGGACCCTTCTGACTCACTTTGTTTCAGTGTTTCTATGTTTCTGTCTTCCAAGTGCAGACAATTGAATTGGCACCATCAGATGTTGCATGTGCTTGGCGAGTGAAATGCAGCTATTATCAATAATATTTCAACCTACTGTTGCAAGCAATTTTATACATTTTGACATGTTGGCTAAACACAGCCCTCTGAACAGCGAAAAATATGCAGCCTTGCTTTTTGATTTGATACAAGAATTTGAAAACAGATTTCAAAATTTCTGGGAAAATAAGCATTATATTGGTATATTTGTGACTCCATTTTCAGTTGACATAAATATGTTACCTGCCAATTTTCAAATGGAAGGCAGAGAGCTGCAATCTGACATTCAATTTAAAGAAAAATTTAATCATGGACTTTTATAGGTCCTATCTTCCCAGAGACAAATATCTCTCATTTTACAATTATGCCTTATTCATGTCTTCACTTTTTGGCAGCACCTATATTAGTGAGCGACTAATAGTGAGCAACTATTTTCAAGAATGAAGCACACTAAGAGTAAAATTAGAGCCAAAATATCTGATGAGCACCTTGAGAACTCTCTGAGAATTGCAACTACTTCCAGCTAACCAGATACTGATGCATTAATTTCTCAAATATAACGCCAAATATCCTTTTAGTTTTATGATGCCCTCTTTTCTTTTACTTTTACAATAAAAATATCAAAAAACAATGAAGTTTTATTACTTAGATATCTTCTTTTTCTATATTAGGGATTGCAAACTTGGGACCTGCTCAATGATTTTAAAAGACTCTCCTAACAGGGTGCTGCATAATTAGGATTATTATGTGAGGACTTTTTTGCTTATCTGTGGTAGTGGATATAACAAAAATTGTGCACAGAACTTTTTTTTGCTGTTCAGCTTTCATTAGCGTTTATGTATTTAATGTGTGGCCCAAGACAATTTTTCTTCTTCCAGTGTGACCCAAAGAAGCCAAAAGGTTGGACACCCCTGCCCTAGACAACAGACAAACAATTGGGTCTTAGAGTAAATCAAGCCAGAGTCTTCCCTAGAAGCCAAATATAGTTTGGGCACATCATGAGAAGACAAAGACTCCCTGGAGAAGACATCATGCAAGGGAAAGGGAAAGGCAGAGAAGGAAAAGGAAGAACTAGTATGAGATGGATGGACTCCATGAAGAAAGCCACAGCCTTGAACAGAGTTGAGCAGAGCTGGGCTCCAAATAGTACCCTCACACACACTGCCGTTATTTGTTATATCTCTGGATCCCCTTAAAAAGGGCTTTTGGCAGGGCACAGGCAGTTCCTTAATGGGCACATATAGAGCCCACAGGGCCATATCGACAGGGACACATCTACCAGCCACAGGCAGCTCCTCCAAGGAGCTGCTGAATGGATTGCAGAATGGCAATATTGAAATCCAGCTGTCAAGCTGGCTTTAGTGGTTTCTACCTCCACCACAGAAGCCATCTCAGAGTGCAAAAGTGCCTTGGAGAGCTGGAAATGGCTACTGGGTGTGGCAGGGATGAGAGCAAGCCAATGCCAACCCCTCACAAGTGCTGCTTGGGCACTTATGGGGTAACTGGATTTGGTGGGGCAAAGGGGACAAGTACTGGAAGTGTGGGGAGAGGATCAAATTACCAAGGGAGAGATTGTGCACCTTTTTTGATGCATTCCCTAAGCAGGAGATACTGTATAGCTTTTCCTGCATTTATTCCATTGACCTCCCTTCCTCATTTCCCCCTCTTTGGAGCAGTTACTTCAGGTACACAGAATTTATCTCCATTTATTTCCCAGCCATCATATTTGCATTTACTCCTGCATTTATTTGCTTATTTATTTTTATGAACTGTTAGGAACCTGTAGTAACTGAAACACGAAGTGCTCCAAAAAGGAGTTGTGAAAAATGTGGGGAGCCTATACCTCCCATTTCTGGAGTGCTGGGACTTCTCCGAAACATTCAACACTTAAAATTAGGAGGATTAAATTATTGAGGAGGAGATATTGCTGTTGGTGCACCTTCCTTTACAGCTCCCCCCCCCGCCCAAATTTCAATTTAAAGCCTGGCAATTACAGCTGAGCATGAATTAGCCTCTATGCTGTCTTGCTTTGTCAGAGTCCCTGTTTGCTATGCATGCCACTGCACTGCTCCCTTTTCACAGCGGAAACAGTCAAGGACATTGACTAGGCAAGACTGCACATATTGGAAAAAGTGTGGTTGCAAAAGACCATCACCAACAACATAACAGAGGCCCAATTGCATATTTCTGATGCACCCAAAAAAAAAAAAAAAAGCCAAGGAATGAGAGATGGCCCTTCCAAAATGCTGTTTTGGGACTGATAGAAGTACAATCACTGTAAGATTGTACGGAAAGCCAGTGTGGTGTAGTGCTTAAGAGCGTGGGACTGAGACTCAGGCAATCTGGCTTCTAGTCTCCACCCAGCCATGGAGCCTGCTGGGTGACTTTGGGCCAGTCTCAGCCCAGCCTACCTCAGAGGGTGGTTGTGGGGATAAGATTGAGAACAGGAGGAGGAGAATGATGTAAGCAGCTTTGAGTGTGTTATACAAAAAAGCAGGATATAAATCTAAGCAATCAATTAGATCATGAAAAGCAAGCAGCACGAGTTTAGGTTTTTGTTTTGATCTTTCTTTCCAAGTGGCTTGGCAGCTGATCGCTGAAAGCCCTGATAAAATTGGTCTGCCAGGATCAGACAACACAATAAAATATTATGGGCAGGAAGAACAGTAGAAACCACAGGCTTTCTGCATGGCTTGTTCCCTGAAATATAAGCCACCCTATGGAAGATGCTCTGGGTTCAGATGGCATGAAAATCCATCATGTGGCCGGCCATGGTGAGTTGCTGCATCATAAAAACCAGGTCAGTGTGTAGGCATAGACTAATACCTGGCCTAGTTGTCTTTCTCTGGTAAGAAATTCCACTTTGTGCCTCACAACTTTTACTGACAGGACACCAAGGGATACCTGGGTGCCTTTCAATCTATCAGAAAAGTTCTGGACAGAGTCCAGAACTGACAATAGAAATGTCCAAAAGCAAGCAATTTAAATCATATCACTTCTTTTCATGGTACAGAAAACTTGTGCTGGGAAAAGCTAATGGGTGGAGCATTGAATTCTTGTTTAATTTAATTGCATTTTACCTCACAATTTCTCCAAAGACCTCAGAGCAGTGGTGCCATTTTATTCTGCCCATAACCATATCATGGAGAGACAGTGACTGCCTGGGATGGCTCAAAGGCACTGAGTGAGCAAGGAGGGCCCTGCGTCCAGATCCCTTCAGTTCTGGCTCAACAGTGAGATACTCCACAGGGCACCATCTCATAAAATGTCACCAGCCACATATTATGCAGGGACATTGTACAGTGAAGGGGCTCTTTGTACATTACACCCAGCACAATGGCTGTGCTGCTGATCTGGGCCTGGAAGTGCCCCCTGCTAGTCCTATCCCTTGTTTACACACGGAGAATGAAATGGAGTTGTTGAGGCAGTCACTCAGCACTCCATGATTTCTTTGTAATGGGTATCAACTGTTAGGCCAGAGGGTCAAATCCAGCCTGCTGGCATTCCCCAAAGGACTCTGCCTCCTGCTGGTCCTGCCTCCTTTCTATGATGGCTCGTAATTTGCTTTCTTCTGTTTTTACTCACTCACTCAACACACACATTCTAAGATGTTGACATATTTATCCTAAAGCTGAGATACTAGCAGTGTGAAGTTCAAACTGAAATATGTTGACATTTTTGCCCCTGCCCACCACTGGAACATGGAACCCAAAAAGCTTATTCTCAACTGAATCCATCTTTGGGACCTTTAAGGATTCTCATCTATGCTGGCCTGCCATGGACTAATAATGATTGAAGCAGCTCACCTTGGCTACTCAAAACTCCTTCCTGTTCATGTTTCTGTTAGTAGGCGCTTTCTTCATGGTATCCTTTCTCTCTCCCTTTCTGTCTCACATTCTTTTTTTAAAAAGCAGCATTTATTTATCACAGCACTTCAGCAGAAATGTGCATTTTGCAATAAAGGTAAATTTAAAAAACAGAATGCAACAAGGAAAGGAATAACTATAAAAGGGGGATTTATGGTATCTACAGAAATAAGGTTATTTTTATTTCTAGTCGCAAAACTGGAAGGGAGAAATTGTATCTTGTTTGTTTGTTTCAATTAAGAGTCAGGAGATATGTAAAATAAATCTTTCTTTGTAACCAAGTCTCCTGCTAAACATGCTCTCTTGCTTTGTTTCTGCTGATTTGCTGAGTCACTTCCAGGTTCTTGTTCCCTGACTTCTGTTTATGCCTTTTCTCTGGGTTACCGAGTTAAGCTTCCTATCTGCTCCCTGGATTTTTATTTAGTTCCACACATACTGATAAACTCCTCCTTATTATTACCTTTATAAAGCAATGACGTCACCCTATCACAAACTTCTTTTTCCCTTGGTTGTTTGATATCCCACAGAGTAAAATACTAGACCTGCCTATTAAGGACAGAGTATTGTGGATATACAAAGCTGAATTAATACATGCTAGCATTAAGACACTGGTTCACGTAACATGTTCTAATGGCAGTTTGTAAACAGCAGGGGGCTGAACAAGGACTGAGTGTGGTTTGTTGTCGGAATGATGTGTTATTGTGCTGTTTGATCCCAGCTGCACTAAGAAACTATGGGTTGTAAACCATGAACAGCCCAGCTCAATAAAAAACCCACAAGTTCTCTTCATGGGTTGCTTGTGGCTATGCTAATCCACCCTGCAAATAATCAACCACCTTCCCCTTCTGTCCTCCACCAGGCACCCCAGAGGACTTGGTGACAAAACTGCCTTGCCTCCTGTCCTTTTATGGAAAAATGAAATGTTGACAGCTACCTCTGGTTTTCTTTCAAAATGGGGTTTTTGACAGTGACATATGCATGTATCTGTCAATTCCCCCATTACCTTTGTCAAAAACCTCAATTCAAAAGGAGGCCTTTGTTTTGATAGCTGTCAAAGCTCCACATTGCATTGCACATTCCCATCTTTCTGAGCAACCAGAGTCGCAGGAAAGGATGGAAAACTGTGAAGACACTGAGCCAGATGAGCCAGCTCCAGAAAGGGCAGGGATATTAATTTCTAATAATATTTCTGGAGTAGCTGGAGATCCAGGGAAGAGGAGAAATTGTGGATGGTACTGCCAGGTCAACACTTGCAATCAGGAAGATTACACTGGAAAGGGGGAGAACTTGCCACCAGACCCTTTCTGGTGCATCTACTTCTCCAGCTTTCCCTCCTTTACTGCTGACAACACTGCACAGATTAGCCTAATTGCAGCCTTGTCTTGTCAGTTTATCTATATTACCAACTGTACGTTGCTGCCTTTGACCACTGAAACTAACATGGACATCACCCAGGCAAAATATATCAGACAGAATGAGTGCGCACTGTCCAATTTAAAAAAAATAAATATATAGAACTATGAAATGTTTTGGGGCCAAAAATATGATCCCAGTTGAACATTTCTGATGCTTGAGCAAGGCAGGGGTGGCAAACAAAAAAGAAGAGCAATTATAGTGGGTGAAGGAAGAAGGGTTCAGCTGTAAAGGACACTGGGATACTGGCTGGAGGGCCAAGGGACAAGGAGCAGAACAATCCAGAGTAAGCTTGCTCATTTGCCAGGGACATCCTAGGTAGTTCAATGAACAATCTGCCCATTGTGGGTTATTTGCAGAGTGGCTTGGCATGACATGCCAACACAGCAAATACGGTGTAAAAGGCAAACGTGCTGTTGAAAGGATGGTGCAGTGATTGCCGTGCATCTCTTACAAGACTGAAAGCCTCACAAATGCTTTTTCAGAGTGAAATCAATACAGAAGCCACAGTGTCTCTGAATGTACCCTGGCTTTTATATGGATCCAATCCCAAGTTTCAGATAAGCCACTTGCATAGGAATGAGTGTGCCAAAAGCTAAATGGCTTGGGACCTGGATACTTAAAGGAACGCTTGCTCCCATATATGCCCTCCTGCCCCTTGAGGTCAGAAGCAGAGGCCCTTCTCCAGGAACCCTCTGTGAATGACATCAGGAGGGTGAGTACCCGGAGGAGCGCCTTCTCTGTGGTGGCACCCCACCTATGGAATGCGCTCCCCAGAGAGGTCCGTCTGGCGCCGTTGTTATTTGTTTTTCGGTGCCAGGTTAAGACCTTTTTATTTAAAACTTATTTTAATTGTTAATTTATTCATTTAACTAGGTTTTTTTTTTTAAATTTAGTGCTGAGAATGCACTGAGGTTTTATGGCACTGGGGTTTTATTGTATTGGGGTTTTATTGTATGGTTTATTTATTGATGTTGTGAGCCGCCCTGAGGCTTATTGCAATGGGGCAGCATAGAAATGTTTTAAATAAATAAATAAATAAATAAATAGGAATGAGTGTGCCAAAAGCACTGGGGAGTAGTGTGTAACACCATTCCCTATCTTCTCTGTGGCCGGGTTCACACACTATGGCAAGCAACCTTGTGCTGTTTCTACACTGTATGGACTTTTGCCCAAACTTACCCGTCAGACAATCACATGGTTACACAGTAAAGTGGCTTCCTCACTCCTGGCTCCCTGCTCCATCCTCCTGGGTTTGCAATGCATTCAGGCAATGCCCATGAGCAAAATCCGTGTCCTTTTCTATTCTTGTCTATGGACCACAACAGCCTTCTCCGGAATCATCTGCTGTGGTCTGGAAGCAGGTTCCCCCTTTCTCCCTCCCACGGGTACCTGCATGTTTGTGGAATTTCCCAGTCACTCCAGTGCCCACAACTATCTTTATTACATGAAAATCAATAATGACAAATTCTTCCTTTCTCCCTCTGTGCATTTCCACACTGCCTCCTTGTTTCTAAAAGTAAGCATGGAGATGGACATCACTTGACCATAAAGTGAATACAGTGAACAATAACGTATCTGTTGCTAGAGAGTAGAAGGCAGTAAAGCTCAAAAGCTAGAGGTGGCCATTTCTGCAGCCTCTCTTGCCAGGAGACTCTATGGTGTTTCCATACCAACAACTGCAAAATGGTGGATCTTGGCTGTAGATGATCAGAGGAGCTGTGGAAACCTTAAAACATACCACTGATTCTCTTTGTGGTTTCAGAAAACTCAGCCTACTATGCAAGAACCCCAGAACTGGGTCCAGATCACACAACAGCCCCTCAGTGGTGGTTTTGCACGTTGTGCCAACTCACCCTGTGTGCTGATCACATGACAGTGCAAGACTCTGTTTCTACATCAGCTTTTGGATTTAAAGCATGCCTGTTGTAGGTCACCATGTACAGACAGGATGTGCCGTATCACAGGCAGCAAGCCTACACGTCTTCTAGGTACATTTGCCCATAGCACAGAGCAATGGCTCCATAAAACCTCACAGAAGAAAGAACAGTCTTTCCTGGAACACCAGCATATCAGTTCAGTGCCATGGCTTGGGCTCCAGTGCCTCTTTTCCTGGAAAAGCAGTTCAATTATTAATCAGGACCCTACTGCTGTCACTGGTGGACAATGGAGGCTTTTGCTTCCTTTTATTTACTCCTCTTATTCAGCAGATCTCTCTCTTCTTTCTTTCCTTCATTTTTTACAGCTCAGCAGATTCATGTATGCAGAGGCATCAGCTGATAACACAATGTACGTGCCACTGAGAGAGAGACAAGGAAAGCATGGTCCCATCCCAGTGTATTGAAAAGCACTGTGTGTGTGCAAGTTTAACTGTGGGCGGGTGTTACAGTTTGAGGTGCTTTCCTTTTATTTGCTCTACCACAGAGAGTTTGCTTTGCTGCTAACAACAGATTTGGGATTAGCAAGTGGAGGACTCAGGATCATATCTGCCCTCCCCGCTCAAGAATTCAGAACTATTGCAAACTTCTATCCCCACCTCCCATTCATTAATTCATTTACTGGAGGTCAATTGGAACAGTGTGTAATATGGAGAACAGTGCTGCCAATGGATTCTTATTCTCCCTCCTTTTTTGCGGGGGAGGGGAGGGGTCACAGAGTAGCTTAACCAGGAAGTGGACGAAATTGTCTGGTGTGAGCCACCCTTTCCTTGTCCCAACAAGGCACGCTACATCAGGCTTAACTGTTGCATGCCATGGCAACCTCCATCCTCAGGTCTCACGGAGTGCCATACTTTCCTCCAAGCAGAACAAAGCAAATGACTTGACTCAGTGTGATGTCAGAGTCCCACAAACACAGCACGCAAAGGGTTTCCTTGGAGGCTTCCATGGAAGTCAAAGTCCTAAACTTGGCGGCAGAAAGGAGCTGTGCGCTGTACAAGAAATGGACAGTACCACTAAACATCCTCTGTGATTTCTGCAGGATTCCTGGATCCCTTGTATGAAAGCAGAGGGGAGCAAGTTCTTTTGGCAGGGAAACCCATTACAAAAGGCTATCACCAACACGCTGTGTAGGAAAGGTTTGCAAGATCCTGGGTGAACACAGTGGCTCCATTGTCTTGGAAAATTTCTTTGTGGCCTAAATCAGCCAGATAAAAGGCTTGGGATGGCTCCTGAAGGAGATTAGTTGCTGCTGATCTCCTGAGCCAAGCCCCAGGTGACAAAGGCTCCTAGCAAGGGTCATACAACAGGAAGAATGTGTATACTGAAAAACTTGTTCACTGTTCAAATAGAAAAGAGAAACAGTTTCTATTTAGAGCTATTGCACCACTTTTACAGCTAGAAGTAAATATATGGTTGCCATTACTACAAGGGTCACAAACACACATGCAATTCAGCAAGCCACTAAAGATTCCTGCATTGTGTTCTGAAAGTAGCAACCCCAGCGTTCCACCATTTGCCTGTTTATAGTGAGCAACAAGCAAGTGCAAACATGACACACACCTATCACATGCAAAGCCCTTTTGTAACTAGGAACACGTTGGTTCTACCATACTGCCCAGAGAGAACATGATAATCTTAGTTTTAAAGCATGAATTTAACAAGGTAGTCTTTTACATTGTCAAACAAATACTGGATCGATTAACATGCAAGTCTGGTTTTCTTAGTTCTGTGTGTTCACTTAGTGATGTTTGGCTACTGCAAAATGCTTCACTAGAGGCTGGTTGTTTCCCTCACATCTGGTGACAATAGAAAAGCTCCTGCAGTCCATTTGCTCTTTCTCCCTCTCACACAGTTGTATCTCACCTTTTGTACAAGGATCTTAAGGTCGCATGTGTGCCAGGCCCATTTATCTTAACATGTCTGTAAGGTATGGAAGGCTGAGGAATAACAACTGGCCCAAGATCTCTCAGCTTCATGGCAGAGTGTAGGTTATTAACTGGTATTTTCCCGGTTCTAGCCACCCGTTCACCACCTTCCTTTAGGGCTGTGTTGTATTTCCATCCTCCTAACCATTTGACACCTCTCTGTTCAGTATCCCCCCAACAGTGCTTTGTTCCGCACCACCGCAACTTCCTGATTCCAGTGCAGACAGCCCTGTTGAGCAGGCCACGTTCTCTTAGGTTTCACCTGCTTCTATTGTGCTCTTGGGTAATTTTAGTCTCTGGGACTAATGGTTTATGGGTCCCCTTCTTAGCTTTTAGAGCAAAATATGTATACAGCCTATTTAGTATCCCTGAGGGAAGTAATCTAAACAAGTGTGGTTTTGCATTTGAAACCATGGCAGGACCTTGACCACAGGAAAATTCAGCTTGTTTCTGTTGGCTTGATGATAAGTGTATTTTCTTGTGAATAAGAAACATTTTGTTGTGGAAAAGGAAATGCTAAAGATAAGTATCTGTAACCTGGTACATGCCCAGAAGGCTACCTGCTGACTATAACAAACAAACAAACCCCTCAGAAAGAAAGGAGAGAAGAATGGAAGAAAGGATGCCATCCACAAGCTGTCTCACCTCTTGGGGACTCCGAGTTGTTTGCTGCTGCCTCTGCCACCTGCTTCTCTCTGGGTGGACATTTCAGCCTTTCCTGCACCGCTGCTTGTATTCAAGTGAATATGCTCAGGAGCAAGCACACTCACATCCCGATCCATTCTCTTCACCACACTGATTTCCAGGCCTTTCTGTCCCCTCCCTTTAGTTCTACCTTTCCCTCACGGCAACCTTTAACCTCTCCCACCTGTCCAGCGGTTCCTAAGGTGAGCTTTCACTTTCTTGACATTTCTGGATCCCTGGTAATTCCCTCCCCGCTACTGTATCTTTGGTAAAGAACTGCATTGCTTCTGGAATCAGTGCTCCTTCCCCCTCAGCAGTCAGACATTGGTCTCCTTTAATGCAGGCATTCTTCTCCATGCTATCTGGGTCTCATTCTCCCTGCAGTCCACCTCGCACATCTCAATGGCCTCCTGAACCTTCTACCTTGCTTGTTGCAACTTTTCGCATAATCCCTTCAACTCCCCCCACCCCTGCACACCCGGCTCACATGTTTATGGTGATTCTTAGCATCTGTACATCCATGATGAGAAAGAGCTTTGAATCTGGAAATGAGGGATTTCTTCTCACCAGCACTGTTGTCACCTACAAGGAAATGGCTTCTTCGGTGGGCAATCCTATCTATGGGGTAACTTGTTTAGTTAATGTTTATATTTCAGGGCCTAGGGAACTCTGCCAGTGTAATGCAAAGCTGCACAAGCTGACCCTTTGCAACCACCACCAATTCTGTTTGAACACTTTGGAACCTCCTAGTATCTGGTATGACAGGCTCAAGCATGAGATGAGACCAATACCAGAGACAAAGACAATCATATTTAGTAAAGGGATATTTTGTACATAAGGGATTAATGATATTTACTTTGAGGTTTTCAGAAGAGTACTTAGTAACAGTTCTTCCAGACTGAAGAGAGACTGCTGTTATCACAAGCCTCTTAGCAACTTCTTTTACCTCAGGCAAAATTTCCAAAACCTCTGTCCCAGTCAAATCCACTTAAAGCCATGTCCAGCTTCAAGGTAACCGTCTTCTTCTGATACTGAAATTCCTCCTGTGCTGCTGCTGGCTGCTTGGGCAACCTATCTGGGTGTTTAACTGCTTGCTTCTTTAACCTTCTTCTGGCAAGTTGCTAAGTAAGCTTCCCAGCATAGTACAGCCAGCTGCTTCCTCCATCTGATTTCCACCAGCCAGACACAATATCGAGAGAGAAAGAATAGTTGAATATTCAGGTGTTAGCTGTTCACTTTCTCCTTGGCTTTCTCACAGTCCTTCTAAAACACCACACAATAAAAGCAGACCCACCTTCCACACTCTTCAATTGCCAATTCTCAACTCCCACCTAGCTGGAATCCCTGGCCGAACAGAGTCAATTTTACTCTGCCTAACAATATTCAAAGCAATTTGCTCTCTCCCCACTTTCAGAACGTCACTAAACAACTACTGCAGAGGTCTTCGACAGCAACAAAACAACACCTCAATCCTGTTCAATTACAGTGCAACCTCAGAGGCCACACAAAGTAAACATTACAGAACAACAACCATTATAAACGGGGCATTTCTTCACATCAGTTATCCCTTGTTTTAGTTGAACACGCCAGTGACTATACAACGCTAGCTCTCTTCTGTGTTAATTTCCATCACACTGTGCCATACTTAATATGGGAGGAAAGATAAAAGAACGAAAGAAGACTGAAAAGGCATGTAGGGCTGGTGTCATTCTACTGATGTGAGGCTTGCAGTAAGCAAGCTTTGTACAAGGTATTTCACAAGTCACTGTGTACACTGTTGGACAAGGTAATGCATAAAGTGTTAGGCAAGCTATTACATAAGGTGTGGTGCATGCTTAGAGTCGGGCCTTGTGCAAGATTTTGGAGGCACTTTTCCTTGCTGCTGTTAGCATTGCTGTTGGAGGCCTGGGTTGAGACTGGTCCAAACAAGTTAGTTTGGGATTTTAAAAAATGTTCAAAATATTGAGCCCTTAATTTAGACAAAGAGTTTGCCACCTACCTGGGAGTCAACCCCATTGAACTCAATGTCTATTTCTTCTGACTCGACATGTGTAGGATTGCATGGTGATAGATGTATATTTTAGAGGCTGATAGGCATGAGTCAGTGCCAGCAACGCCCCCCCCCCCTTGTGCTCTGAGTCCTCTGAATGTACATGCTTGACAGAATCAAATTGTTTATTTAATTGTTTTGTTTTAGATAGCACAACCATGCTGCAGCACATGCAGAAAGCTGTGAAAATAATTCCTGCCTAGAATAATCTACAGATAGGGAAAGTAAACACAGTAACAGTTAAAATGGAAAACCTAGATTGATGTGCATAAGAATACACAATATAATGAATGCAGCAGAAAATAGCAAATTTAGAGCTCTGCTGAAAGAGCCACTTCTGGCATTAGCAGAGGTGGCGTTGCAGATAATTGCATCTGGCATTCATTACAGATGCACGTTATTGTTTGCATATGCTGGTCACTGTGAAAATATAAAACTGAAAGAAAAGCAAAACCCATAGTTTTTAATGCAAATATGATCATTTGAATAGATTTTTTTTTAAAATACGCTGTTTGATAATATTGCCTAAGAAAAATAAATTACTAAACCCAAGAGGGCAACAGAGAGCATGATAGGCTTCAATGGGATGGGGAGAAGGGAAACAACTTCTTTCCAAGGACAGCTTCCTATGATGACGCTTTGCAATGTGAGGTGTTCATGCACACCACTCCTGCCACTAAAATCCTCCTGTATCGGAAGATCACATGGGTTAAACCAAGTGATGCATGAATGAACCTGGTCAAAATTCGTAACTGGCTTGCCAAATGGCAAACCAATATTATGAACACAGATAAGAATTCTATGGTGTTATGAGTATCTCCAAATATTAGTGGAATTATGTCAACAACATGTGTCTTAGGAGTACCTTAGGAAGAGGGCTGCTACCTTTTCCATGCCTGATGCCATCATGTCTTATGATGCATCCTTCTCTGTTTGGCTGTTATCACATGTACCTCATTCATTCATTCATTCATTCATTCATTCATTCATTCATTCATTCATGTATTTATAGGCTGCCTATAACTGCCGAGGCTTCCTAGGTGGCTTACAGCACAAGCTGATTTACCTTGGTGACACTAGATGGAATTGGCAGCTACAGAAGCAGCAGCGGTGGTGTAGCTAAAGCTGAACTTCGAGGACAAATTCCCAGGCCCTACAGGCCATGGAGGACCCAAATGACTATTCAGAGAGGTGCAGGCAGTGGGGTCATGGAAAACTGGCCCGGTATCAACACTGGGGCAGCACTGACATTCAAAGTCCCATGGAAGCTAATGCTGCTTGCGATTGTATTCTCTCTTATTTTGCCATCCACTGAAATGTGGTGCTTACAGCATGAAAGTGGGACTCAGGAGACCCAGGGTCTATCCCTTAATCAGCTATGAGGCTCACTGGGTGACTCTGAGCCAGGCATGGACTTTCAGCATAATCCCATTGAAAGGGCCCCTGTAACGATTAAATAGAGGAGGATCATATATGCTGCTTTGGGTTTCTTGCTGAACAGATGATATAAATGTAACAAATAATTAATACAGACAGACTTTCAAAAGGAATATTATTGTTGGGAGCAGCCAGCAAAACATGTACATAAAATGTACAGATGCTCCTTATACATAAGCTACATTTCTACAAAGGAATAGTAATATATATGATACTTCTTTCTAAATTATCAGGACTGCCGGATGAGTCCCCCCAAACAACATACTAGGAATACAGGAACACTTGGTGGGAGGTGGGGGGAAAGAAAGAGAACACGAGTTCTGTGCTTCACAACTGAAGTGACACATAGAGGACCCACGCGGATCCATGAAGTCCAGCAACTAAGATTCCCTAGCTGCATCACTGAGCCAAAGGAGCAGGAGCAGATGTGAAAACGAAAGCAAACATATTACAGGGATCATCCTGTTGCTGATGCTGTCAGGTAAAGGGGCTGCTTCTGCCAATCGCTTAAACTGCTTAGTGTTTTGATGAAGAATATCTAAGGACATCATCTTTTGCACATTTACACAGAACAGGTCCTATAAGGAGGTCCTGAATCTCCATTCAGCTTGGTTTGTGCCCTGTAAATGCCCATCTTGAAAATGAAAAGGCAGCTTTTTTTCTTGCTGCCACTCCATGCTGCCAAAATTCAGTGACAATTTGGTGGCACAATTGTGATTTGCAGGTGGCAGGGGCCACAAAAAGGATCAAGGCTGCATGTGGTTCCTTATATTGCCAATCTTCTAGAATGTTCCTTAAATAACAGTCCAAGGGACTTGAGATTAAGGAGGCAGCCAAAGGGGAGATGCTGAAACTCAGACCTACCTGGACATTTGTGGGGCCAGGAGACTGGCTGTGGAGGCTTAGTAGGAAAAAGGCATTTTGCACACTCAGTGTTTCTGACTTGCATTTTACATCTTTCAAGAACGAACGCTGAAGAGGTCTGAGTTCTGAGGTCCCTGAAGCCAAGGGCATCCTGGTTCCAGCCTTTCCTTCCCACCTGTTTCCTACAACCCCCTCTGCTTATACCACCAGGTTTTGGTCCTGAACTTTGCATTTCCAAAGTTGGTGGTGGTGGCGGTGGCAGCAGCGGCGGCGGTAGCAGCAGCAGCAGCAAAATCAATTTGGAAACTTTAACATAGCACTAGTTTCCTTCACTTCCACCACCCCACTCAGTCTCCTTAGGAACTTATGTTGATAAAAAAAATGTAATTTGGCAAAGGTATTAGACCAAAAGTAATGAAAGAGTACAGGCTCAGAGGAACAGACTGCACTTTGGGAGTTGATTGCAATTTTCTATTCTGCCATCCTCATTTCTCCCCTTAGAACTTGATCTATATAGAACCCAGTTCTGAAAATCCTTACCCTTCACTCATCTGACAAACATTCCTAGGCTAGTGCCTAGAACACCCAACAAATCCAGAAGGAACACACAGAAGAGGCTCTCTGAATTAGATCTTGTGACATTCTTTGTTGACACATCATGACAGTCACCAGAAACCTTTTCTGGTGTTTTCTTTCTTTCTCTCTTTTTCATGCGTTTTACAGTAAACCAAGTGTAAGGAATATTTACTTAGTCATTTGAGCAAATGCAGAACCCAGTTGGATCAAGACAGGCAATTATAACCTGTCTAATGCAATCTGCACAGAGATTTTGAAGTCACACCCTATTGCAAGGTACAGGCAGAGTCTGAAAGCCCCTATTTTATTACAACCCTGCAGAGGCAGGCAAATGTTCAGAAGGGAAGCTAACACCTAGTTGTCTTTTCTCTTCAGATTGCTTATGGGTTGCTCACACCAATAGATTTGGCTGAAGCCCATAATGAAGCAGGCCCCTTTGGACCTATCTGGTGCTTCCCAAGGCTAAGTGAGAGTAAGTGAAGCTGGACCCTGCACAAGTCTTCATTTGTGAATAGACTTTGGAAAGGCAGATAGTCTGTCTCCAGAAACGGTGTCTTTTGCCAGGATTGGCAAATGCTAATGCTACCAGGATTGTGCTGCAAAACGCTACCAGGATTGTGCTGCAAAATGAGTGTGTGTGCATGCAGCGGTGGTGGTGGTGCGGGGGGGGGGGGTAAGTCATCCCTTACTCATTATGGAGACCCGACTTCCATATACACCATTGTACCTATCATGCTGAAAGGTAGCTGTGAGCCATTTTCACAAGAATGGTTCATAAGGAACATAAAGGGATAAGTGTGCCCTTTTTTAGAGAGTTTCAGAATGTAAATGCTATTGTGGCATTAAAAAATCCTACATCTTTTCATCCAAAATTTGGCATATTTGAATTCCTCAGAAGAGGGAACCCTCATTGAAAGCTTCATCCAGTCCTGCAATAGTTCTTGGCAGTTCCTCCCCAAGAATTGATTGAGAGAGGTGGTGTTGCACAAAACTGACTGCACCTCCCTGGAAATTTGATAGGTGCGATCCACTCCGGAGGAGCTACTCTTCCTGCAAATTTCACCAACTTGCAGCTAGCAAGAAAGTTCCATTTTCCAGACTAGTCCATGGGAGGCATGAATTTCCAAATCTCAATATGGGTTTGGTACCAAGTCAAAGCAGATGGCTTCTGAATTGTTTCGAGCAAACTCCAGCCATTTTCCAAAGTGCCAAGCTGAATCTTGCTGTCAATATACATGTCTAAGAGACATGTACACATTTTTATAATGTATTTATTTTATGTATGTATGTATGTATGTATGCATGCATGTATTTATTTATTTGAAAGCCACCTGTTAACATCATGCTAGTTGTATGACCAGTGAAGCTTCATTCTAATTTAACACAGCCAACAAGCAGCTCACTGAATTCAGTGCCAAAAGATATCACGAGAACCTCTTCACAGATGGTACCTTTCCGATGCATACAGGAGAAATATGTGAATGACCACCATCCCATACAAAAATCACGTTCCGATTACACAAGCTTGAATGTTGCAGAGTGCTATAACATTTGGAAAATACAGCACACCACAAAATAGATATTTGCACAATTTTACATTTGCATGAGGCCAGACAATTTTTTTCCTATGAGGTAAAAGGTACATCATTGAATTTTGTGTGTGACTAATTGCAGGTGGGTTGGGAGATGAAGGAGGAATATGATGGGAATGATAAAAAAGCTATTGTTTATCCCACTAATAAAACAGGATTCAAACCAGTTTTTAGCCTCTGGCAGCAGTGCTGTTGTTATAATGAATAATGCTGCTTTTCAAGTACATCTGGTCTGGTGATTTTAGCAACAGTTTCTTCCCACACCTGTCCTGTACCATTTACACTTTAAACTGATTTGTTTCCTATACTCATGGAATATCTGACAATAGCCCTGTGACCTCCAAAGACACTCAGATGCTATCAAATTTAATTGATTTCCATTTGCTTAAGCATTTTGTCACTTTAAAAGAAGAACTTGACTTAAAATAGAATCAAATTAATCAAGGGATGGAAACTGAGTTTTAATATATCCTATGTTACTCATTATTTTAAGAGTGCTTCCAGACAGAAAGCTTCTTCTTCCTCTTTAAAGCTTCTTCGCTTTTCTGGTAAGGGAAAAAAGGGAAAAAAAACAGCACTGGGAAAGCACCAAAAGGGTTACCATTGGAAGACAATGTCATCTGGACTCCTTTACACCTAATAAAATTATGTGAATGAGGCAGGTCAATGGCACAATAAATGTCTTGTCTGGAAACACCCTGTAATTTGTTACCATCCTTAAAGCTTGGGAATGGAACAGTTAGGAATGTAATTAATGTGACATATATTTTTGAAAAATATTTTAGAGTTATCCTTTTTCCAGAAAGATGCAAAAATAACAAATGTCAAAATAAATGGAGAGGATCATAGATCAGAGAACATGCTTTGCTAGAAAACAGCTTCTGTCTACTAGTAGTGCTAGGAACCTGTTCAAAACCTTGGGAAAGTGCTACCAGTGTAAACTAGATGGATCAGTGGTCTGCCTTAGTTTAAGGCAGTTTTTCATGTTCCCAAATAAATGAATGAAATAGTGAAGAGGAAAAGACAACAAATGGTCAGAAATTAAGACTGCTTATGGCTGTATTTCACATTTCACCAGTGTTACGGGCACATGTGCCATGTGTAAATCACTTGGGGTATTAATAATTCAAGCAGTATATACATTATAAATAAATAAAAAACTAAATGTTTAGGAACTCAGTACCTTGATAAGTAACATATTTCCATACTTTTGGGGGGGGTGAGTTTTGTTTTCATATTTAGATTCATATATTTAGTTTCCTATGCCTTAACTGTGACTTGACCAGGAATTGTCTTTTCTCATTTTTTGATGAACAGAAGCAAATTAGAGGTGGAATAGTTAAAGAACTAAGAAACTCTGTTGTGTGGGGGGGAGGGAATAGTCAATAAATGGATGATTTCACGATCAAGAACTACAGTTTCCTTCAGAATGTCTGCATCAAATAATCACTAAGAAATAGAGCTAGTATGATGTACCAGTTAAATGCTGAAATGGGACTTGAGAGATTCAGGTTGTCATCACTACTTAGCTCTGAAACTCACTGGATGACTTTGGGCCAGTCGGGTACTCTCAGCCTAGCCTACTTCACAGGATTGTTGTCAGGATAAAATGGCGAGAAAATCATCATGAACAGAGCTGGCTGGAGCCGGAGGCCAGATGAGATGGCCTGGGAAGTCCCTTCTGACTAGCTCTGTTTCTATGTTTCTGACCTTGTAAGTCACCAAGGGTTTCTTGCAGGAGGAAGAAAAGCAGGATATAAATAGTGTCAAGGATTTTGTACTCCAGTTCTTAGTCATACACTATGCAGAGTGCATAAATGAGTGCTGGAAAATTGTAAGTGGGAGTCACAGTGGAACAGCTGCACAAGTACATTTTCTGTTACCTTTTCTTAACACAGGCACCTTTCAGGTGTACTTACTAACATATTGTCAAAATACCTATCAGCAGTTTCCTATCATTTATGAGGTCTAAAATTTTATAATGCCAAGCTTCATGTTTTATGAAAACTATGCAAGACTCCACAAGTTTAACTAATTCACAGTGCCATACTATGCATATTTACTTGGAATTAAGACCCATTGAGTGCAATGGGGCTTACTCCCTAGTAAGTATGTTTAGAAGGACAACATAAGGACTTATTTCTATACACTAAGAGCAAATTCCATTGAACCCAGTGCATAGGATCAGGCTGTAAAAAGGTATAATTTCAAGGTCCTTTTTCAGACACAAATTGGATTTTAAGCACAGAAATCCTACTGAGTTTGCTGTATCTTCAGGAAATGTTGTGCTAAACCTGTTCATTCCTCAACAGAGGCCTTTCAGAGTGTCAAATTAAGGGGTGATCCTCTGAACTACAGCAACAAAATATTTCATATCTAGATTTTCATCCACTAACAAGAATCAGTTGATCTCATCATACATACATGCCACTGACAGTTGACAGAAGGTCAAGGAAACATTTTCAGCACTGTTTATTTCCTTTTTCCTCCCTTTCACCAAACAGGTATGCCACCTCTACCGCAGTGAATGATGTTGTTCCATAAGTAAGGGAATTTTGCATTAAATCTTTCCTTCTAAGTGGTTAACTATCATTCCTTCAGCAGCAAAAGAACTGACACCACAGCATACTCTACAGTGAGGAAAGAGGTTCTTTAGGTGCTACAGTTTTCCACCAATACAGCCTGGGATTATGCAGATATGGAAGTGCTCTTCAAACAAGTTAATCATCTCAGAAAAAGCCATTTAGTTTCTGACTTCTGCCAGTTCTGAATGCCTGTGCTGACGTATTTAGAAAACAAATGGCTTGTGAATTCTTACAATACTTATGTGCTGTTACACTAGTACAGGGGTAGACACACCCTATTCTAAATATGCATAAACTGGCACAGCAGGTCCTGTGATCAGGCTGTAAGCTTTCCTGTTTATTTGTTAATTAAAGAAGAAGTTACTGAAAGATCTAATGTCAACCAGATACAATATCTGATGGGCATATTCCTTTCTCTCTGCAACAAAGTCAAATTTATGAGCTTACATTTGTCCTCTGTCAGTCATATTTTGGTCCCAAGTACACAGTTTTTAATGGTTCTAAGAATAACGCTACATGTAAGCTCAACAAAAGAGAGGTGGAGGTGGCAGGGTTGCGCCATGGGGGAATCCCATGGCACTCAACTTGTCTCTCTAGATCATTTTGATGCTTGTGTGTTCCATTTAAAAGAATAATCTGTAAATGACTTATTATCAAGAAAAGTTATTTGTTTGCACTCATCAAGCTTTAAACTTTGAAACCTAATGTGGAACTAATTCCTTTTAACTAACTAATCAACATGTTTCATTCATAAGCTGGGATTTATCAATATAGCACATGAAAGGGGAGAACATATTATTATTTCAATTTAGATAATATGCAAAAAAAAAAAAAAAAAGCAGCTCTGTATTTGTAATGACCTGCTTTCACTGAATATAATCAAGCTGCAAAGCTCTATTACAGGCTGGAAATAGCAGCAGCTTACTTTAATGAGATTGCTGGCTCTGGGCCCCAGCTGTTCTGTGCAGGGCTGTCCCTTTGCTCTATGACCTACCAATATGTGCTGTCATCAGTAATGAGACAGACCTGGTTTCCTAGCATGGGGAAAAACTACTAGGCATGTGCTCTTTCTGCACCCCCCCCCCTCCCGCCAGCAGATGCCCTAGCTTCCTTTTCCTACTTCAATGAAGGGAAAAGTGGAATATTAAACATGCGATGTTTCCACCTCAGCCTTTGTTGCACGAAGTGAATTGTGAAAGCCAGACTCATAGATGTAAGCTTTTCATTTTGCCCTTCCAAAGTGTACTGAATGCTCCTTACAGGGCGTTCTGTGGAATTATCTGCCAATATTATACAATTTTATATGGGTTTGTCCCACACACTCCTGAACAGTGACTCTCTGGTATTTGGCAAGGCACGGCTATAGGTGATTACAAATTGTAGACTAAAGTTTGAATTCTCTGGATTTTGTGAATTTATGCTTGATCAAAGACTGCAATGGGAATGTGTAAGGAGAAGCTGAAAAATCTGCACCTGATCTGCATAAAATGTAGCAGATTGCAGATGCTCTTGTTGTTAATACAGGAATGCAGCCTAGAGACTACCCACCCCAACAAGCAATTATCCATCTTCATCAGAGCAGCCGCCTCAGTATGATCAAGAGAATCTGGGGGTTTCATACATACAACCTCTGAATACTCCAGCCCAGAAATCTGACATTGGAGTCTCTCTAAAGTCTTTGTGGGAAAACATGGGGATAAATAGGTTGCATTTAGGATAGCAATATATTTTAAATTCATGGGACCTTAATTCATTGCAACAGATGAAATCAATTGTCTTTACATCACACCAAGATGTACTTCGAGAAAAACACAATGTTATCTTCATCTGCTGCCTCATTTTCTATGTATTTGCAGAAAATTATACTCTCCTGCCGCACACACAGTTCTACAGAGGCTGCAATATCTTATACATCTTTACCCTGGAGTAAGTCCCACTGAATTCCATAAAAGCAAACATGCAAAGGATTACACTGACTTGATTCACATGATCATGTCTGCCATGCCATATCCTGTTTAAGCTTCAGGGAGCTATGGCATGTGCCAGGTAGTTTTTAAATCTTCAAGCCTTACCTGCAGCCTTTTGTCATTCTAACAGGCAGTGGATCCTATGTGGATTATTTAACCTTGAACAACCCATGCTGCCTAGATTTGGACAACCCAACAAATTGTGGCTACAGCATAAATATTTGACCATGCAAACCAGACCTGAGTGTGTGCATGTTTGTGTGTGCGCACACACTTTGTTGGCCTTCCTTAGCCGTCCCTGACTGAGTTATCTCCAGGCAACCGAACAGCAGCTAATATAGACTAGACCAAATTTAGAGGGTATCTTTGTTTCAGATCCCACCCAAGGGAAAATTTGTAGAATAATCTTACATGTGTTTCCTCAGAAGTAAGTCCCACTGTGTTCAGTGGGTCTTACTCCCAGGTAAGACTATATAGGATCATAGCTTTAGACTCTCAGAAACAGGAGGCCATTTCTTTTGTACACACACAGTCTTTGTCTGAAGCCGAATGCAACTGCAGTTCCTGTTTCCTGCACTGTATTGTTTCCCTGATCTGCCAGTGCAACAGCAAAGGCTGGTTCTATATGCTCAATAAACCATATAAACTGGGCAGAAGGCACATTTATATGTGTTAATAGTGTCATTTAATAAAGCCACTTTTGCTATTTTCCTACGATTTGCATTAAGGTACTACGTATCGACACACTCTCATATGTTAAACAAGCTTTTAATAGAATTCACTGCCTTGGAGCCTGCAGTCTCTCTTTCTCTCTCCGTTTTTTTAAAGACATCACTGCCCAAAGAACTATTTCAGATGTAGTAATTATGTAATATTAATGAACAGTATCACATGCAGTTGTATTTGCAAGGCCTTTAATGCGGTGAAGAGACCTGATGCTGTGAAAATGCCCCAGGTTTAACGGCTCATGTAATATATAACAAATGCATAAATAATTGAGAATCAGGAATAGGTAACATTTTCAAGAGTGGTAATACTCACAACTATGTACATTAAAGTCTGGCAATTAATCCCATGGAAACCTCCCATCTCACCAGACTTAGCAAATATATCTTGGATACAACAAGGGAATGAGAGGAGTGTGCCAAAATATGCATTGTCCTGCCGTGTTTTGACTTTATACTTCAGTGATGTTTAACAGAGTCTTTTCTTCTGTCCGCTGTCCTTTCTACCATTCTACATGGAAGACCCACTGTTGTATGTCATGTCAGAAATATCAGGAATATGCATCACTGTACCTCTGACCCCAATGGCTTCCTAGTCCAAACGGCGCTGTATGACTTCCATTCTAATGATCTATCCTTCCCGCTGACACGATTTCAGTCTATTTGAAGCTGCTAATTTATTTTCAGGGACTGTGAATAGATGCAGCAAGACTTAAAAGGTTGATGTTGGACCAAATAATGTGCTCCAGCTGTACCTCAATGTTATTTATTTGCTAAATGTGGACCTCAACGTTCCTTCAAGTAGTGCTTAAGGTAGCTGATAGCAATGAAGTACAGTTGGAGGTGGAACAACAATATTTAAAAAAAAGTAAGAAATCAATAAAAATAACAAGTCAAACAGTTTCAGCAAAACAGTATCTCAAGCATGATAAATAAACATATGTGGCTGACAGCTCTCCGCCTAACCCTACCTCCATTATCAGCAATTAAGAAGTCTGGGGGGTTGTTTAAAATCCAGTGTGCTGACTGACAAGACTGAGAGCTTGGTTCTCCTCTGGTTAGATGATAATCTGACAGTTGTAATCCACACATGGTACTCAAGTTGCCTGCTCCTAAATGAAAAGGAAAAGCACCTTCCAGGATATCATGTTCATTCCAAGAGACACTATCATATAAACGTATGAAAATCCCTCATGCTGAATCAGACCATGGAGCCCATTTAACCAGCACTGCCAACACTGACTGGCAGCAGCTTTCTAGTCATTCCAGTCCTAAATGAAGGCATGAGTCTAGGGCCTCTTACATGCAGAGCAGATGCTCTTACACTGACTACTGGCCAACAAATATATTTATAAAGTAGATTTTAGTGCATGTGCTTTATATTTCAGTATGTTTGAAATGTTCAGAAGTAACATGCTTGGCATCGCTGAGCTGTGCATGGTCACTGAATCCGAATCATAGGAGCTGCCTCCTGGGACAACAGAAACCCCTTTGCTTCGTACTGGCACCAAACAGTTCCCGATGAGCAAGCATCACGATTCCTGAACCAGGATCTGGTTTGGCAGGGTATGCGGTTCACAGCAGCAGGTCTTCCACTGAGTGAGTTTTGTGAAGTGGTGGAATGTGGCCTGTGGCTTCACAAGGAAAGGCAATTTGTGCTGAGGAATCTATGCTTCCTATAAAATTCCAGTCATTCCATAGGGAGCTGAAATATTATTGAATTCTAATAAAACTTGCTGGGTAATGTGTTAGATTCATAAATTTTGATGCAAATGGAATAGCTGCTCAAGATAACGAGTGGTAGATTAGACTAACTTAATAGAGGGAGATAGATAAAGAGGAAAATGAACAGGGAGATGGGTTTCTGCAGTAGGAAGGGGCAACCTGCTTCCCTCCACATGTTTTGGCTTACAACTTCTCATCATCCCTTATCATTAGGTATGCAAGTCAGGGTGGATGTGAGTTGTAAGACAAAATATCTGGAGGGGCCACCAGTTTCCCACATCTCCTGTAGAGCTTGCCACCAGTTCAGGGCTCCGAAGAGTGCCAATCATGGTCCACTAGTCCAACCAGTCATAGCTGGGAATCTTGCAAAGCATTCTGGGTGAACCATAGAATGTTCCGGAAAGCACTTCCTATGTTCCTAAGCAAGAGTACATGTCTAGGATCACTTAACACAGGGTAGTGTCATTTAGATCTTGAATATATATTTTTGTTTTTTACTAGAACCCCTAATTAGACAAAATTAAAAAAAAAACCATGCCCAAAAGAAACCCACACACAACATGTCAGGCCACTCATGTTGTCGTCTATGACCTAAGTACATTTTTAGTCTGCTTCTGGGAAGTAGTCATATGTGAGGGACAATGTGGTGCAGCTAGTGATGGTGTGGGAATGTTGGAAATTCAAGCTGAAATGCTGTTAAGATCACTGAATGGCTAGAGCAGAGGAGCAGCTCTACCCTATGGAAAAGTCAAGAAAAAACTGGGAATGAAACTAGAGGATGTGTAGCTTCCTGCAGAGGTCAAGTGATCCCTGCTTTTCTGGGGGCGGAGGAGCGGGAGTTAACCTGCTTTTGAATGGTCCCCCTCACACCAAATTGAGAACCACTATCTCAAAAAAGGCTGCTCCCTATGCTTCTAGGCAGCAAAAGCGCTATTCCTAGTGCCTTGTATACGTGTAACAAATATACGTTGGAGTTAGCAAACTATTCCCTTATCTTCTTGGCTTTCATGTTACAATCCATGTAGGGAAGGACATGTGTTTTAAAATCAGGAGGTTCCATGTTTAATTTCTCCCAGGAATCATGTTTTTAAAAATCACATAGCAGGCAATAAGAAATACCTTTGAGACCCTTGGTCAGATTAGAAGGTAGTAGGCTCAGTGGAATGGACTGGCCTGAGACAAGGCTTGTTATACTCCTGGAATAAGCTTGGGGCTGGCTTCAACTATCCATTCTTCTTCCCAGTCAACATTGTACCATTTGCAAGACAATGTTATGCATGTCAATTTTTTTAAATATACAGATAGCACTTCTGTGTGAAAAGTTACATGTAATAACCTTCATATGTTATTAACAAACCTACATATGACACTGTGCTGTGCTGATCTTCATAATCAGGGTGGCCTGAAGTGTTAGCACACTTCAGATGTAACAGTGAAATAGAGCATATACACAACTTCCTAGATGGAAATGATACATATACAGAAAAATTTACACATGCAAATCAGCCCAAAGACATTTGCTTAGTAGTTCAGAGGAAGTGAAAAGAACAAATCCATACTACAATCATTAGCAATATTGAATGGATGCTGAATTAATCAATGTTCCTTCTAATGAATGCTTTATTTTCTAAGGTACATAATCCATTGTTTGCACCACCATGCTTCAGAAATGTGGAGTGTATTGTTTATACTCCTTGCAAAAAAACAGAAGTATTTGAAAGTGTGTGTGTGTCTCTCTCTGTGTCATTTGCATTCTTGCAGAATTATTTGCATAGTTTAACAGGTTCTGTGATATGAATATAAATATTGGTGAGCGTGGGAATGGAGAAAATCAAGGAAACTGGAATGGGATCAAGCACATAGGAATGAGGAGAAAAGAAACAAAGTAACAGGATATAAGGAATGAGTTACAATAAATGCATCTAGCCATGTGTTGAGGTGCTTCAGCTTTGCAAATTTAGTTTGCATAACAGAACTCTGGTTTACTTATCTTCAGGGTGTATTGCAATATACATCTTTATTTGCAAGTTCTTTGGAATGGGCTGAGAAAAGGCATTAGGGATTATCACTTATGGTTGTGGATTTTTAAAGGATTGCTTTAAAAATTGCTATGGAAGCTTCCTCTCCTGTAGGTTTCTGCAGTAAAAGCAAATTTCCAACCGGAACACCCACATTTCCATAGATTTACATAGTCTTCTTCATTTATTCTCGCTGTAAAATCTGGGGATTTGCACAACACTGCTGTGTGCTCATCAGTTCCCCTAATGGTAAGGAGTTTCACAGGCAATGCCACAAGGTTTAGTTTCCCTTGGAAAAGAGAATGTAGTAGAAACTTATGTCACATTTAAAATAATTGATTCTAAATGTTCATGTTGGGTGTAAATACAGAACAGGCATTCTAGCAGGAGAGCGGATGCACTGGCCCATGCACTGGATTTCCAGAGAGTAGTTGCTGCATTCCCTTTCTAAAGAATGCACCCCATTTTACCTAATTCCATTTATACCTTTAGCTCCCCCTTTGCTAAATTCAGGCATTTCAGGTAAAATCGTAATGGTAGATAAGGAAAGACAATGTGAAATCCAGCAGTGACTGAGGTGGTAGAAAGGACCTGAACTGAGCAAGATGGCAGGGAGCATACTGTCTAGATTGGTATGGTTACAGAGACTAGAGAGTTTTAGCAACTATAGATGGCCAATGTATCAGCGGGATAAACATATATCCACACTTAGGTCTATAAGCATCTAATCCCACACTCGCTTCCATCACCTATCTTGTTCTGAAAAAGTGATGAGAGAAACTTGACTCATGATATACTTTAAAATGTGGTGGTATTATTATTTATTTATTTTCCGATTTATATCCTGCCTTTTTCCCACAAAGGGCTCAAGGCAGCTTACATCATTCTCCTCCTCCATCTTATCCCCACAACAACCACCCTGTGAGGTACGTTGGGCTGAGAGTCTGTGACTGGCCCAAAGTCACCCAGTTGGCTCCATGGCCAAGCAGGGACTAGAACCCAGATCGTCTGAGTCCCAGTCCCGTGCTCTTACCCACTACACCACACTGGTACTTCATGTCTGGACAACTAAGACTTGAAAAACAGAACTGTAATAAATTGCACATTGCAGGTGAAGGGAGAAAGTGGGACAACATAATGCAAAACATAGAGAGGATGCAGGGCATGATGCCTTGCATTTCCTTTTGTTTGTTATGCTTAATGCGAAGTGTTGCATGTGTTGGACAGCAGGCAATAACTGCTATTAATAGCAAAAATGTTCAGATCAATCCAAAGCATGTTCTATTGGAAGCAAATGCCATTGCAAGGCCAACTCTAGGCAAAATGAGTTTCTTGCACTGATGTTTTGGAATTGAAAGAGTGCTCTGTGGTCTGGTTTTATAATTTTTAGAAACCAAACCATACGAGAAACACTTTTTCACACAACACTCCTACACAACATACTGCTTGGAACTCATGTTATTTGCTACAACAAGAGCATGAAGGGTTGATTCTACATCAGTTAATTTCTGACTGAGTTTAACTACTTTATTTAAAAAGTTATTTACATGAATCCAAATGCATTGTCCCTTCAGATTCACCATTAGGTAGAACTACTTCTTTTTAGATGAAAACTACCTGTGCTATAAAATGTAAAAGTTGAATTATTATCCAGCACATGTCAACACAAATGGTCTCTGTAGTTAGGTCTTCCAATGGGTACTTGAGCTCGATGGTGACTTGTGCTGGAGTTTCCCGTTTCTGAATCTTCAAAAAGGGAGTATTTTGGAATTACGAGAAAACCGCAGTGGGTTGTGGTATGTGCATTTTGAATATTCACCCCCAAGTGTGTGTGGGGGGTTGCCATGGTTTGCCACATCAACCAAATAAGGAGACAGGGTTGTTGGAATGAAAAACCTATAACAGACCATGGAAATACTGACTTGGTTTACGCGATCATTTCAGCCACAGTGTCATAACAGTGCCCTGTTACTCAACAGAACCTGCAAGTACACATGAGCATGAAAAGGTATGCTAGTCTTTCTCTGTGTGTATGGGTGCAAAGGGTTTCAGTGGGGGCCAACCAGGACCCCCAAAAGGTCGATAGTTTAGGAGGCCAAAGGGGACTCAGCTTCTCTGTGTAGTGCCTTCTTGCTCATCTTCCTCCTTCCCTCATTTGGCTTCTGAATGTGGCTGCAAAAATATAATTTCAGACACAGATATTGCACAAACCACAATAATGCAATGCCTGTGTAGACCTCATTGTCCTGGAAAAAGGGAGATACGTATTCTCTAGATTTCCCAACACTAGTAATGGCTCCAAGCAAACAGAACTAAGAGTGCATTCACCACCCTACGGTGGAGCTGAGCAGGTATAACAACCTCAAAAAGTGACAGGTAGTCAGTGCTCAGGAAATAATTCACCGCAAAATCTAGATCAGCGCTCCCCAACCTGGTGCTTCCCAGATATTTTGGATCATAGCATTCCCAGAATTCTAGGTCACTGGCTTTGCCTGGCAACTGAAACATCTGGAGGGCACTAGAATGGGTAAGGTTGGTCCAGTTCTAGCTTTTTCTAGCAGTATCCCAATAGGGGTTTGATGTTCCCCTATCAGATGGTCCACCAATTGGCTATAACAATGGTTGACTATCTGTTTCATGTTACCAAATGTAGGATATGACTTGGATTATAAATACCATGAATGCTTGCCTTACGCCAGCTTTTGCTTTCCAGTAGATGAACTGGGGCAGTGCTGAGGCTGCACTGCATGCAGGGCCACTATTCTGTGTATGCAACCCATGCTCTGGAACTGAACCCCCCTCACATAACCCATTACCTGGTTTAGGAATGGTAAACTCTCACATAACCCACACTTGCCAGATTGATATGACAACAATCTCCAAGTAGGGTTGCATATGTAACCAGCTCATTGTGGGGTAAATAACTCACAATAAGCCATGATGTGTTGACTAAACACAGTCACAGCTTTCCAGTTACAGCCTGACTCAAGTGTCAGCTTTCTCATTGGAGAAGCATTCACTGCCCACCATGCAAACCTTAAGGGCTATTACATGAATCAGGCAGTTCCCTCTGAAGAAAGTGGGTAGGTCAATCATCACCATGATTTCATTCAGTGGTGAAAAACAGGCGCACCCATGCTGTATTTTTAATGAAAGCTGGACATTGGGAGAAAATCGTGCATGGGAGGGGCAACTGTCTCCCGGGGGGGGGGCAAGCTCATGCCGCTGCCTCTAAAATGATCCTGACAAGCACAGCTGCGCACCCTCAAGCCGCTCCCTTCTCAACCTGCTCATCCACCCCAGCCAACCAACCCACAGGGTTCAGAGCAGCTTGGCAGGTCAGGTGCACTGCTTACATAAGCACTTCAATTTTTTAGGACAGTAACTTTAAAAAGCAAACCCCCAAACCAAGCCAAGAGAACACCTGCAGGGTTGAATCCAGGAAATGCTTCCCAGCGAGCATTCCCACCCATACCTTTTCTTTTGAACCGCCCCGAGCCGAGCCGAGCCGAGCCTCGCCTCCCCGCAGCCGCCAGCGGCCTCAGTCCCCTCCCCCCCCCGCTAGCCAAACAACGGACATACAACGGCCCCGAGCAAACGACACACTAGTCCCGGTAACTCCCGCTCACGTGCCTCTACAATGCGCATGCGGGAGCTGCTGGTGATGGCTGTCCAATCGGGGTAGCGAGGTAAGTGGGTGGGTGCCTGGAAATGATAGGCAGCGGGCAGCGCTGGGCTCCGTTGCACCAGCGCAGTCTAAAAAGAGACGACGGGGGCGTGGCCAAGCAGAATCCTCAGGAGCGACAGCGAGAAGCCTTCGCAATTCTGCCCGCGGCTGGCGGACAGGGAAGGGGGCGTGGCCGCTGGTCGAGAAGGAAGAGCGCGGGAGGCGTGGCTTCTCTGAACCGGAAGTGCCGCGCTACTTCTCTCCAGCTGGTTGTCATTTCGATCGGAGGCTTGGTGCTGTAGAGACGACGGCTGCGGTGGCGGCTGAGGCGGCCGGGCCAGGGTGGCGAACTGGCGGATTGACAGGAGAGCCCAGCGCCGCGCGACTTAATAGGAGCTTCCCCTCCTCCGCCTCCCGCCCGAGTAACGATTGTTTTACATGAGGGGCAAAGAACGACGCCGGGTGGAGCCAAGGCGGAGGAGAAGCAACCACAACAGCAGCCCCAGAGCATCGGCAGCGGGAGGAAAACCACGACCCCTGGGAGCCGCTACTGCCATCATCTCCGCCTCTCCCGCCGCCTCCTCCTCCTCCTCAGGAGCCAGCAGGCTTGATACCGCCCCTCCCTGCTCTTTCGCCACTAAGCGATCCTCGTGACCCTCCTCCCTTGAGAAACCGGCTCCCATGGGGGAGAGAGGAGCCCGGCTCCCTGCTAGCGCCGTCCCCTCCCCGACGGAGACTGCTTCCTTGCTGAGGTAAAGTCACTCCCTCTGCGCGGGTGGGGGCGAAATCCCTACTCTTTTCCATGCCCCCCACCGCCCAATCCTCTGAGAGAGCAAGGGCGGCATCAGACCCACATTTCCTTCCCTTCCGCCTCGAAAGAGGCTCCTGTGAAGAAGCTGCCCCCCTCCCGCTTAATATTCTCAATACAAGGATCTGAGCCGGGTTCCCTCCCTTGCTGTCGCACAATAAATTACTCTGGTGACGGCTGTAAAAAAAGTCTAACCTCTGCTCCCCAGGTCTTTTTTCTCCAACCTCCCCTCGAAACACTTGAGTGCTGATTTTCTGAGGTGAAAATTTTCCTCTGCAGGAAGCCACGATTCATCTGAAGGACACGCAAATATCGGATCATAAATAGGCGAGCTTGGAAAAGCAGGAACCCACCCAACCGGCCGCGGCAGCAGCAAGAATCCACCCTTCTCCTGCACAACTCACGCCGTATACATACACGCAACACGCACTGAATGCCGATGCCTAGAGATTAAAAAAAGGAACAAATCCTCCCCCCTCCCCCTTCACGTAGAAAGGCCTTGTCAGAAGGGCATCCGCATAGAGCATATTACTGGTAGAGTCCAACAAGGCAAAGGCAGTAGCAGCACAGGCTGGGGTGGGGGGAAGCCCTCCTGTACAGCCTGCCCCCCCCGTTGAAATCCTGAGGTAAAATCCTTACACTTTCGGCAGCAAAGACTGTTAGAAGAGAACACAGATATATATTAGATTATATAGAATTTATTAAATTATTCCAGATTTAAATATATTTTTGGAGCTGTGAAGGACTGAGGAGTGCCAGATGTCATGGTATCTTTTTTTCCATTAGCGTGTACATGGGCAGGTTGAGGTGGTTGATAAGGCAAGAAAGTTTTTTTTTTAAATCCCTCCTTTTTGTTTTGTTCCCAGGAGTTTTCTTTCATCCCCACTTCATTCTTGTACGTTTCCTAAACCTCTTATTTTGTTAACCAAAGATTTACTTTCTATTTCTTCTGGCTGTCAGAAGGAAGTGAACACCAATTGACCCATGTCAATATTTTAAGTGATCTCACTTATAAAAATCCAGGAATAATACCCCAATCGGATATCTCAAGTGGGTAGGTGGAAAAAAGGGGGTGGAAGATTTCTGATAAAATATATTTTCTATTCTGTTGCTTTAGTAGAAGAAGAAAAACATTTTAAGGTTTGTTTTTTTTTCCTTTCCAGGCGGAATTGAAATCCTAAATAAAATAAATGGGGGATTACGGGTTTGGCGTGTTAGTGCAAAACAACACCGGGAATAAGTCAGCTTTTCCAGTCAGATTTCATCCACATCTGCAGCCTCCGCACCACCATCAAAATGCAACCCCCAGCCCTGCTGCTTTTATAAATAACACAGCTGCCAATGGCAGTAGTGCTGGGTCAGCTTGGCTCTTTCCTGCTCCAGCTGCCCATAACATTCAGGATGAGATTCTGGGGTCAGAAAAATCTAAAACTCAGCAACAGGAAAAACAAGACTCCCTAGAAAAACAGCAGCTTTCCCCTAGTCAAAGTCAGGAAGCAGGCATGCTGCCTGAATCTGAGAAAACTAAATCTGAAGAAAACCAGGGGGATAATTCTTCTGAGAATGGCAATGGGAAGGAGAAAATAAGAATAGAATCGCCAGTGTTAACAGGATTTGATTACCAAGAGGCTACAGGGCTAGGTACATCAAGCCAGCCCTTGACTTCTACTGCATCTTCTCTGACTGGTTTCAGTAACTGGTCAGCAGCTATAGCTCCTTCTTCGTCAACAATAATCAATGAAGATGCGAGTTTCTTCCACCAGGGAGGAGTCCCTCCTGCTTCCGCTAATAATGGTGCTCTGCTGTTTCAGAATTTTCCACATCATGTCAGTCCTGGTTTTGGGGGTAGCTTTTCCCCTCAGATTGGACCCCTCTCCCAGCACCACCCTCATCACCCCCATTTTCAGCATCATCACAATCAGCATCAACAACAGAGGAGGTCTCCTGCAAGCCCTCATCCACCTCCATTTACACATAGAAATGCTGCTTTTAATCAACTGCCTCATCTTGCTAATAATCTTAACAAACCACCTTCTCCATGGAGTAGCTACCAAAGCCCATCACCTACACCATCTTCTTCATGGAGTCCTGGTGGTGGTGGTGGATATGGTGGGTGGGGTGGGTCCCAAGGGCGAGACCACCGTAGGGGACTGAATGGAGGAATAACACCCCTGAACTCCATCTCGCCCCTGAAGAAGAATTTCCCAAGTAATCATATCCAGTTGCAGAAGTATGCACGGCCCAGCTCTGCATTTGCTCCAAAATCTTGGATGGAAGACAGCTTGAACAGAGCTGACAATATTTTTCCTTTTCAGGTAAGATTATTTTACTAATACCAGATAAAGCTGTATTCATAAAATTACAAAAACATTGCATGAATACCAGGGCTTTTTCATTGGTTCTATTCTTAGAATTTCATAATTGAGTACTTCTATTTTTAAAAGTCACACGTAATACACACTTCATCTTGTGACATTTCAGATGTTATGATTGCTCATCTCTGCATCCTAGATGTTTTGTTTAGTATTTGTTAGAGAAATAACTGTAGCCAAATAGCACATCCTACATGGTTAGCTTGCTGTGAAATTAATGTTCCTGATGAATAAAACAGTAGCAAGAGCAATTACTGGAATCATAAGTTGGTTGAATAAAATAAGCCTTAAAATGTTGGAATAGCTGAAAGTCTAAAGCCTTTTAAAAACCATATGGCAATATAGTGCAACAAATAATTATTGGATCCTTTAACTGGTTTCTTAGAAAATATGTCTATAGCTTTCTGTTGTAGAACTTCTCTTTGGATTGGATTGGATTGATGTACAATTTTTCAGGCTACTTAAAATTACAGTTTTATAAAATGTTGAGCTGGTCTCCTCCAGCAAGGGCAACAGATTTTAGTGGTAGATTATAAGTCCTGACTAAAAATAGATGTGAACTCATTTCAGACGTTGGCCTGTTCTGTTCCAATGTGTCCATATGCTGTCAGGAAATCGGCTGTCAAATGTATTGTGAATTTTTCTCCAGTTTGTGAAGATTAACTGCTATTAAAATCTGCTGGTTGGTAATAACAGTGAAAAATAGGAAAATAACATTTTTTGTATTTCTCATCTACGATTAAACTTGGTGGGTTTAATAATTTTATAGATGGAATCTTGAAACCTTAGGATTTCTGGATGGGTTATGGAAAGAAGAAGAAACAAAGATTGCAAAATTACTGTATTTCTAGGCATGGTATAAGCCGATATATATGACCTAGTTTTGTTGTAATTTGAAATGGAAAAACTATTAGTTCAGAAGAAATCCATACTTGTGTTAAATACAGCCTTAAAGAGCTAAATATATTTTATAATCTAGTTACACTGCACGCAGAAATGACATTTCTAGTATTATCTTGCTTGTATGGCCTATGCAGGTTTCTGGTAAGACCACTTTCATTAGTGAGGCTTTTTAGTTTGTGCTACATAGTAATAGGTCTTGAAATAATTGTAAAATCTGGAAGCAATATAAAGGTTCATGCAGAAGACCAAATTTAACCTCAGAAATCATTAGCACTAGGATTTGGCTGTAGGCTTGGAGGGGGCATGCGTTGAACCTCACTGCAGCAAAACTTGGCTCCTTGTTTAATTTATTTGGTACCATCATAATGTAGAGGAGCTATCCCATGACTGATTAAAACTGCATTCCTTAATCCTATAGTTAAGGCCTCAAATTTACAGATTTTGAAAGTAGGTTTTTTTCCCTCTTGGCACAAAAATACTTGGTAGCTACACTTTGGATTATTTTTCCAATTGTGACATATGCTTGTCTGCTTTTTTATTGTGGTCAAAAATAATTTGTGATAGTACGTTGGTGTTTGATTACCAAAGCAATAAATTGAAGGCCATATTATGACTAAATCTGATACAAGGCTATGCCTGTCAAAATGAAAATACAGTATTGAAATGCTTTCTGGGTTTTTCTTAAATTTTTGGTATTACTTGTGTTCTGCACAGAGCAAGACAAGTACAGGGCATCAAAAGAATAACCCAGCATTGCAGATACAGATTTTTTTCAGTGAATTTCAAAATAATCTGGTTATTAGTTGTTCTCCCTCTCCCTCCCCCCCAAACAATTCATGTAGAATACTTTGCACATGGTTGCTTTAAAAATATCTAAAAACAAATGTATGGGCCCTTATTGTTCGAGTGAGTGTGCAAATAATGTTGTTCCAAGCAAAATGTGTGCGCATTTGTTTATGAAGCTTTACAAAAATGTAGGGTCCTAAATGCCGCATTTCAGTTCTCTACTTAGATCTGTGTTTAGTATATAACTGCACAAGCTATCTTGGCAGCTGTAGCAAACAATGCTTGTCTGTAGCAATATCGGTTGTTCCTGATTAACCCCTTTCACTAATGGATACCTTACTGCTGTGATGTATCTCTGCACAAGTAGCAAATATTAAACTAGTTGGGTTGTTTATGAAGAGGGATTTTGCAGTATTTATATACACGGAAGCATCACAAGATCACCTTTTAGAGAAGGTGGCCTTTATTCTTGAAGGACTTCGAGATGCTTATTGGCAAAATGCACTGCTCAAGATACATGAATGGTTTGGATTTTTTATTTTTATTTTTTTGGTGAGAGGATGTTGTCCATTTAGCTAACTAATAAGAACTTACTTAGGATGTAATTATTCCATGCTGCTTCCTATTATGACATAGTACATAAACTGTGAGTATTATCAAAAAGGAGATGGTTATTGACTGCAAAGTTACACTCACTAAACGGCCAGTGCCAGAAGGGTGAACTTGGATGTGAGGATTAAGGGCTTATTAACTGGTTCTTGTGTAAATGGCTAGGCTCTTCTGTTGCACTTCTTTGCTTATGAATAGCTAAGGAGCAAGCAAGTAGTACCCACTGTTGCTTGGCAGTACATTGGACCAAATTTTTGGATGTTGATGAGATGCCAGAAAGTATTCTGTTGACAGAACTCAGTCCTTTCCCTAGCGATGGCTGTTGGGACTACTGCACCACTGCAGTGCTGCATGAGAATTTTTGTCCTGTGCTGCTGGGGAGGAAGCATCAACTCCACCAGTTTTATTACATAGCATTTGCTGGATCTTTTAAGGCCCCTTAGAGCAGTGAAAACTATAGCAACACTGGCTACTAATTAAGGGTACCCCTTGCAGGAAGCTAGGTATGTAGTTGCATGGGGGCCATCGTTACAGCTCTAGCAGTGCAAGCCAGTATTTGGACTGCTGCATCTGAAACAGATTTTGGATTGTGAAAACACACACACTCGAAAATAGCTATGGAGGTTGCCTTTCATCTGGCCAGAAACAGTTGCCCCCTAGTGAACAGATAAGGTGTGAATGGCAATTGCACACTGGTTGGTTTTCTTATGTTAATTTCCCAGTTTGACATCTGTGTATAGATTGGCATGACAATGCAAATTCTGCTATATTTTCCCAACTAGGAATATAACATAATGCAGTATGAGCTGTGCTTATAGCTCTTTATGTTCCCCTCCTGCCTTAAAGAAGCCAGTATTATGAGACCAAAGACAGATGAATGTGTATGCAGAGCCAATGTAGGCGACAAGGCAGAAACACAGCATAAATCTGTGGAAGTTCTGTATGTAGCTCATCTACCCTTTACCTTCAAGGGCCAGTAATCTTTGAAGAGAGCATGTGTACCTCTGATGGGACAGTGTGTAGGACTTCAAGCCTGGTAGTGCCAATGATATCCTAGTATTGCTAGGCCTTACTTAGAATAGAATGGTAGAGTTGGAAGGGGCCATGAAGGCCATCAAGATGCCTTGGGACAGCACAGGAGCAGAAAGTAGCTGTAGAGTTAGGCAATCAGTCCATAGTTATTTGCAAGGTTTTTGTAAAAGTGAAAACAAATTCCTATTGCAGGAATAAGGTCTCATACATTTTGGTTATATTCCCATGACTGGATTGTGTGAGCGGATGTTTGTAATTCCCAAAATATTACACACACACAAATACCTTTTCTTTTTCTATTTTGCTTAGTACTTGCAAAGTGCTTTAAACACTTGAAAGTGCTGAATAAACATGATTGATTTAAAGTATTTATAAGCTGCCTTTTGAGATAACGTGTCTTCAGGGTGGTTTACAAGATAAAATGTTAAAACAAAAGATTACAGTTATCCAAAACAGTAGCATAAAATACTGATGGTAAATTCCTATTTAAGAAATAAAACTGGGCATCTGTCCATTTAAAAGTTGACTAGAACATTCAGGTCATTAAGGCCCATGTAGAAATCATTAGGGAGGGAGCCATGCATACACCTTGTGGAAGGGTATTCCACAAGGGTAGGGCCACCATAGGAAAGGCCCTGTCTCTTATGCCCAGCAGCCTAAAATATCTTAACAGTGAATGTGTGAACAGTACATCTGTAGCTGAACTTGGTTCCTAAGAAGGTTCTTTATAGGTGCAGGTACTCCTTCAAATACATGGTCCCAAGCCATTTGTGGCTTTAAAGGTGATCTCCAGTACTTTAAATTGGTCCAAGAAACAAAATGACAGTCAGTGCAGCTGGTATAAATAGGTGTTATATGTTTTGTCTAGCTGCAGTGAGCAGTGCAGTACTGCATTCTGCCTTAGCCGAAGCTTCTGAATCCTCTTTAAAGTCCGCTTCATACAGAGCACATCACAGTACTAGTCTTAATATATCCAAGGCATAGATGACTGTAGCAAGATCTTTTTCCAGATAGAAATGCACCTATAAATCAGTTAAAGCTAATACAAGGCAAAGGCAGAGCTTATAACTGGTACCTTTTGCATTTTCATGGATAGCAATGAATTCAAGAGAACCCCAGATCGTGCCTTGGTCCTCCCAGGGGAAAGCCAGTCCATCCAACAATTCAGCAATTTTCCCCACCTTTCCTACTATGTCTAGCTTACCTGGCCATGTGGAAAAAGCAGCATGGAAATATTATAAATAATAAATCTTTTGTATCTTTTTAATATTTTCTTATGATGCACAGAAGATCAAACCAGGTCACACAAAATGGAGGCTTAGTACTTCAACAGCAGATTAGTTTTGTTTCACATCTGTTTTAAAAAATCTGTTTTTAACTCCTTTTGTTAGCAAACCATGACACTGTTTGCTTTCCAGATTAGAATGTACTATCCAGCTAATGAGTCAATGAAACATGGTCTTAAGGGGAGGGGTGGTGCTACGGGGAACAGCCACAAGTACAATGGGAAGCTAGTGCTTCATATCATAACCATGGAAACTAGGTCGGTTTAGCACTCTAGAGTGGGACAAGTCAGTGGAGGTCTTTTCTGTGAACTCTGTTCGTTTGTCCCATTTTCAAAGCATTAGTTTCCTGTTGTGCTATCAAGCACTAGCTTTCCATTTCTCTAGTGGTCATTCCCTCAAGTGCAGGGAATGCGTGTAGCACTACAACACACATTGTCTTATTTTCCATTGCATCAGTGTTTGAGACCAGCAGCCTATATTGGGCTTCTTCATAGCCTTTGGGATTTGCTGATACATTTGCAGAACCTTGCTTCCTGCTGTGTGTTGTAAAGAAGTAGGACCTATTTTACAATGAAGACAGTTAAGGTTAAGATAGGAAAATACATCCTTGATTGTAGACAGAAATCTAATTTCTAAAGGGAGGAATTATAACTTAAATTCAATAGTCTGCTGTAATGTGGGATCCTAGAAGATCCATTAACTTAAGTAAGTATCTGTTGGACTTAACAACTTTTTGTTGCTAAAGGTAAATTTCAATCAAATGTTTATTCGTGAAACTGATTCATTTTTCCATAAGCAGTCCCACTGACTGTAGGACTACTTGCACATATGTTACTTCTTAATCAAAGGCAAGTGTGTTCATGGTGCTTGAAAGGCTCTGAATGAATTTTAACTGGATAGCTTAAAATCTATTTTTCTATGTCTATTTTTATTTACCACATACCCTTGATATAATACCATGTTTTAAAAGAAATACAAAATTATGTACTTTGGACATGTGTGGGGTACAGAGAAGGGCAACAGAATGCAGGGGACAGGAGCACAGGGGAGCAGCTCCCCTATGAGTAGTGGCTACAGCAATTGGGACTGTTCAGCTTAGAAAAAAGGCAAGTAAAGGGAGACATAATAGGGGGGTTTAAAATAATGCATGGTGCAGGGAAAGTAGCGAGGATAACACTTGAACCCAGGGTCATCCCATGAAGCTGATTTGTGGGAGGTTTACGAGTAGGACAGATAAAAAGAAGTCCTTCTTCAAACAACGTATAGTTAAACTATGGAATTTGCTGCCATTGGAAGCGGTGATGGCCACCAACTTGGATGGTTTTAAAAGGTGATTGGACGGATTCATGAGGAGGAAGCTATGAGTGGCTACTAGCCTTGCGGACTGTGTGCTACCTCCTTCACCAGAGGTGACTTGCCTGCATGCTCAAGTTGCTGAGGAGCTTGGGCAGGTGAGGGTCTTGCACCCATCCTGCTTGAGGGATCCTGTGGGCAGCTGGTTTGCCATCGTGTGAATGGAGCGCTAGGCTAGATGAACCTTTGGTCCAATCCAGCATGGCTTTTCATGCTTTTCCTGTGACATCATCAGGAAAAAGTAAGCTGGAGATAGCTAGAGAAAATAATTTTAGAGGGGCTGATTTATATGATTTATCCAATAACATCTTTTACCCGGGAAGCAGAATGTGTTCTATATGTTGTTTTTCCTCCTGCTTTTGCTATCTATGATAATAAAATACTACACTCTGGATTATAAATTGTGACATCTGTTTTTCAATATTTGCCATATCTGATCCTGCCCTTGGATATGGCCAGGGTTTTAAAATGCTTTCTGTTGTGAAGCTCAGGATGGTGCTTTAAGGACTGCAGGGGTATTGCTTTTTTATACTGCTCAAGCGGATCCAGATTGTGTTCATTTCATTTAAAACACATGCACACAACTGGTTGTACAACTGAACCTAGAACTGAAAATTACTCAGATTTTTATCTGGGTTGGTACAGCTTGAAATGTGTTCAGCAAGCGTGAGACAATTTTTATTTGGGCAATAAAGCCTTTTTTGGGGGAGCCCTCCCTTGTTTCTATATAGCTAAAATTAGTAGCAGAATTAAGAGCTCTTTTAAAAATCATGTACCGTTGGGACAGTGGCTGAGGTAGTTTTGTGGATCTGTAACCAGGCATACATTTTCCCTTTCCTGTTCCAGCATTCTAAATCTTCCTGCTTCTACCCTGCAATTTAGCATGTGAAGCTTGAATAAGAGTAATTCCCTTGTGGCAGGAACCTGTTAGGTGTTGGCTATGATACCATGGAAGCCAGCCTACTTCCTGTTCCCTGAGCCTTTTAGAGCAGAGGTTCTGGGAGACACTGGGAATCCATGAGCTCCATTCAGGCAGTCTGCAGATAGCTTGCAGAATGGTTAAGAATATCTGTACTTGGCACTGCCCTTGCTTTATTTCTTCTGATCTCCTGACCAAAGTACATACTTATGAGTGGCATTGTGCTCAAGTCCAAATACAGAAGGAGAAGAAACATTAAGCCTGACCGAATACTAAAGCTGACAAACATGACATCCAGCTTTATGGAACTTAGCTTAAAAAAACCAGGTACATCTATTACATTAGAAAGGCAAGATTACAGTGATTAAATTATGAGTTTATATCAGCTGTGGTTTGAAGAAACAAAAAGCAATTTAATAGGCTGCTGATAGTCATGGCAGTTTTAAAAGAAGGCTGGACAAATTTGTGGAGGATATGGGTCAGTGGCTACTAGTCCTGCTGGCTATATGCTACCTCCATTATCAGAGGTAGTATGCCTGTATAAATCAGTTGCTTGAGCACCCTGTTTGTGGAATCCTGTGGGCAACTGCTCCCCTGCCATGTGAACAGAATGCTGGCTTAGATGGACCACTGGTCGGATCCAGCATGGCCCCTCTTCTGTTCAAGTGCTTTGCAAAGAGGTGGGGGTGGGTTGAGCAGTGCTGTTTTACAACATTTTAATTTCTTGTTCCTTCCCCCTTTTTAGGACTAAAATTAATTGCTCATATATGTGAATGTTCACATACCAACTTTCCTGTTTTAAAGTAGGGGCATACAGCACGTCTGCCTGATTCCTGGGCCATCTGCTGCTCGGCCTGCAGTGATTTATGTATGTTTATGGATGTTGTGATTCCAGGATCAAAACTATGGGAGAATATTTTGTAGTCCCAATTCTGTGGTAGTCTATTTCTCTTCACCTTACATGGCTAACGGAGCTAATGATCAAAGCAAATAATTTCACCAATGGAGTTACGTTGTTTGTTACTAAGAATGTTTCAGTAAGATGCTTAAGATGTGTTATACCAAGAAACAAAGAGCAAAAGGAGCAGAAATATTTGGATCAACATAATACTTTATTACTGCAGTAAGTACATTTTGAAACCTCCTGGCTCCTTAGTTGTTCTGTAAATTGGCAATTATACATTGGAAATATTTTTTACAGCTGTAACTATAAGGGTTCTTTAAATAATAGTTTTAAAATGTTTGTTTCAGAACTCTAAAGCTTTTTCTTTGGAATTATGAGCACTATGTAATACAGTACATAAAGCATGATGACTGAACAGATGCCTGTTCTATACATTCAATTAAATTATTTTCATCCTCAGGAAACTTGGTTACTAATGCCTCAGCCTTCAAAGACTTCAGTTTAAAAGGTGCATCCCTGCCCTTGCTTACAAGCAAGTTTATCACACCCAGACAGGCATTTGATTCTACAATGTTCAGTGTTCCTGTTGACAATCTGAGGATGAGATTTTTTCCCCTTGGGGAAATACCAAATAGAAATCTTCAGTGGAAGCTTTCAGGTGTTACAGTTTGGGTGCTACGGGTACAAACTGTGGTACACCCTGGTTCTTTAGTCTGAGTGCAGGTATACTTCGCCTAGGTTAAGAGTAGGGTGAAAAGTATCAGCACAAAAATCCATTGTGGTGCAAGGGGTTATACAAAAAGTAAATGTCATAATTTTATGCTCTTTCTTCTCTTGTACCACACTGCATTCTTGCTTAATTCCAAAGGCTAATGCCAGTGTTCCTTATTTGGTTCTTTGCTGTGTTGTCTTAGGGGATGTTTTTAGTCCTCAACTTCCAGGGCCCCAAACCTTTAGGTTATGTGAGAACCTCTTAGAAATTGTTTTTAAAAGCTATGGTGGGGAGATTTGGCCAAAATCGGGTGGTTAGAGGGCAAGTCTTGTGGATTTTATGACGGCTCTACCCTGCTTTCTCCTTCCATGATTTGAGCATGAGCTCTTCCATTTTAAATATTGTCATGCTTGTGGAGTAGATGAAAATGGAACAGTTTTGCCAGCACAGTGGGAGTATATGCAATTTGCAGACACTGTGCTTGTATTCAGAACATCCCAGAATAAGATTTGACTGTGTACTGCTGCAAAAGATGCAGATGTTCCAAAGTTGTATTTACAGCAAAGCTTTTGAAAGCAAAATATGTGGCATAATTGTGTGTGTTTTTTTTTAAATTTCTAATGCATTCACCAGTACTGCAATGCACACTCTATAAGCTTTGAATCTTGGGACTATGTAGTCTTAAACAATGCCTTCATTTTTTCTCTTGTAAAAAGCCTTTATGATTTTAAACTATTTTCTCTGGCCCTTTTATTTATTTATTTATTTATTAAAACATTTTTATGCCGCCCCATTTGCCGAAGCCTCGGGAAGGCTTACAACAAAAAAAATGTATCAAAAATCAAAATGAACTTACGTTATTCTGTATACATTGAGAATTAACTGAGAATTCATGGAAATTGAAAGCAGCATAACATGTGCAATACCTGAGCTAAAATAGATGTATCCTTACACTTCTGGACACTCTGATAAGTAATGTTACATTTTTAAATATTATTTCTAACCAGACTTGAGGAAAAACAACAACTTAAATTTTCCTTCAAGTAGTGTGAGATGTAGAATACTCACAGAAGTTTTTTGCTATATATAAAATATTTCTTTATTTCCATCAGTGTTTCCCTTTGCAAAAATACTTCTTAAGAACTGTGAGGTCTAATTAATTTCTTATAAACTTCTTGTGTCTTGAAAAAATCTATAAAATAGTGTGTTAATACTTGTATGTTTATGAGAAAATAGCAGCTTTTTTTTTTACCTGTTAGCAGTTTGTATTTGTTAATGGGGGTATGTAGTTATTTATTCATGTAATCTGTATTAGCCAGGCTATTAGTGCAATTACTTACTGATTCTTCATAGGCTTTCCAGTTCATTCTCTTTTGGGTCATTTGTTAAAGCAAAACTTAAGATATACTGTAGCAAACTAGTAAATTCCAGGCACTAATGCTTTCTTGTGACAGTGGCCACCAATTTAGTTATACTACAAAATATTCTGTCAAACTTCATGTGTTTAGGTACTCTGTGGTCATGAAAGTGATTGTTCCACTGCATCATACTGGGTGGAAATATTGATCCATCAAGTAGCAGCTCTTCAAGTTCTCTATTGGCAGTACCTGACACTTTTTTAAGCATAAGATGATGGGAATTGCAGAAAACGAGTGCTCTGCCTCCAAGCAAAGTGTGTTGTCAGCTCTCCACAATGAAGCAAACATTTGCTTCACAGAGATAAATGAGTTCCCTTTTTGAATGCTACAACATGAAACAAAAAGTAGAATTGCTAGTGCTTCACAGAACTGCTTTTTGCTGCATATTTTAATGTGTTATTCATGGACACCTAATTTAATGTAAATGGTATGTAAGAGGCACAAGGCAAATTTCCCCAAAATGTAAACCCACTTCTGTTGAAAAGGTTGGTTTGATTCCTTTTTTCCTTAATTTCCCCTACAGTAAAACTACTTGATAACTGGTTCCCATAGTAAAGTGTGTGTTGGCCAAAGTAAAAGTTGCTTTAGGATTTAAAGGGTTAGCACTGGTTTATTAGGCAAGTTAGCTGACCTCTAAAGGTGACTTCTGATGTTACACGAAAACTAGGTCCTAATTTGCTTTCATCCCGTTGTGCTCAGATATTTGAGGTGTACAGTAAAACCAGCACAGCGACTGGCAGTTGGCTTAGGATCTTGGCTGCAAGGTTGACCATGTGTCTTTTGACATACACATTAATTTTTGAGCGTACAGAGAGCGTGGTGACCTGTTGTGGAAATGTGTGGACGCATCCTGTCTCTCTGTCAGTGAAGCAGCTTTTAATGAACAAGAGTAGGAGGAATATGCTATATTACTTCTTGGCAGTAAGATGTATGTTATGTTATTACCATATGAAAGTTCAATGCATTTTTCCTAGTAAAACTATGTATATTTTAATTTCAAGATATTGTTCAGTTATGAAGGTTCTACCTGAACAGATGTATTTTGTCTATGAAAAATGTTTAGAAATCATTATAGAAGTGTTTCACTAACTGTGGCCTGGCCAGCTTTACCTGTGCCGGAAAAAGGGAAATGGTCTATGGTGGTAGCAGAATAAAACCTTTGGATATTGAGAGAGTGAAAGAAGGAAAAAGAATGGGCTGAGATCCTTTGGGGAATCATTCTGCCTCTGGGGAGTCATAAAGAAGGATCAGTGTGAAATCAAAAGAATTACATAAAGAAATAGAGGAACAACCTGTTTGTCTTCAGTGTTTCCTAATCAGGTAAAGAGAATTTACATAGCCTCCATTTTCTGACTCAAGGCAGTGTGTGCATACATGAGCTGAGTTTGGAGAAAGGGTGACTATATTTAATATCTACTAGTGTCTCCTCATATTTTAAGAATATTAAATTAGTATCTTTTGTAGACACCTTGCAAGACGTAGTGGAGTAAAACTGGCCCTGCACAGACTCTATGACCATATCTAATTAATTATGGTGCCTAGGTGACTAATTCCTAAGAGTTTCAATCTTTCCCTGATGCTCTGTTGTCCCAGATGTAAAAAAAAAAAAAAATCACGTGGCTTTTTCTCCCTTTCTATGGCTAGAACAACTTGCAATTGACAGGTTGAGTAGAATTCTTGGCACCTTGACTCTGCTAAAAGGCACATGATAATGCCTATCAGCAGCGGCACAAAATGAGTTCTGGTGGCTCATATATTTGATCTAAGTTCTTCACCGAAATATGAGAAAGGTAGAGTTCTTACTAAAATAAAGCATTCTGTGAATATGCTCAAATTTAATTACACACTTCTCTTCTAATGGGATTTAGTAGTCTTTCTTTTGTTAATCTTTGCAATTACTCTGTCAGGTAGAAACTTGCTTCCTTTTTGACTGGTGGGGAGCTGACACTGGTAGAAGGTGCCTTGCCTAAGGCTACCTGTTAAGTTGGAGGTTGGAAGTGGGTAACTTTGGCTGGGTGACTTGTGGCCCTATGGATGTTATGGCTTGTAATTACCAGCTCTAGCCATCATAGCCAATGGTGCGGAAGGATGAGAACTGTAGGACAACATTTCTGAAAGGCAATACATTGCCCACCTCTGCTATGTGTCCTCCTTTATTTGATTGACTGGACCAGGTGGGCATCTATTCTTCACAAAATTTTGACCTTTTCTTGGAGGATCGTAACATTGTCTATTCACCCACATTACCTTCTTTTTTGAAAAGTGAGAGTTGAGGTTCATTTACTTGCTAAGGATTCTAAATAATTCTCAAATTATGTTTAATTCCACTTGCCCCAAGCTTTTCAGATCTTTCTGATACACAGATATGGATATAAAATAGGACAACTCCTTATTCATTTAAGGTAGGCCATTATACCCTTTCTTCCCACATGTTACAATTCTTCTGTTTTGATTGTAAATGGCCTTTTCATAGTTTTATGTATAGAGTGCAATTTTGAGCAGTGAACATGCCCAGTCATGTACCTACTGAATTTCAGATGGTGCCTCCAAAGTGTACTAATGTCTCTTAGTACTTCAGGAATGCAAAATACTGTTTGGGAATCTGGTGTAGAAAGAGGATACAGAGAATATAACATGCCTGTAACAATAGCATGGTTTTGCTCCCATTTCCAAATTGCTATTTGAATTCAGGGAATTTTTTTAAAGAGCAGTTGGATTATTCTTGGGATGGCAGGCAGTTTCTGAAATGGTGAATAGTCCAGATATGCATAACCCCTATGAAACATGGCTGTACTGTAAAATTTAAATTGCTAATGTGATACTGTTCAACACATAAGAAGTTTTGGGTCTGTCTGGTTGAGGGTCCTGAGTATTTCAGTGGAAGGCTGTAAATGGCCTGAGGAACCATGGAAGCTGAGATCACCTAACCTTTAAAGATTTTGCGTCCTTCATATCACATGCTGACACAGCTTTATGCTGTTCTTAATGCAAGGTAGTGTGGTATTGTTACTCCAGTGTGCCAGTTCCTCACCCAGAAGAAGGGTGCTTTGCCTTTCATAGTTAAGTGGTGATGTGATACTGGGTAGGTGTGACTCTTCTTGTTGCAGGAGGACTGCAGCGACAGGATAAGGCCTACTTGGTAATCTCTCTACCTTATAGGGAGGAAAGTAAATCACTCTTCAAGACCAGTTAGTAATTTTTAATGTTTATGCAGCTGTTTTTGTAAGTATTCAGAGCAACCTTACATGTTAGGGCACTATGTTAACTCCTATTGAAGATATAAAGCAGGGAAGTAATACCTGCCTATCTGTTTGTGATTGGCTGAACCAAGGAACATCAGATTCAGGGCTCCTGCTTTTCAATATTAGGTTAGGGTAGAAATAAGTTTGTAGAAACAATGTATGCAAGAGACTAAAATGCAGAATTCATTATTTTTATATGCAGTGATGAGAATGCCTCATGTGGAACATCAGTTACTAATAATTACTGCCATGCTTGGCCATGCAAATATTCCTTTAAAGAATAGCACCGTGCTCTTATGAAATAGTAAAATATTTGAGCTAAGCTATTGCCCATTCTGGGCACAGTGATGCCAAGCTGGTAGAAGTTGGCAGCTGAAGACTCAGCAGGGAAGGTTCAGAATATTGACCATTCACTGAGGAAAAACTGCTGCATTTTTAACATAGGAGGAATAGATAAATATAAACCTGGTTCACACGTAATGCTATCCATGGCTTATAGTGCCTTGCAGAGTGCTGTCTCGCCTTTGACTTTTCAAAATTCTGTTGTGCTACAGTCTAGAACGAAATTGTAGTCATCAGGATTGTTACTACATACTTGATGTGAACAAGATGCTCCACACTGTGAAAGGATAAAATAAAAAAATGTGGCACAAATGTTAGCTAAACAAAAGCAGACAGTCACTTGTTGGTTGCCTAAGTATTCATCTTCTTTGCTGTGACATGCCTAAATAAACTCTGATGCAACCCCTATCTGCAGAAGTCACACGCTCTGTATAGTGGAATGGAGTCCACTTGTTTGCAATTAGAATATCGCATGATCTCAGATTAAATACTCCTGTTTCTGGAAGTGCGCAGAGTTTGTTGGAAAGGATAACTAAGCAAGCAGCATCAGGAAGAACAAGGACTTATCAAAATAACTTGCAATAAGTTAAGAATAAAGTGCAAAAGCACCAATCTTGGTTGGGCTGTTAAAAATAACCTAAATTATGAACATCCCCATAGTATTGCTAGATCCATTATTACAAAATGGAATGAATATGGATCAAATATTAATCCATCTAGAGAGGGCTGTCACCAAAATTTAGTGACTCAGGAGGGCATTAGAGAAACAACCAAGAGGCCAATGATAAATCCAATGAGCTGAAGAGAACTGCCATTAAGATGGGAGAAACCATTCATGGAACAACTGTACTTGGGCTTCCCACAAAGTTGGAGAAGATGGCAAGAAGAAAGTCACTGCTGAAATCAACCTCTATTAAGGCCTGTGCTGAGTTTTCAAAAAGTCACGTGGGAAAAACAGTCCATGTGAAAAAAATGTTATCTGGTCTGAGGAAAAGAAATAGAGCTAAATGCAGGGCAATACTAAAAGAAATCCGTTTTAGTCTACAAAGCAACAGGGAATGAGGTGCCGATTCAACTTCCAGCAGGACTATAAGCCTAAGCACATAACCAAAGTAACTCTGGAGTGGTTTAAAACCAAGAACCAGTATGTCTTAGAATGGCCCAGTTAAAGCCCAGATCTTAGCTGGATAAGAATTTGTGGCAAGACCTGAAAAGAGCTGCTACTTCTTAATGATTCACATCCAACCTGACAGATCTGGAGCCATTTTTCCAGGAAGAATTAGCAAATATAGCAAGATCCCGATGTGCAAAGCTAATGGAGACTTACCCAAGAAGACTCACAGCTGTAATTGCTGCCAAAGATGCTTCTACCAGTGTTGACTTTTTGGTTGTGTAAGTATTCATCCCACTAAGTCCCAGTTTGTTTTGTTTACTTAAATTTTGTGCCACAATAATAAAAAAAACTTTGCACTTTCAACATGTTGAATATCTTGTTATATTGAGTAGTAACAGTGCCAACCACAACCATTTTAATCTTGGTTTGCAATATCTAGGGATGTGGAGGAATCTATATTAGGACCAGCAATCCAACAAATTCCTTGGGTTTGGCTCCCCGGGCTCTGGCCCTCTTTGTCACGCCTGTGAATCCAAGTTCCTGGTGAATGTGCCCAGAGTTTGTGTGGCGTTCGCCAGGAATCAGGCCCTGTATGACCGATGCATGAGCAGCATCCCACTTCCATGTCTCATGTAGCAGCCTTTGTTTGTGCTGCTGCACGTGATGTGGAAGAAGGTTGCTGGTTGTTCCACTGTCATTCTGCAAACGCTAGAGGGGTGGATTCTGCAGAGTTTTGTCGCAACATTAGTGAAATAACAAAATGTGGAAAAGTCAAGGGTGCGCATGACTAACCATGCAAGGCATTATATTTAACTCAGAGTTTAACTTGGTGGTTATTTAACAAACTCTTTTGTTGGATTGTTTGTTACCCTCCTTTGCCTTCTTCCTTCATGTATCTTAAATACCTTTGTGATGCTGTATTATAGTGTGTGAAGTGTTTTGTTTTTGTTTTTCCTACCACTCTTGGTTGTTGCATCTGTAGTCTAGTGAAACAACTCACCGTTCTGGGTTCATTAATAATGTTAGCCCACGGTTTAAGCAAGCTAGAATTCACAACAACTAATATTGGTTTGTTAATGCAGCTGGGTTCACACAGCACTTCATTCCAGATTTTGACAACTCATGAATTATGTAACCATGAGTTAGCGTTATATGCAAATCATGTTATAATGAAGTGTTGTCAGGCTAGCGAGAAATGCTAGAGTAGGACTGGTGTCAATATTTTGCCAAAAGTGGACTTGTTTTAGGTATCACCTTTACAATTTCACTTTCCTCCTCTTCCCTATTGGTGTGGTGGAGGCAGTTCAAGCAGGTGGTTTCCACATCATATGGAGAACTGTGTCGTAAACATCTATGTCTGATTTGATTTCAATATCTTAGTCTTCAAAGTAGATACTGGATTATGATATCTTTAATAGATTATAGGCAGTCCCTGGGTTATGAACAAATTTTCTTCCTGACAAAATGGATATTTGCCTTTAAATCATATGTCAGATCACATGTGGTTGGCCCTCCATGTTTGTGGAAGTTAGGAGCATAGGGCTCCCATGAAAGTGGAAAAAACATGAATATCTCTAGCCACCACCGCTGCCCCCTGCCCCCCTCAAACTCACTAGTGCTTCCTCTTTCCAGCAAGGAAATGTCAGAGGGATTTCCCTCTCTGGATAGGTGGGGCTGGAAGTCATGCTTTGGAGGCCTCCCCTCTCCCCTTTCACTTTTTCCCCTCTATGGTGGTGATGGTTTTCCGCAGTGATTTTAAAAAATAGTATTTATGGCAGCTTGTTCGTAATATCGATTGTTCATAACTCAGACATTTATAGCTTGGGGACTGCCTGTACCTGACCTCTTGAAGATGGGTGTGGGAGTAGAATTTGTAATCTTGTAACGTAGAATGGTATTCCAAATATGTATGCATCAAAGTTTATTCTGATATTTTGACATTCAAGAGTTAGAATGTTTATAAAAAGAAAATGGAATGTTGCACAGGGTAGTGCTTCTTTCTGCTTGGTCAAAACATCATTGGTCCATGTTTATAACCCTAGCCACAGAAAGCTATTCTGAATATAGTTGTGTGTCACTTTGGAAAGATGCTTGGAATTTGCTGAGTTTTCAGGAGACAAGAGTTCCATAATTGTCGAGGTGACTCATGGCATTCAAACATGGTGCATAGAGGGCATTAGCAACAAGGCACCCTTTCTGGTTGTACATAGATACAGGGGAGACTTTAAGCAATTCATACTTCACTTAAAGGAACTTTTAATACCAGGAATACCATGCTTTAATAGGAGTAGTAAAACAAACAATTAAATTGGAGGTTTAAAATTGGATATTTGCCTATACAGTAAGAGATGATTCCAACATCCACCAAACTGCCTGGGCTGAACCCAGGCATGTCTGTCATGAACAGAAAGTCTCCGTTTGTTTGCAGGTGGAATTCAGATCCCTCAGAGGCTTACTGTTGGAGGGGCAGAGTTTTTAGGTTATTTGAATCGGAAGCTCCTACTGCTACCTCCAGTGTTATTTTAGAGCCACAGTATTCAAGTGGAACTCCAGGGTTCTGTGAGAATCATCCAGGGGTTTACTCTTACGATTACAGTGAAATTGTAAGATCTTCATTACTTTGTTTTGTTTAAAAGAGAAAAATCTGTAATAAGGTAAAGTCTTCATTCATTTAAGTTCACACAAGCCATTAAAAGCAGATTAATTTGTTTTAAAGCCAAAGTGGTATTGTTTGAGTGGATTCAGATTGTAAGAAATATGCAGTAGTGACTCTAAGCAATAGTAGACTCAGTCCCTCAAAGTTAAGAAGACATATGAAGAGAAGTACCCACATTTGATAGGCAAAAACATAGAATAGTTGAAGCATGACTATGAAGAGCTCAAATGCAAGAAACAGTATTTTTCAAAATTTATGTACAATGATAAGAAAATTCGCTTGAATCTTCCTGCCTCATTAGATATCATTTTGCTAAAGAAGGGGAGGCATATACACTTGGTGAAAAAATAGTAAAACCTTGTGCCGAAGATCTAATTACCTGTTAGATTGGAAAGAAATCTGCCAAAGAAATGGATAGCGCACCACACAGATACAATTGTTGCTAGGTGCATTAGCAATATAGCACTTTTTTGTGAATTGGTCTCGTTGAAAATATTTTCTCCATGGTTTTACAATGCAGTTAGTTGAATCTTTCGACATTGCTGGTTTGGCTATTTTAATTGTTCTCGTATGCTATTTTTTTTAACTGTCCGTGAGAATATTCTTATGTGCCAGCCTCTTAAGGTTAGAGCTACTGGTGAAAACACTTTTGATGTTATAAATACATGGAGAAGCATGGACTATCTTCAGATTTATGGTTTTCCATTTGTGCCAACAGAGAAAAATCTTTATTGGATTCATAAGGAGGAGTCATATCAAGAATAAAAATAATAGCCCCATGTATTCAACATGCTCATTGCTCTCTATACCATCATGCGCTGAAATTAATGCCAGAGAAAAAGACATTTTAGATGATGTGAAAATCATTAATTTTATCATGAGTGAACTAAACGCAAGATAATTATTACCTTGCAAGGAACTATCTAGTTCTCACAAAACAGAGGTACACTAGCTATTCTGAGGACCGTTTTTGAACAGGTTGTATGAGCTGAAAGAAGTAAAATTTTTAAACTCAACTGAAAAAGGATTATTGCTCACAATTATTTGACAACATATAGGTTCAGATTATGGTGTATCTTGCAGCTCTATTTTCAGTTTTAACCAAAGTAAATATATTCCTCTAAGGGACCCAAATGCATATATTTAGAGTTAATGATAAATGTCCTAAATTTAAAATTCAATTTAAGGATTTCATACATATGAAAAAATTATGGAAACTGTTTTGAAAATTTAAGTGACTTCATGATAAAAATGAAATGAATCTTCATAAAATTGCTCAAGAACTCATAATAGAACATTTGTTGGATCTACAAAAAACCATTAAGAGAATAATTCCAGCACAACAGAATCCTATGTATAGATTAAAAGCCCATTTTAATCATTGTCAAAATGATTATTTATCAGTGAAAGACAGGAAACAATTAGTTGATATATTTATAGATTGGCATTAAAAATTAAGTCTCAGCAAGAAGAACTTCCTGATTTTTGGTTGCAGGTTTACAGTGACGATTCTGAAGTGTCCATGCAATAAAGATTCTTGTTCCTTTTGTTACAACTTATTTGTGCAAAAAGGCTAAAACGGATGCAGAATCAGAAATACACTTAAAACTATCATCAATATCACCTCAGTTTGATTTTCTTTGTGGCAAAAAACAAGCATATCCAAGTCATTAAGATGAAGTATATTTTTCATATTTTTCATTAGTGATGCTATACTAACATTTAGTAATATATTCAGTAAATTGAGTATTGTTTAGTTTCTAAGTAATAAATGGGTTTTATGCATTTATAAATGGTTTCTGTTTGCATTATATGAAACGTATTATTGCAACATTAATTTTGTTCAAATAAAATGCATTACATGAAATGTTCTGCATTGATTTTTCACATTGAGAAGGGTTCCTTGGGTATCTCAAGTTGAACACCATTGTTCTGTTCCTCCAGTTCTCTGCGGCAGCTTTTCTGGAGGCACAGAATCTAATACAAAGCAGAAGTGGTCTGAACACACTGACCCAGCCACCTCGTTATAGGTGGTACTTCACTGAGCAAAATTCTAGACCCATTCCCCTGGTTCTGCTAAACCTGCGAGGCTGCAGTCCAAAGCACAGTTCCTACGGAGCACGTTTCATAGTAGTTTTTTTCTTAGTAAATGTGGTTAGGATCATGTTGCACATGACGTCCTCTAGTTAACAAGCAGAAAGAGCATTCATACTGAAACTGGGAAGTAGGATATATTACTGTGCTGTTGTTTTGGATGTTTTACAGTGGATTTATTCTGACTGTAGCAATCTGCTGAATTACTGATGCAGGAATTCTGGATTCTAGTCTCCATTCAGCCATGAAGCTCACTGGGTGACTTCTAGCCAGTCAGTGTCTCTCAGCCCAGCCTACCTCACAGGGTTGTTATTTATTTATTTATTTATTTATTTATTTATTTATTTATTTAGACAACTTATATGCTGCCTCATTGCATGAGCCTCGGGGTGGCTTACAATCATTAAAATCCTGTATAAAATGCAAAAAATTTATCAAATCAATAGAATACATAAAATTGTGAGGATAAAATAACACAATTGTGTTATTGTGAAGATAAAATTAAGAGCAGGATGAGACTTCGTAAGCCACCTTGACCTTTTTTCAGGATAGAGGTGGGATATAAATATAATGAATATAAAATACATTTTGTACTTGCTTTCAAGCTTAGTATGCTAGTTTCAAGGACTGTTTGTGTCTACCTGAATTTGCAGTTGTTTCATCAATGTCTTCAGCTCCAAAATGAATAAATCAAATTCCATTTACTGGCAATAGTAAAAGCCAGTACTAGTAGGGAAGTAATAGCAAGTAATCAGTAATTTCCTTGCATGTAGTTCTACAATTTTCCTCATGGCAACTTACATTAACAGTACATGAAATACCTAATATAGGTATAAAAATAGTTAATTTTTAAATTTGAAGTAATTCTCTACATATATTTTAAAATTTTCTAAAGACTTCTATTGTAAACATACTTGGTGGCTAATAAGGACTGCGTCTTTAGTAATATTCCTCCCACCCCTGACTATGACAGATAATTTTGTATAAAGCTGCCAACAGTATTCCCTACAGGATGGTCTTTTAAATGTTTTTTCTTATTCAATTAATAAACAAACATTTCTTGGAAAATTACAAGTTGACCTCAAGAGCAGAGTCAAGAATTGCAGGCAAAACCTTTGCATGTAGTTAAACAAAACCTCATTGTTAACCTAGTCGTATCCTGAGCAAGTTTATAATGCTTATCTGGAGGGAAAAGACAAGATTTTACACTTTAGATAGGTAAGCTAAGTAGCATATTTGGACAAATATTACTCTCATTGAAAAATGCATAAAAGCAATCAAATAGAAATGCAGCTAAAAGGACTGCTGTTCATATGTAGGAGTTGATTTTAAGTGTTGGTAAATGGGATAGTTAAGTTTGATGCTTCGACTAAAATTATTCTGAACAAATGCATTTATACATATATGCATGTATACATTGTTGCATTGAAATAATTGTATAATTTAAAAATTATTTGGTAAATATTTAATATTATCAATCCAAACTGTATTACTATATAAATATTTAAATATGGATAGGCAGGAAGGCTAAATTTGGAAATTATATGTCCACAGTGATCTTTTTGTTTTTTGTTGAGCGTTTGCTGTTTTGCTCAAGAAAGATTGAACCATGAAAGTATTTCCAAAAGGTGGCTTTAACTACTGTATGTGAGAATTCTTGGTAAATGTGTTACAGATGGACTTAGACAACAAAATAGTAATATCTACAATGAAAGTGATCCGGTCTCAGTTAAATATTTATGTAAATTGCAATGTTGGTCTGGCTACCCTGAATGAAATTTCAAAGGGTGCCCTGTAATCCTGTTATCTGGAACACTAAGCAATTTGGAATACCAATATTTGCAGGAAATAGAATTCCAAGACCTGCTGTTTTTATTGTGTAGTATTTGAAATTACTGATAACTATAGCACAAAACAAATGACGTTCTGTACTGAGATTCTTTTTAAAGGTTTAGTCACTGTTTCAAGCAAAGTAAATGGATGAGCTTTTTGTTAGGGGTAGCTTTGTGCTTACTGTCAGAAACAGTTGTTTTGTGTATGATTTACAAATGCTTCAAATTTTTTAAGGATTATTTTGATAGATGTATACTGTGGGGAGAAAAGATAAAATGGCAATCTACCTGGAATAAAAGAGACATCAACAAGATAAGCCAGTGTGGTGTATTGGTGTAGTGGCTAAGAGCATGGGACTGGGACTCAGATGATCTGGATTCTAGTCCCCTCTCAGCCATGGAGCCAACTGGGTGACTTTGGGCCAGTCACAGACTCGCAGCCCAACCTACCTCACAGGGTTGTTGTTGTGCGGATAAGATGGAGGAGGAGAATGATGTAAGCTGCCTTGAGCCCTGTGTAGGAAAAAAGGAGGATATAAATCAATCAATCAATAAAATAAGGAATGCATTAAGAGCTTTGTTTGGAGAGGACTTGGCCCTCTTAGCCGGAAACATATCACCACTTAATTTATATAAATATATGGCAGCCTGGATATTCTTCACTAATTATGCAATCCTGTAGGAATGCCTGTGCTTAAGTAGAATTCTGTATGAAGCCACTGAAATCTGTTTTTTAATTAGGATTTGAAGAGTCAAACTGGTTTTAGTTGGCAAAAGAAACCTTGAAGCAGATATGCTAACATTGTTCTGTGATTCCTAAATGTCATGCATTTACTAAAATTTCAAAATTGTACAGTGGTACCTTGATTCAGGAACTCTGGTCACAACCCGAATTGGTCATGAACCAAGTCAAATTTGCCCATAAGGTTCAATGTAAATAAGGTTAATCCATTCTGTAAATATTTTTTATCACAAAAATTTGAAACAAAGTAACAACCATAAAGTAACAACTTTGCCATCTTGTACTCAAAGGCCAGATCAGTCACACAAATACCATGCTCATGCTTTTCTACAATATCCTCCTTCAATTCCTTATTTTCTTCAAAACCTTCTTACCATTTTTGTTCTGCACGTTCTGGTCACCTTCATTACCGCTCTGCATGTTCTTTTTATCACCATGCTTGCTCTGCACTTTCTTTGGAGCCATTACCAGCAAGTGACCACAGGTCTGTCTGCGACTGTGAGTGGGGAAGATGGCTGCGATTGCGATCATGCTAATGCAGGGAAGATGGACACGATTGCGATTGTGTTCGTGCAGGAACATGGCCGCGATTGTGGTCATTACCCGATGTGGAGTTTGCGAACGGAGGCAATTTTTTTCTGAAATTTTTGTTCGTGAACCGATTTGGTTGTGAACTGAGGGGTTTGTGACCTGAGGTACTACTGTATTTCCAAGCAGAGTATGTTTAAGGTAATTTGCACAAGTTGCCATGAAACTTAAGAGGAGATCCATGCTATGTACAATGACAATGAAATTATCCCATTAAACAGGAGAATTAAAATTTCTTCTAGAATGAATGTTTTTACTTGGAATCTAAAGCAGTAAGATGCAATCCAGTATTCCTTGCAAAAAACTATGGAGGCTTAGTTTGTACATCACAACCACTTGAGTTTTTTTTCTTTAATTCTGTGTTACTGAGAACAAATGAGTTTCCTTCTGTTTGCTTTTTGATTACTAAATAACCCAGGAATGCTCTGTGATGTTTATTGTGATGTGTGAATCAAGGACACTGGCTTGCCTCTCCCCTGAGAAGATAGTTAGAGAGAGACAAGCTGTTCTCTGGGTTGTTGAGCAATCCTACTTGTAGCAGGAGCGATTCAGTAGCACATACCAGTGCACACTGCTGTTCTTAACAGCCCAGTGTTTAAGTAAAATCTGGGCTGTCATTCAATGAAAACTAGGATATTGTATATTCAGATCTAATTCTCCATGGAAAAGAAACCTCTTGACTTGATTGCACAGAGATGTGACACTCATTTAGGAGAACAGGTTTTCTTAAAATGCAAGATTTTTTTGATAGTATATATTAAAATCCTTTGTCTTGTTTTGTTTGCCCTTGCTTTGTCCTATTTATGGGCAAAATAAATTTCACAGCAGTGAGCCTCATACTGCATATGAATAATTATCCAAATGTGGTTTTGATAAAACATATCTTATATTTATAATTTCACTTTGATTTGGGGTCACCAGTTGTCTCCCTTATACCCAGTAATGCTTCAGAAAATGCTGCAGCCCCTGGTGCTTTATCTCATTCTCTGAGTCCCTAATAGTTTGCTTTAATTAATTACTGCTTCACAGCCTTTAAAAAAGTATAATTATTGGTTCTTTTTGAAATCTAATTCAAAAAGCTATTTGTTTTATCTGTTGGTAGCATTCTCTTTCTAAACTAATATATGTGTTTATTTACAGGAACGCACGAGAACCTTTGACATGCATTCACTGGAGAACTCGCTAATTGACATAATGAGAGCTGAAAGTGATACACTGAAAGGTAAATTTAGATTGTTATTTTCCTTCAGTAAATAATTAAGCTGACATAGTTGCACACAGTATGACGTTTCAGTATATATAGACTAGTTGAACAGTTGCTTCTTCCTTCTACTTGCTATTTTGTCCAGACCTTCATTTTTCCATGTATCTCAAGTTATAACACATTTGTATATACCTAATAACTTCTTTGTAATAATAAAATTTAGGGGCATCATTTCCAATGTTTTAAATGACTTTGAATTGGTAACACTTTTAAAGTATGGGATTTAAAATTGAGACTGATCCATACAATCCTTCTAGTCAGTTGGCATAGTTTCCTGAAAAGATTATTTATACAATTAATATGGCTCAGGCAATTATTTCCTTTTGGTATAGCATAAAATAAATTAAAGGATGGTTAGAATATTAGATGTTTTGTTAAATTAGAAGGGAATCAAATGAGTTAGTTCTTGAGCTATGATAGTAATATCTGTTTTGAAAACAGACAGCTTTGTAAATGGACAAAATGGTCCAAGGCATCTATCAGTTACAGAGCTGATTAACTTTGGATTGGATGAAGAAAGTGACTGGGTTCACGCACTATGATAAGCCATGGTGGCTTATAATTAAGGGTGGAATGCTATGTTGTCTGAACCCAGCCAGAGTGGTTAACAAGCCACTAGTTTTTAAGCTTATCATGTTGTGTGAATCCAGTTTCTAGTTAATGCTGTGTTATACTGTGGCTCTTTTATGTTAATTGATTTATCCTGAAGTACAGTGTGCTGCAGAATCCGTCCCTAAATGAAAGTATGAGTTTCTGATAATTAGGGGAAGGTAAAACATTCTGTTTTCACTTCATAAAAAATTAGTTAGTGTTGCTTGACATTTTGGAAAATATAGTTCCCATGTGCCTACAGGCATCCCTACTACAAGGCTTGGAGGTAGGGTGTCTCCTATTTGTACCTGGAGACTATGTTTCCCAGCAGCACCCCTGAACACTAGGAATCCATACCACTGCTGCTTAGTCATCTGAAGTGAGGAGGCAGCAACAAAGGTTTGAATCCCCATTTTCCAACCTTGACCTGCTCAGTAGTTATTACTTTTGCCTGGATCCATTTCATATTCCTGCTGACTTCATTAGATCCTGATCTCATCCAAAATAGAAGTTGGGTTCCTAACCTCACACTCAGTACTTAACTCTGGTAAATCCTGACACTACACCATTCTACAGAAAACTTGACAGAAACATGTCAATGGCAGCACTTGGTCGTTCTTCTGAATGTGGAGAATAAATGAAATGTCCATCATCTGACAAAATAAGCAACTCAATATGTAACAGCAAAGGGATTTATGAAACCACATAAATAACCTGCCCTGAAAATGGTTAGGAATCAAAACATAGCTCCAAGATACTAATGTACAACTCCTTAGAAACAGCACGTTATGCAAGTAATTTGTCTTGTTTGGGGTCAGTGTTTAAGCAATAAGCTTAATTTACATGTCCCAGAGTTTCATGTGTCTGGCTTTTTATTTGCCCAAGGCTTTTGCTGTTATTCATTATTGACCTTGGGGTGGCTATAACAGATTTATGATCTGCCTTGAAAGTACATTTCTTCTATTGTCAAGGTTGTTGGTAATAATGAAATAAATGTAACACTTCAATGGTGCTTCTTATCTTTGAATGATCTTAAAATGCTTGATAGACTAGAATAGTTGCCATCCTAATCCAGAATGAAAAGCAATAGATAATACTGTTACTGTCCCATATAGTGATTTAAAGTATGGAATCAGTTGTTCACTTGAAACATATGGGTGACCTGAGTAGCAAAGCATTTGCTTGCCACAAAAAAGAAAAAAAAAGGTTAAATCAAGGCTTCTCTGACTTCTTGTACCATGATCTTTAGAACAAGTGCAGTTGAATGTTCAGAATATTATGACCAGGTTGCCTTGTGTGCAAGAACAAACTACAACAACCTCCTCTCTTTATGGAGAAATCTGTTGAAATAAAAATGTAACTCACCATTTCTAGAATCTATTTCTATCCAGCATAATTGAGTAGTGTGTTGTAACCAGCTTGAACAATAACAATGAGCATTCTTTTCAGCTGGATATTTTTGGTGTAGGTCCCCAGAATCTTTCAGGAGATGCAAGGCCTTTTTTCATATTATGTATTAGTTTGAAATGGTATCTTTTCTGCTTTGCTTTTTTGGGAATGAGAACCTCCAAGCATGTGCAGGTTACTCACGCCTCATCACTTGAATATCCAGTGTTAGTTTCCATGTATCTGGGATAAGTGAAGAAGAATTCTAAGCCAGACAGGCATACTTTAGGGTGTACAAAGATTTCTGTTATGTCCAGTTCTTCGTTGTGGCCTCTGTGCATCACACATACGGGTGCTGTGCCTGCGCAGTGCTTGTAGCCGGGAAGATTTGAAAACTTAATGGTTTTGGTGGGAACTCCGCACCCCTCCCCCCAATAGAATAAGAAGACGGAGTGCCCGCCGTTTTCCCAGCCCGCCATTCGCTGCGCCTCGAGCCTTTCATCTCTCAGTTCGTAGCTATATTGTGTATCTTGATCCCCTTTGAACCGTTGCTCTCTGTTCTCTTAGCTTTCTTGTTAAGATTTCCAAGTTATTCATCTCTCCCCATTAGAAGTTTTCTTCACATCTCCCCTTTTTTACCCTCCCCCCCCAAAAATAAAGTTTATTCTCTTCTTACATTTCTTGTCTTCGCTATCTTCTCTTTTTCAATCTTGATGGCTCAATGTGCAGCTTTCCACAGGTGTTCTCAGCATGGGGCCAAGATGTCCCCCACTGATCCGCACAACCTGTGCCTTCTTTGCCTTGGAGAAGGTCACAGAACTGATAAGTGCAGCAATTGCCAGGCCTTCACCAAGCGGGTGTGAAAAAACTGGGAGAACTGCCTGCGCAAGCTTCTCTGGGACCAGGCCTTGGTCACATCTGACCAACTGGTGGCCCAATGCGCTGCACAGTCCTCCTCTTCGGCTGCCCCTCCACCCTGCCCATCGGCTGATGGTGCTGCTCTGCTGGAGGGCAAACACTCCTCTAAGTCTCATCAAAAACAAAAGGAGAAGAGAAGGCACAGCACATCCGACAAGTCCTCTGGTCATAAGAAGCCTAAGAAGGACAAGGCAGACAAGACGGCTCACAAGTCCAAGAAGGCCGATCAGCCCCGTCATCGTGATTTGGGATCGTCTGCCCTGTCGGTCCCGATGGTCGTTTTGGTACCAACACCAACCGGACCGGCTCTTCAACTGGCAATGCAGGTGACCCCACCAGGGTTCCCGCGACAGATCACTCCTTCCTTCTTGTCCTCCCCAGAACATCAGGAGGCAGCCATACTGGGATCAATTTCCGACGGAGAGATCTGGGACTCTCCACAGATGGCTCCCCTGATGGCATGCTCACTTACCCGGCAGCCTTTTCCTGAGGCTTCCCCAAGGGCCCTGCCTCAACAGGTGCGGTACCAACAGTGTGCTTCTGTCCGTCGCTGCAGAGAATGGGTGCAAGCGCCGCATGGATCTGCCCATCGTGAACCATGGACGACTATGCACCATATGGATATTATCCATCAGTACGCCAGTGTACACTGTCTCCGATCCCGAGGGATGCTCCATCGACATCTGCAGCAGTTCAGACCAGGCGGCCTTCCTTGCTGGCTGACTCCCGCTCCAGTCCTCTGCTTCATTACGACTTGGAGTCAGAGGATTCTGATGTAGCATCCACCTCACCGGATACGGTGATCACCACACAGGGTCCCAGCTCACCTGAGGAGTTGTATTCGACATTTGGGGAACTGATGGCGAGATTGGCTAGGTCACTGGAGATCGAAACCCAGTACCACTTTGATCCCAGTACCAATAAGTTCTATAACATTGTGAAGAGAGAACAATCCTCCACCATCATTCTGCCACTCATCACGACGCTTAAAGTTTACATTGCCACAATCTCTCACTACTGTGGCCAGGTGGCTGGCTTATTGGTATTCTCTAACATCCTTATTCGTCGATTCCTTAGAGGCTTACAGAATCTCCAGCCACCAGTTAGATCAATCGTTCTGATGTGGAGCCTCTCTGTTGTCTTTCCAGCGCTCACAAAACCTCCTTTTGAGCCCTTGGCGACTACCAACTTACATCTTTTGTCATGGAAGACTGCCTTCCTTGTTGCTGTCACATCAGCTAGAAGGGCCAGTGAACTCTTTGCACTTCATATAGACCCTCCTTATCTCAATTTGCATAAGGAGAAGGTTGTTCTGCGTACTGACCGGGTGTTCCTTCCGAAGGTCATGTCACCCTTCCATGTCACTCAGGACATTGTTTTACCAGCCTTTTTTCCTACTCCGTCTATGCCCATGGAGCGCTCGCTACACTCCCTTGATGTTCGTCGATGCCTCACCTCCTACAGGTCTTGTACGGAATCTTTTCGCAATACCAGACGTCTTTTCATTAAGTATTCTGAACGTGACAAAGGGTTCCCCATTGGGTTCCAAAGACTCTCGAAGTGGATTGTTCAGACCATTGAACTGGCCTATCAACTCTCTAAACTAGACTTACCTGTCATGCCCAGAGGTCATTCCATGAGGGCTGTTGCAGCTTCCTCCGCCTTCTCTACTGGCATTCCGCTTCATGACATTGCAAGGCGGCCACTTGGGCTACCCTTTGCACATTTGTCAGACATTACCGCCTTGATCTACGTGCCAGACAGGATTGTTCCTTTGGTCGCACAGTCCTTTCTTCTGTTCTTCAGTGATGACACCATCCCGCCTCCGGGTCTGGTAAGCTTGCTAATCACCCATATGTGTGATGCACAGAGGCCGCGATGAAGGAAGGCAGGTTGCTCACTTGTAACTGTCGTTCTTCGAATGGCCATCTGTGCATTCACACAACCCACCTGTCAGCCCCACTCGGTGTCGGTGACTGGATTTCTATGGTACCACGTTTCGCTTGGTTACGTATCCGTAAGGTGTATCTTCATGTACATATATACTTACCTTTAGTGTCTTAAACACTTGATGTGTAATACCTTTTGCTTCCGCTTGGAGGTGAACAGTCGGTCTTCAGTAGACTGGGAAAATGGCGGGCACCCTGCCTTCTTATACTATTGGTGTGGGGAGGGACGCAGAGTTCCCGCCAAAACCATTAAGCTTTCAAATCTTCCCGGCTACAGGCACTGTTCAGGCACAGCACGCATATGTGTGATGCACAGATGACCACTTGAAGAACGACAGTTGCAGATGAGCAATCTGCCTTTCTTCTCCTTCCTCAGATGAGAAATGATATTGTGGCCTTCCTTTAGATGTATTAGACTAATATTTATATTTGTATGCATGTATCTCTGTAAATAAAAAGCAACTGGAAGAAATCTCTGTGGGCATGTTAGTAATTAAAGGTATGACTGTCACTTGATCAAAGACAATCTTAACTGATTACTTGACTGTAATCAGTGTCTTACTCAACTGAACCTACATAGGGATAAGCAACATTGCAGAAGAGAAAAGTATAATTTGTTTTTATAGACAGTGCTTTGTGTCACAGAAGGAGCCATCTTAAAGGTGCTAGCTTGTTTCACGTTCTGTCATCCTAAGGTAGTCCCTCTGGCATTCATGACTGATGTGAATGCTTGTATAAAAAGTTGTTTTTAAGATCTGCTGCCTGGCTATTTGGTGAGGTAGACCTTTTAAACAGATTAATCAGACTGCTCAGTCAACCAAAGCTTGATTCTGATAAGTGATGTGACAATTTTCCAGTGCTTTATTTTTCTGGAAAAAAAATTACATTTCATAAGTTCGTTAGTAATAAGGAATGGATACAAATGCAGTATTAGGCAAAATTGGCAGTTTCAAAGCTGTGGATGAATGGTTGTCATTAGGCATAGTCATTGGGTCAGTAAGTTTTCAGTATGTTTGTTTCCACTTAAGTTTAAACAAGGTAAGAGAAATACATCCTATTGTCTTTATCTTTTTGCAAGTAATCTAATAAAAATGTCTACGTAATACAGCATTTAAATCACATTGACATGGTTTGCATGACATGACAGCCCATTGTGCTTTAATTTACCTGTGGGGGCTAAGTGTTGTGTCAGGCGCCTGCAAGTATCATTTGCATAGCTCAGCAAGCTGTGGCAAGCCAGGTGACCATGGAAACTGCACAAAAATGATACTTGCATTTAGTACTACTTGCATCATGTAGTATTCCTGATGGATGAAAATCTATGTTGGGCTATTCTGACATTTGAACTGTTTCGTTAAGTAAACTTTAATTCTACCCCAAGAACTTAAGGGCATGTACTTCAGTATATCAGGACTAAAAATAAAGAAGGCGTACCTCTTAAAGCTTTGTTTTTATTATTATTATTATTATTATTTGTTTGCTAAATACAAGTAAAATAAACATACTAATTTGATTATTATGTGATTATTATGGAGTCTTTTCCCTTCTGTAATCTCCAGATTTCCTGGACTTCAACTCCCATCAGCCTTACCCAGCATGACAAATAGTTAGGAATGCTGGGAGCTAAGGTTCAAAATATCAAAAAAGGAGGACACCAGGGTAGAAAACTGTAATTTTTCCATTCCAAATCACCTGTGCAATGTGAAATTTGCTAGAAAGTTTTTATATAGAAATTCAAGTTCAATTATTTTTTCAGGTAATTGAGCTCATTAGTTCTGAAATAATGTTTGATCTATATAAATTAATCTGGAATAAGTTTTGGCTTGTGTGCTTCCCTTAATTTAATAATTTGGACTGAATGCCTTTAAAAATGATTTCTATGTGCATTTCAACAGGACAAGGCAAAACCCTAAAAAGAAAAAAAGGGTGAAATTCTTGCATAATTTGAAATGACTCACCTATAGTAGGTGTACTGAAATGTTTACTTGGCAGTATATATGTCAAAATATATGGATTTTTGCCTTTCTTAAAACTTATGCACAAGTTATTTTATTGATAGCTGTATTTTTATATTTGGATTGAATTCCTTTTCACTTTTAAAACAATTTTTCACATGACAGAAATGCACATTGTATTGTTGATACATGTTAACTTGTGCTTGAGGTGGAATATTAATCTAGTACAGAATGCTGCTGTTTTAAATCTGTGCATGTGATGATTCAATTTAAGAGCAGTGTTTCCCAAATTAATTTGACTATGAAACACTTGTGGGGTCTAAATATACTGACCTGGTTTGCACGTAGATACAAACCATGGTTTAATTAACCATGCTTTGTTGAATCATGGGTGATTGTAATGTATATACCCAAAATTATGGGTTAGCTGTGGGTTGCTAACCACAAAAAGAACCTGTGCTTTGTTGATGAGTTGTGAACTGTGGGTTGTTATGTGTAAAACCAGAATTGTGAGTTGTTTATACATTGTTTTGCCAGGCTACAGAGGCAGAAAGCAAGAACATTAAAGCAAAAACAGACAAAAACCAGCAGCTGTACATGGTAGTGCTACAGAGGGGGAGGGGATACTGGGCAGGAAGCAAGCAAAGTAAGGGGGAAAAAACAACCCTTGGGGTTAAATAAATATGGGTTCTTACCATGGGTTTCATGAAAGCAGGCCACTGACAGAACTGAGCCCTACTTGGAAAGGTGGGGCGGGGGCTGAACTCTAGCATTGAGCTACAGTGGTACCTCAGCTCATGAATGCCTCAGTTCACGACCAAATCAGGTTGCGAACAGAAATTTAGGAAAAAATTTTCCTCAGGTCACGAACTCCACATTGGGTGACAATCGCGGGCACACTCGGGAGGGGCAGGAGATGGGTACCATCGTGGTTGTGCTGGGGTGGGAGATGGCTGCGATCGCGCCCATCTTCCCTGCACGAGCGTGCCTGCGATTGCACCCGTCTCCCCCCGAGTGCGCCCGCGATCGCGCCTGTCTTCCCCTCCAAGCGTGCCCGCAGTCAAGACTGTCTTCCCTGTGATTAAAAAATATGTATTTACAGAACAGATTAACCTTATTTACATTTAATCTTACGGGGAAATTTGACTTGGCTCTTGACCAATTTGGGTCACAACCAGAGTCATGGAACGGATTAAGTTTGTTAGCCAAGGTACCACTGTACAACCTTTCCTTTACAGGGCTGACAGCTGCACCCAAGCCTTACAAATTTCTTTACAGATCCTAGAGCTCTTAAAATTAATTTACAAAGTTAGAGCTGTACCCACGCCCTAACAACTAATTTGTTGAACCTAGAGCTGTACCTAAGCCTTAAAAATTGATTTAAAGGTCCTATATCAGCAACCAGGCTGGAAAAAAGAGAAGAAAAGAAAAGCTTCCCTGATGCTTCTGTCTGCTGAGCATATAAGAGAAAGGATTCAAGCTGGCATCAGGTTTGCAGGCTGCCCCTATCACATAGATATGTATAGAATTCAGCAGCAGAGATCGCATGCACACACACACACACACACAGATGCTTGCTGCTGTTGCCTATAGGAAAGTCTGAGCTGAGGTTCCAGAAGTTGCTTTCTGTGAGACTGTCTCCTGGGCCTTGACTCCTGCTGTATACACTAGCCATATGATACAGATGCTGTGCTCTGATAGACCCGTTCCTTCCCAAGGTTGTTTGTAATGGCCTGAGGAGGGGACACGGTTGCTAGTTTGCACAAGCCAATGCAGTTTCATTAAAGCCATGACACATAACAGCCTTTACAGTCTAAATAACTATTCACCTAAGCATTTTTGAAATAAGATCTTAAATATGAAATTGTAGAGTTAAAACTGAACTTTTTTCACATAACCCTTATTCATGTTGCAAAAACCATAGGGTTCTGTGGAATACAGTTTGGGAAAGACTGGTCTGGGGCATAGTCATGTGCAGGGGCACATAAGGTACTACTCTGGCAGTATTTGTAGGTGTTGTTGGAATTATTCAGCTTATGAGTTGCTCAATAGCTGAAGCTCTCAGTGAGCCTCCCAGCTCCGAGTCTCCTGGCATCATCAGAACACCTGACAGTGAGGCAGAATCTTTTCACTTTCACTGGCACTGTAAAGAAGAGAAGAAACAAGAAAAGTCTCACCTGCTGTGCGGAAGAGACTATTTCATACCTTCTTTGATGCACAGTGCTAATAAAAGTTCTGGGGAAGGGGTCTTCGTGCCATTGAGCATCCTGTTCTCTAAAGGGCCAGGAGCACTCGGATCTACTGTGGTCATGATTTGTGGATGCCTAGTAACATTAGTCAGAACTGCTTGCCTGGGGGAAAAAAAATCCATGCATTTTTGTTGTTGTTTGCTTCATTCTCATAAGGGTAATTGACTGGACTTGAGAAAACAGGCATGAGCTTCTTTCATAAACAAACACTCTAGGTTAATGCTCTCCAAATAGATCTAATCTAAAATAGAATTGCTCTCCAGGTTCTTAACCATACAGGCTCTGTGCGTGGACATTAGCTATTTAATCTGAAAAGTATATTACACTTCACTTGTGCTATTGCTATTTTGTCATTGCAAGCTTTTAAGAGTGGATTTACTGAAGTTGTTCATGTGTATATTTGCAAGGAAGCCATCCCAATGCAATGTAGATCTGTAAATCTATTTAACAGTTAATCAATCATTGTGTAAGCAGGAATATAAATACTTCATTCCAGATACTACAATTTTAAGATTTTGTTTCCCTCAAAATAACCAGGGAGGACTATTGGAAAGCTTTATTGCTTATTAGTTGGCCAGCCATAAGAACTGTAACCCTAGAAAAATTTTAAATCCCATGAAATGGGATTGGCACACTGGGTATAAGTAGTACAATCTGATTGAATGCTTGGCTACATGTTACATATGTCTTGTGAAAAGTAGGTACCTGTAAAGTTAAGTTCTGACTGGTGAGATTTCTGAGTTTCCCTGGGTCGAACTGCCAGGCAATCAGAGGAACTTAGGAGAAAGTGTCTGTCTTATTTTATCAGATCTTATTTCCTTTCACAGCTGTAGTAGTTGAGAGGGGAGGAACAATTAGCAACTAAATAAGAGGCAAATGAGCAGAAATGGATCATGGGTGGATAGGGTAAGATGGCCAGTAGTTCCTGCTCCTCTGTACATGTGCCTGCAATTCTCCCCATCCCCTCAATCCCTAAACAACTTGAGACCAGGATATCAGCATGATGGCCTTCTCTCTTCCCAACCTGCCCCATCATGAGGTCATCAGATGGCATGTTTCTGATGCATCCATATGGTCCAGTTGGAGCCCACCCAGGGAAAAACTTTCAACACAGAAGTTCAGTTTCTTTGGAATCTCCTGCCTCTTAAGGTCAGGCAGATGCTGATGTATTGTTTTTGGCACTTCCTTCCTGATCTAACCAGTCACAACTTTTTGATAAACATTTATTGAGCTTGTTTTTTTCATATCTTTTTCACTCTTTTGCTTGTTTTATTTGTCATTATTCACTGCTTAGAATTCTCCATACTGGAATATGCAGCTGTACACAAATCTTGTAAATAGATGAATAAAAATATATAAGACCACGGTCCAAGCTCACTACAAATGTGAGCATTATGAACATGCAACTTTTGACCAACAAACTGATTAATTACAAAATTCACTACTTCTTAATTAATGAATGTTGTATGTAGCCAGACTTATATTGGAAGAAATGTTGACTTAAATGTCAATATATGTTTTGCTGACATCTTTGGTTAATCAGTCATTTCTCTCCCAAAGTTAAGGGACTCATATCATTTTTATTTCTTTTGTTTTTACACTAGTTTGGTGTGCAAGAGAAAGATTTTGTAGTTGAAAGAACTTCTTATAGTCTTAAGAGTCTGAAGGGATTTCAGGAAAACTAAAAGTATAGATAATGAGCTAATGAGACATCCTAGACCCAGACACTAGTTTTGAAGTACACTTCTCCCTCTCTCTCTCATTGAATGTTGTGATCAACGTGGCTATTGCTAGATAGTTGTATATTGATGGCTGGCATGTTGACTTGCAGTTGGCTAGTTGGCTTCAGGTAGCAGATAGGTATACAGTGATTGCTGATATGACTGCTGTATGCATCATGGATGAGGTGTGGCGTAGTGGTAGTGCTGAGTTCTTGCATATTGCTTTAGATCCTGGCTTTTGAGCGTGAGTTGATTAGGTTGATTTAGTTTTCCCACTGTACAACAATGGTAAGAGATGGGGTATAGTCTTCAGGTTTGTGAGCTCCCATCTGTGTCTCTTATGAATTGAGTTCCTTTTCTGACTTCTTAGCAGTGGTTAAGGATTACATCTGTATTGAAAAACAAGATTCCCAGGGTATCTAGAGTGTTTCAGATTTTGGCTGTGATGAGAACACTGTTTAGCATTTGCCATGGTCAAGGTACAATACAGAAACATTTACTCTCCTTTTCCAGCCCAGGGAACACTTTTGTCTCCATGCTCAGAAAGACAAGAGGTTGAGGGTTTCCTTCTCAAAAAGTAGGAATTTTGAGAGAGAAACCATGGAATCATGAAGATCAAAGCAACAAAAGATGCTCCAGGTTTCCTTACTCCATTGTTTCCCTCTCAGTGAAATGAAAGTATGGTGGACCAGAGCACAGAATCCATTTGGATGACAGATATACATTGAGTGAGGTGTAAGGAGGGGAAATTGGGGGTGGGGGTGATGGCTAGGGTATTGACAAGCTTCAGGTACCCCAGAAGCTAGGCGTTGTCCGCATGGTATGTAAGCAATAGTAATAAAAGAATAATCTTGGAGAGGAAGTGGAGTTGGGGATCCAGGTTGTATATGGATGCTGGTTTTTGAGAAGCCATAGGAGTGATTTGCTTTAAACTTTTGCTTTGCGAGCCCAGATGCAATATCGGTTGGATGATAGCTTCAGAATACCACAGACCTTTTGTCTGTGAAGATGAATTCTTATTTCAAAATACCCTTGTAGAAATAACCTCATGCATTCTTGATGGTGTAAACAAGTAAGTTTCCATGGCCCTTCTTTGTGCATTGTGTGTTCAGTTTTGTTACATAAGGCAATCTTTCATATTGGCAGGAGGCATAGAGTTTCCCAGCCATAGCCCACTGAATTATTGTCAGTTGTTAGAACTTAGTTTTTGCCAAGCATCTTCCTGTATCCTCTCATTTGCCTGGCTTGAGCAGCTGTCATTTTCACAATGATATGTATATATATATATAAGAGTATCTGCAGAAGTCTTTCTGTAGCAACCTGATTTCATTTCCTTTATGAGATGTTTAACTTTCATGGGGTAAACTTGACAAGAGAGACCTGATTCCCCTCCTCCTAACTCACGTTATTTGAGATGGCAATTTGAGCATTGCCAAATTAATGATAAACTAGACCATATGCTTGCTTGTTTCTCTAGAATACTGTATTTTGTCTTGAATAAAGTGAATATGAATAGAGTGGCTTTGAAATGCACATCAGTTGCCTGAAAGTAGTACTTGAAGAAATGGCTTAATTGGAAGAGTAGCGGGGCAGAGTAAAAAACATAAAGAGAATCCTGTTGGATCATACCAAAAGCTTGTCTTATGCAGTATCCCATTTCCCATAGTGGTCAACCAGATGTCTTCAGAAAGCATGAAACAGCTTTCCCATGCTACTCTGTGACCAGCTTGCACTTGGTCAGATACTGCGCCTAAAGGTGAAGGTTCCACTTAATTATCCTGGCTAATAGCCACTGCAAGACTAATACTGAATGATTTTATTGAATCACCTTTTATATCCAACTAAGTTAGCAGATGTAACCATGTCTTGTGGCAGTGAGTTCTGTAAATTCTCCATTGCATAAAGTTATATTTTTTTGTGTTCGTTTGTATAGACATGTCGATTTGTACTAAACCTTCCACTAATCAGTTACATTTAGGTGATTTCTAGTTCTAGAATTATGAGGGAGGGAGAAACGTTTCTTGCTATCCAGTTCATCTCAACCATGTATAATTTTATAATCCTCTTTCATAAAGACCCTTCTTTGCCTTTTGTGTTTCTAAACTGGATGACCCTGCTATGTTTTCACCAATCCCTGTAGGGAAGGTGTTTCAACCACTTGATTACCCCTCTATGCATCTTTTCCAGTTTTATGATAAGGGGTGCAAAGACACCTACACAATATTACAAAAGCAACTTCTCCATAGATTTATGCATTGAAGTTACAATACCGATCTTACTTGTAGTCCTTTTTCTAATAATCCCTGACATGGAATTTGCCCTTTTTTGTTGCCATCACTACACACTGAATGGACATTTTTGTTGAATTCTCCACCACAGCACAAGATCTCTACGTGTTAGGATCCCAGCTTAGTTCAGATTCAGCCTTCAGCTCTGGAGAACTCTGTTGAAGGATAATAGAAGCAACAAAAGCAAAGCTGAAGTACTTCTAAAACTGCAAAATAGGTTGATGACAGTGAAGAATGAAATATTGTACTTCTGTTTTAGATAAAACCTTTTTATTTTATTTTTGTATATACTTGTTTTGCACTTCAGCTCTCCTTTTCCATTTATTCTGAAAGGTATGCAGTAGGAGTGTTTTTATATTTATTTATTACATGTATAGCCTGCCTTTTTCTTTTTTAAAGAACTCAAAGTAGCTTACATAATTATTTTCTTTCTGCTCTCAATCTGATCTCTGCAACAATAACTCTGTGAAGTAGGTTGGGCAGCGGGTCTGTGATTGGTCAGTCAGGCAGTTGGTTCCATGGCTGTGTGGGGACTAGATCACCTGGGACCCAGATCCATCCTCATAACCACTATACCACACTGGATTTTAGGACTGTGGAAGTAGTGAAAGAATGAATGAGAGCAGATTAATCTGTTGAGGGAGACACATGTTGACTGTGGTTATTTGTATGTTTACCTTCAAGGGATTTTATCGTTTACTGAATTCAATGGAATGTATAGGTGGGAATTACTCCAGAGTAGGCATGCATAGGATTTCATTGTGAATATATCATATTAAACTGGTAAAATACCAGAAATGTGCTTTGATGTACATTAACGTCTCATCAAACATAAAATTCCTGTAATTTTCATACTCTCATTTTGTAGCATGAAACTCGAAAGATGCCATTTTCAGATGAACAGTGACAAAGTATAGAACTAGGCAATGGCTGTAATATAATAAACAACAAGAAATCACATTAGTAGATTTCTTGAAGCAGCAAGTAAATCATTAACTGGTTGTATTTTTGTGGGTTAGAAGGAACGTAAAAATATTGTGCTTGCATCTCTCTCTCTCTCTCTCTCTCTCTCTCTCTCTCTCTCTCTCTCTCTCTCTCGGTCCATCTCTGCTGCTCAGGGAAGGACAGTTTTGGTGGTGACAAGACTGCTGTGCAGAAAAATTTGAGGGAAGTTTGCCTTCAAGGTGTTCTATGCTTTCTCAGCCTATAATTCTGGAATTGTGAAATGCTGACTCTGGAGTGAGTTGCGTGATATGAAATACTATGTGCAGCAAAATACAGTTCATAATGTTCTATGCGAATGAAGAGACTGTTGCAGTTATTGCAGTACATGCACCTTGCTACCTTTTTTTTGGGATATGACAAAATACTTTAAACCTTGAGATGTGGTATTTGGAGGAAGGAGTTGGAGTAAAGGAATGCCTTGGATACTACTGTGATGGGTCCATTACAGTTTCTGAGTTGCTGCTGTTTCCCTGTGGTGTCTCTTACATTTGGGACAGTGTTATCTGTGTGAAGGTTATGTGGTTATGAACTTCTCTCTTGCAGTTGGGGAACTATGTATCCAGTTGCAAGTTTTTTACTGAAACAGCAACCACAGACCAATTTGAACATCCTTTGACCAGGTTTTCAGAAAACCACAGCCATTTGTGTGTAACATCAAAGACAAATGAGTGGCTTATTTAATATCTTACACAAATAACATATTATTGACCAAAACTTGATTTAAGATACAGGCTTATTCAAGTGGCTGTTCTAAAATATAGGTAGGTAGCATGATGCCTTCCAGATGCTTTGGATGAGAACTCCCATCAGCCCCAGTCAGTATGGCCAATGCTCAGTAATGATGGGTTTTGTTATCTGAAACATCCAGAAGGTCATGGTTCACTTGCTCCTGTTCTAAAATGACTTAAATAGCTGTGTCCTTTAAATAAGACATACTGCTTTGCTTTTAACTTATAACATGTGAACATATTTACAGAGATGTACTGGATACCAGTGAGCTCTGCTTTAGGAAAGGCTATGAACTTCCCCATTGTTTGCGTAACATGAGGAAGCAAAATACTTAAAGTTTCACCTCAGGAAACAAGGTTAAACTAAGCATGAATTACACTTGGAATTTTAATACAATGGAATGAGTAACTCAAACTACAGATAATTTAGATTAAAAACCCAGTGCCCGGGGAATATCTAACCAGCCTGGCTGGTAATTAGTTCCTAGGTTTGTTAATTTTCAAGAAGTGGAAGATACTGCAATGTTTGGGAACTCACTGCAGATTCTTGACAATGGTTCTGGAACACAACTTCCTTTGTATCTTCTGCACATCTCAACCCTCTTTAGTGGAAAGTTGCTCCTGTGGGAGAGCAGAAAGGAAATGGAGCATGTGTGTTAAAATTCAAGTCAGAAAGATACGTGTTATAGGAGAAAATCAGCAATTTGTGAACAAAGAAACAAGAAATGACTTTGGGAAATGGCTAGAAGGATGCTGTGATGTGGTGCAACATACCTTGTGCTCCAGGACAAACTGGATTAGTGACGTGAGCTAGAACAAGGGCTTTGCAGAGGATAATTTCTGAGAAACTTCAGGAGAGTGAAGCTGTAGTCTGATTGTGGAATTAGGACAACAGCTGTCAGGAGCTGATATGTACTACTTCTGGAATTTTCAAAACTGTGGCCTGTTTTCCAAGGAGCTGTAGAAACATATTTCATACTTCTGAAACTCAACTTATTTACCACTGTAAGAACATGGAAAACATTGTGCATGATTTAGAACATAAAACTATATTCTTTTGATTATGAGATTTGAATAAAATAAGATGTTTATACTTTTAAACAAGAATTACCAATGTATTCTTGCAAGTTGCTTCCCACATCCTTAAAATGTGTACAAATATTTCAGGTTTTATCCATTAGGAAATGAAGACTAGAATAAAAGTTGAAAATATAAATCCTCAATATGATAATAAACAAAAGCAAGGCTTTATTATCTGGGCTTGGAAAGGTGGGGCTTAGATCCAAAGAGCTGTGTGATTGATTTTGGATATCAAAGAATCAATCTTGGGCTTGTTTTCTCAAGCAACAGCTCCCCCCCCCCCCCCGTAAATGTGTTTTGAACCAGGGGAATTGTAAAAGTAGTTTATTTATTTATTTATTTATTATTTAGCAAACTTATATGCTGCCCCCTTCGCATAAGCCTGCCATTTTTAAAAAGTGTGTGTGTGAGTGATCCCATGTTTCACACTCAAGCTCTTGAGAAATACCTAAAGCTGTTCTTTGGATCCTGGCCATTATGTAGGCCTCAGCATTATCATGCGGAAACAGAGCATATTCTATTTTTAGAGGAAAATCTGAGAAAATAAACATCCTTAGAACACAATTAAACAAGTAGGAGTGCATTTAGATATTCAGTTAAACTTTGTAACAGCAAGTTATTCTTTTGTAATACATCATCATATGCAGGCTTCAAAGCTATGTACCTTTATCTGGGTATGAGACCAATTGAACACAATGAAACTTGCTTCTGAGTAAATTGGCAATGTTGTAGTACAAATATCAGTAACAAATAACTCATCCTATGTTTACATATTATTTACTTCAGTGTTCTTCTAGTAGTTATACCTACTGTTTCTGAACTTAAACCTTTTAATTTTGCATCTAAGACATTTGCTGCTTTGTGAATTGCCCATAACAATATTTCTTTAAAACATTGTTTTTAGGAGTGTTTCAATCATTCTTTCATGTGTTAAAGCATTCTTTCAACCCTTCCCTGCCCGAATGTCTAACGTGTTTATTCAGGGAGTGATGATGAAGTTTTCTCATTCTTCCCCTGCAATGTTGACCCAAGACATCTTGATGCTAGAACTGAGTCTTATTTTTTCTTCTCAGGCCAACACCTGAACACACAGAAAAAATTACAATAGCTTATACAAATTATAAATCATAAGACCTGGTTAAACAAAGCCCCAGTAATTTATTTTAATGCTGTGTGATAGAGGACAGTCTTAACCTTTTGTCAAAAGGATTTTAACTTTGGCACCAGGTAGGCCGCAGTGGACATCACTGAAGAGGCCTTTCTTGTTGCTACCATCTAAGCTTCACTTGAAGCTGGATGCTGGAGACAGGCCCAGATGCAGATTGTAGGGACTGGGTAGATAGAAGTCAGGAGAAGGGTTCCATCAAGTATTATTGTCCAAAGCTATGTATGTCTTTATAGGTTAAAATATTAATTGTGCTTGGAAATGTATAGGCAGCCAATGCAAGCAGGCCAGAATCGCTGCTGTGTGCTTGGAGTTGTTGTTCCCTGTTACTAATCTGGCTGGTGCATTTTGCACACGCTGCAGCTTTTGAACTTTCTTCAAGGGCAGTCCCACATAGAGGGCATCACAGTAACCTAGTTTAGCGATTAACAGAGCATAGGTTACTGAAACTAAGCTTTGCATGTCTAGATAGGGGCATAGCTGAGTTGCTAGCTGTGGCTGGTAGAAGACATTCCAGTGCACCGAGGGCACCTGAGCCTCAAGTGACAAAGATGCGTCTAAGAGTATCCCTACAAACCCACTCCTTTAGGTGGAGTGCAACCAGAACAGGTCAAACATCCACCATCTGTTCAGAGGACCACTGCTTCTCACAAAGAGGTGTTAATCATCTTCCTGAACCAGCCTGCTGTTCCCTCGCTGCAGTTTTTTATTAGCCCTAAGGAATAAGATTTCAGAGTTGAGGTGATTGTATGAACCTGTGCAAGCACGGTGTCAGCAACCTTGAGCTGCACCAACTGAATCTCACTTAATAAACAGGCTAAGTATAATAATTGACACATTGCTCCAAAGACGTAAAGGACTTAGAGTATAATATATATATAGAGAGAATTGAATATGATTATATTCAGAAACAGTGAAAAACATTTCTACAAAGTGCTTGTTCAACAGTGAACCCTTGTACTGAATCCTGTGTTCAAGTGTTATTTTAAATCCGTGATTGCACCTGTGAAATGGTCATTTGCCATTCTAAATGTCAGCACTATCTAATGACTGTATATTTCACTATCTTGGGTCATGTTAGTCAATGTTGCTGTTAAATTTTCACTTGGCTGTATTTTTTTTAACATGCCCTATCTAGTAGGCACTGGATGAAGGGGTGTAGGAATTGGTATGTAAGGTTCCACTTTTAGGAGACCAGCAAATGTATCTCAAACATGCCACTTAATCAAAAAATTGAACAGAATCATGAATTTTCCAAGTTCATTGAGCAATAACAACTATGCAATTGCCAGTGAACTAACAAACTGCTGCTATGATGAAACCTGCTTCTCAGTTTTTATGTCTGAATACTTTCAAAATTCCTGCAAGAAAATGCTGCTGTCTAAAGAAAGGAATACTGTATAACAATAAGGATATGAGGAGATGGAAAATGACAGAGTCAAGACATCTTATTTTCCCTTTAGAACAGTTTCTGTTTTTCAAAATTAATTTCATTTGTTTTTTCACAATGTTCTATTTTACCTTTCTGGACAGCAGTTCAAGCTAACTGAAATGAATGTGGTTGTGTTTCTACTGGTGATTTCCTTATTTGGTTTGAGATGATTTGATGTTATGCGTATGGTGGTTGGAGTTGCTTCTTTTTATAAAATCACTTTGTATTTGGCACTTTAGATCTGCTGAACAGGTCCCCACACAGGGAAAAAGCTCTAAATGGAAACTCAGCCAATTAAACAAAGTCAGCTGGGATGAGCAAAATCACTTTAAAGCAAGCTCTGCAAATCCTTTATATGAGCTGACCCCAACCAGGTGCACACCAGATGTTTTGGACTACAACTCCCATCATTTCCACCCAGCATGGCCCATGGCCAGAGATTATTTAGACTAGAATTACAGTCTAAACATCTGAAAGGCCCAGGTTGGGAAAGGTTACACAATATCATAAGCTCCAGGATTTTAAAAGATTGACATTTCTGAAGTGGCAGTGGCATGGAATCTTCCCAGTTCCAACAGGAGATATGAAGGCCTGAAGGCAAAGCCTGGTTGTATGTAATAGGGTAAAATGATCTGTATCAGGTGTCAGTTTCCCCAGTTCCTCTTAAAGATGGTGATTTCAGAGATCCTTTTTCTCATGCTGTCATTGTTTCTAGTACGTTTGCAGACCAATTATTTGTTTCTTCCTGGTGAGGCTTTTGTTTCAAGGACATTTCCTTTTCTCAAAACTGCTTCTGAATCTTATGTATAGGTTTCATCTAGCTCCAACTATTGCTATTGCAGTAGTCAAGGGGAATGTGTTGCTTGATTATCACATACCTCTTAGCCCCTGATTGTGACATGATGGGTCACATCACTGTGATTTTGTAAAATTTTATTTTTCTGCTTTTCTTCTGAGCTGCAATTCTAATGTTAGATTTCTCATGCAACAGGAATGGTAGAAAAAATGGCTAGCCCAGGTTTTGCAACCTGGTATTTGTAAAAAGAAAATTGCAATCCAAACCTTAACCTTTCATTTTTAATTTGCTTAATTCCAGCTTTTCTATTATACAAGATTGGAGTGATAATCATTTGGAAAGTACTTATCCCCAAAACAAAATCTGTCCCTTGCATGAAGGCAAAGTATTACACTCTGATTATTCACTCAGGTTTTGTGGGTAGATTACACTGAATATGAAACTAAGGTAAAGCACACTTTTTTATTTGGATCAGGTAGAAAGACCTGATGTTTGCCATACTGATTCTTTTGGTGCAACTTCTGAAAAAAATGTAGAAGAATAGGTTGCAAGGTGAGTTTCCACAGAGGATAAAGAATGAGAATTGTTTGCTTAAACAAACAGTGGAGGAAAAGATGGGAAAATGGCATTAGAAGTACTGCTCTCCTACCGCCCACCTGGCTGATACACAGGCTGGAGGCATGTTCTGTGTGTACTATCATTGGCTTAGGCTCATGGGAAACAAAATTGCAGGCTTCTTCCTGAACTGTGTGAAATTCCACAGTGCCTCTATTAATTTTTTCTTTCTTCCTTGACTCACAGAGGAACTTCAGTGCATGCCCGATAGAAGTTGCATTATTAATACAAACTCTTTCCATATGCAGCATCACAATAAAACTTTGGGCGATTTCAGTGCAGTAAAATTCCTCACCAGGACCCTGTCTTAGTATTTGTTTTTGGCTGAATGCTGCTCTGCTGCTTTTGGTTGGTGGCAAAAATAAATGTTCTTCAGAAATGTTTTTTCATAATTAGGGAGACAAGTTATAAGATTACAGTTTTTGTCAAACCCTAAGTCCAGGAAATTGAATCTAGAGATTATGGAGATGTGTTTCAGCATTTCACATACCTGCTACCAAGAATAATGTCTTTTTCTGAAATGTCTGTAATGATATGAGAATGCTTCCCTTTTATGATGCATCTGTAAGTGATAGGAAGGGTAATTAATGCAACACATATTTTTTCTAAAAGCAGTGAGGTGTTGACTTGACACTAGTATCCATACCAAAAGAAATAGGTACTACTCTGCTGGCATTTGGAGGGGGTGAGGTTTGACTACTCAGCACCCTCCTTCAAAATTTCTGCTTTTCTGTTATGGGTGAGTTGATCAGTTTATTTACAGTCCATGTAAGTTTTGCATGTGTGCAATCATAAGTCCTTTCCATGATCTTTTTGCATTAGAAGAAAAAAACACTGAAAATTCTACATTAAAATTGTAGGAGTTTTCTCCTAAAATATGCATTTTTGTATGCTTTTCCACTGTTGCAACCTGATCCCAGCCTCTCTCTCTCCCTTCCCAGCAAATCAAGAAGTTTCTAATTGTAGTTTTTTATTACGTTCAAGCTGTCTAGCCAGGGCTGGCTTTGTGACGTGGAGAATATCAAGTTTGTTAACAAGAAGCATCTATCAAGTTAATGAGCCCTCTAATTGTGTAATTAGTTCTACCCATGTGAGAAGTTGATTCCAAATTGAATTCCCCTTCTCCTTTCCCTACCAAACTGAGTTGGCACCACCTTCAGGGAGGGTTTCACTATTTGGGGGCAAAAAGGTGGGAACACTGGATGTTACTTAATCAGTCCACTCATTTGACTTGACATTGAGTTACCAGGCTAATTAAATGACATGCCTCCCTGCCCCTCCCTGTTCCACAGTGTTTTCTTCTGAACTAGAGGTGGTCTGGTTCTCACCAGCCACTTGGCTTATCTTGACGCTTGTTGGCTTTAGCAATTCAGCCAAGCATTCCAACCCCACTTCTTCTTTCGGTTGAGATCCAGAGTCTGAAGTATCCACCTTGGAATGCTGTATTTTGGGAAAAGTGGGCCCAATCCCACCATCACCTACAATGTGCATTTTTAAAGCCAAGAATTACATTGTAATATTTGAAGTGTGCAGTATGAAGGATAATGCATTCCACTCTACATAATAGTATGGGAAATGTGAATAAGGTCAGTCTGCTTTAAAATGAAGATCAAATGAAATTCTCCAGGATTGCCATGTTTCACAGAATATATACTTGATCAGTGTGTCATTGCATGAGAGCAGAAACACTGAAAACCGCATATCTACCTGCTGAGCCCTCTGAGACCTTTCTTTCTCTTGCTTCCTATTTCCCTTCCCACTGAATATGAAGTTTCTGCCTTCAATGCTAAAACTAGAATTGTAGCAGAACTGAGCAATTAGTTGCTCAGCAGTGCTGCAGGTGCTACACAAATGTCCAGAACTGCAATGAAAATGGCTAAGCCTCTTTAAGATAGATATGGAAAATTGCAGCTGCTGTAATCAGAACTGTTCCCTGATTACTTTAAATTCTCTCTAGATTTCTGTTCTAATCTGAATTACAATTTGAGTGTACTGTAAATGAATTTGTAAATTGGAAGACCATGTTGTAACTTGCCCCATTGGGAGAGCTCATGGTTCTGTTCTAATTAAACTGATAAGGGATCTTGAAATTGTGGTGCTCAATAAAAATTGTAGCCCAGTCTGTGAAAAGGACAAATTCCATGTTGGAAAAGATATCAAAAATAAGTCTGCCAATATAATACCTTTATATAAATATAGTTTATTTATTTATTAGATTTGTTTGAAGGCTGCCATTAGCATCATGCTCTCTGGTGGCCATTACAATAAAATGTAGCTATATGTAGCTACACTTGGAATATTGATTCCAGTTCTGGTTGCTGCATCTTAGAAAGGACATGTAGCACTTGTAAAGATCAGAAAAAGGCAGCCAAATGATTAGAAGTCTTGGAGCAACTTACCAGTGAGGAGACATCTTTGGGGCTCTTTAGCTTAGAAAAATGAGTAAGGGGAGATATGATGGAAGTGCAAATTTTTATGCATGGTGTGGAGCAAGTGGAATAAATTTTCTTGTCTCCCATGATTCTACTACTCATCATAATACAATAATCTGATGAAGTTGAATGGTGGGAGATTGAGGACAGAGGAAAGGAAGTACTTCTTTACACAGTGTATAGCTTAATCAATTTGCTACCATAACTCATAGTGATACCCACCATTTTGGATTGTTTTAAGGGGATAGTAGACAAATTCATGGAGGATAAAGCAATAAAATGCCTTCAAGTCATAATGGCTATATATTACCTCCAACTTTTGTGAAAATACAGCTCCGAATACAAGTTGCCAGGGTACATGAGCAGGTGGATATTATTGTACTCATGTCTTATTTATGTAATCTGGTTGCTGAGAAAGCTATACATTGAACATTCTGGCTGATTTTTAGTTTAGTAGAAAGTAAGCAGCACTGAATTCTCTCAATAAGTGAAGGTGAAACAATATGAATAATTTTGATGTGATTTATTTGGTATAGTATGTTCCTGTTCCTTCAGATGTAAGAGTGCTGTCAAGGCAGAGTTATGAAGCCTCAGACTGCAGCTATGACAATGCTAGATAAGCACAGTATCAGTAGAGGCAACTCAGCACCGACATGGGCAAACAAGCAAGACTGGATAAGAGGCAAAAGGCTGAAGCAGCTCTAAATAGGTATGGGCAACTTACAGCTTTTCAGGTGTTGTGGGCTACAGCTCCCATCACCTCTCGTCAGCATTGGCTATAGTGTGGGATGATGCACCTGCATCAAAACATCTGGAAAGCAACAAGTTGCCTACTCATTTTATAGACAGTGAATGGAGGGATAAGAATGCTTTAGGTTCATCCCTCTTTGGAATATCTGCCACCTTCTCACTCTGGTTCCATCTTGGTCTCCACCTGTCATATTTTGCCCTCAACCTTAACGAGTGTTGGGTTGGTACAGTTCAGAAGGTGAAAATAGAAACTGGAAAATGACACAGTGAACCCCAGAAAGCTTAACAATCATCACCACCAGAGCCTCTCCCATTTGTTTGGTAAGAGATTTGGGCTGTTTTAGGGGTTGAAAAACAAAGTGTTCAATCTATTTTAAAAGGTGCTGCTTTCCTCAATAAGCTTATTCCTGTGCACCTTCCCACCCCCCCCTTTTTTTTTTTTTTGGTTTTTATCATGGTTTGATAGAAAAAGCTGGATATGGCAGGTTGTTATTTATTGCTCTGGTGGTGTTTGTAGGAACCCAGCCGAAGGTCTTGAAATTTAGTGCTGTGATCCTGGATCATCCTATGAACACACATATATCAAGAAGCCAAGGTCTGCTACAAAGCTGCTGGCCACTCTTTCCATCTGTCCATTTTGGCAATACTATTGCTAGAGAGTAATGCTAGCTATTCCAGCAAGGGCGTGTTCAGCTGCATATCAGGAGCGCTATATTGTATGTGCCACCTTCTGCCAGCATTGCTCTGCAGCAATCTTTGTGTAGGAGGATGAACAAAGAAAGGAAGAATAAATATTTGTATCTTTTTAGATACTTCAGTTCTGACTTGAGTCATAGTACTTGCAGCTTGCTTACCATACGTAACATTTTGCAGAGTTAGTGAAAGTGATTCTCCTATTTAGGTGCATAGTAGGCTTCTTCAGACACAATGGAAAGATGAAGCTGGTTCAAGTGTATGAACCTGGAATCTTTCGGAAGAGCTGCTTGTGTCACTGGAGATGTTGCTTGCCTACTGGAGGAATCTTTTGAGGATCTAGAGCTCAATGCCATGGAACTATCCATGTCAAGAGACCTAGGAGAGCCTTGTCCCACAAGCAAGAGGAAAGTTCTACTTCAGAGACAAAGAATGAGTGGCCACCTAGTCCCGGAGACTGTCATACCTCAAGAGGCTATTCAGTAAGATTTGTTTAAGAGCTACCATGCCCTGTAGAAGGAGGCAGGAACATTCCAGGAGGAAGCCTTATAACATGCTGCTACTGAACCTTGGATGGGACTCAGGAGCTCTGGCAATATAAGCCTGCATTCTTAGAAAGTGGACTGATCCAAGAGAAGGTTCACAAATACAGAACTCTGGTTGTGCAAGTGACAACAATTATCTGTGTCACATGCAACATAAGCAAAGGCTGCAAGTTATGTGCCCAAAGGAGAGACTCCTCTTGTGCGGCGGTCATGTGGGGCTTAGTAAGCATCACGTGGACTCTTGGTACATTCCCCAGGAAGTCAGACTCATGGCCTTGAGAAAGAGGGCCAGAGTCTGGGGAGCCAAGCCAAGGATAAATTCTCACCCCAAAACAGATTCCTTACACATCCCTCACTCCATTACTTGTGTTTTTAATTTTTTAATGATCTCTCTCTCTCTCTCTCTCTCTCTCTCTCTCTCTCTCTCTCTCTCTCTGCTTTTCTGTGTTCCATTGCACAACAAAAAGGGTGCTAGAATATAGCAGAATTGTAACAATACATGAACTTCCCATAGCATGATTTCCAGATAATAGCACACTTTGCTTCATCTTTAAATAGCCGTAGAAATGGTTGCAAAGCATGCAAGAAACGCATCATGTAAAGCACCCACAAAGTACTAATCGGGCCCACATGATAAATGCCTCATGTAGTGAAGCCCTTAGCCACCTTTGCAAGATACGGATAATAATAATTCCCTATCATAGGTTAATTATAAGGATTACAGAAGGATACTGGGCTGGATCTGGATTTAGTCATGCTTAAATGGATAGGGTGATTTTTACCTTGGATCAGCTCATGGGTGGCAATGAGGGGTTTTTGTTGTTCTCCATTTTGCAGGCTAAATATGATTTGCCTGAATGGCAATACTTGTTGTTGTAACACTTGTTAGTATCCTGATTTGGCCCTTCTGCTCTTACAACTTCAGTGGCTCTCTTGCTGTTGGGCCCTGTCAGACAAATTAACTTATGATCCATTTCTATAAACATTATTGATGGATAAATAGGATACACAGTGTCTTAAACAGGAATGGAGTAAGGAACTGGATTGTCCCATTTTGCTTAATGGATAGTTGCCTTGCTAGCTCCATCTGATGTCTGTGGATCTCAGTTTGCATCTTATTTAGAAAAACCTAAAACCTTTTGTTTTTATTGGACAGCATATTAAATGTCTCTTTAATAAGGGTCTGTCTGTCTCAGATATTTGTTGGAGGTATAATGCAGCTAATACATACCAGCATATGTTTGGGAAAGGCCTAGGATGTGCCCCCTTTAAAAGGAGATTATGCTGCTATTCTTTGTCATGGAACACTTCTTAATATGTAGATGCACCTTTAAATTATCTACCTGCTTCTTGGAAGTTAACATATGATCACCACAAATGTATTCTCTGTCCTTCTGATAGCTAAAGGCTGATAGTACAACCTTGGAAAGATAAACATTGACCTCCTTTAATGTGATGGACTAAAGACCTGACTATGCATTCATATTTGATCAGGTAGTTGACTTAACATTGGGTAGAAAGCTTTATGTATCCTAATCTCTGTTTTGGCCTGGACAGTGCCTGGGGGTAGAGCTATTACCAGTGATAAGTGCTAAGGTGGGACAAGAGAGACTGTATGAAATGGTTTTACTGAGGCTTTTGTAAATTGGGAATGTGCCATCTCTTGAACTTTAGTGAAATAATGTGGATTTCACACACAGACCTGCTTTGCAAATAAATTTATTTAATGGATTAAACAATGCTGTTGAGAGACAGACAATGTAGAGTTTTCATACACGCACACTCCTTCAGAGTTCTAACTCTAGTTTTGTCTAAACTCTGGGTTGTTTCTTCTCTAGCAAAGAGGTCCAGGTTTGAATGTTAGATCGAACAACCCAGGAACAGGGTTGGTTTAAGCTGATTTCAAGCTGAAGTGGTGAGTCTACCTCAGACAGCATGCTCACTTGCTTTTGCCCAGTCTTTGGCAAAACTATTTGTGGTTTAAGCAATCCATGGATTGATGTTATGAGCAAACTTTGCCAAAAAGTTCTGTAAAATCTTTTGAATGACTGAACGTTATCAGTGAGCATGAGGAGCCTAAACTGATAAGAATAAGGAATTTCTATATGGTTGCAAAAATGTTTATTTTTGGAAACTGCAATCATTGCAATATAAACTTACTCTGCAATTACCAAGCCTGTTTAGTCAGATGTAAGAATCTGCATGGTTTACTTTTTGGTGAATGTTCATAGGATTGCAGCTGTGCAGCACACAATAGGAGCTCTGAGGTTGTGTGGAGCCTACTGGCAGGAAGATTCTACAGCTAAGCATTAGTTTGGGTGGGAGCCTCTCCTCTTGTTCCCTGCATCAAATGAATGGGGAATTGCCTAAGAAGGCAATAAAGCAACACCATATAAATGGACACAGGTTGCACTTTATCTCGGTGTGGGCAGCTTGTGGCTCTGCAGTTGTTTTGGCCTATAGTGCTCATAATCTCTCACATTAACTATCCTGTCTAGGCCTGATGGGAGTTGTGAATGGAAACATCTGGAAGACCACAAGTTTGCCCATTCCTACTTTACCAGCTGACCCAGTGGGTTACAAAGTTGTAAATTTGAACTCGAAGTGGTTAACCAAATGAACATTTACCATTACATTTTTCTTTGAATAAGAGTGCTGTATGTCCTTGCTTTCTGTATGGGTTCCGAGAATCATACAAGAATCCTATTAGCACTATTTGAGTTTGTTAATCAGATGCTTTAGCTACAAATTGGTGTGCATTTGATTCTGATAATTCTCTTTCTTGTTTTTTCAACATGACCCAAACCAAGTGGGTCAAAAGATGTAATTACATTCCTGTTTGCTGTGAGATCATTTTGGTCCCAGGCAAACTTTCCCTTGAATGTATAAACATATCCATCTGATTTTACATTTTGTTGAACCTTAAACACAACAGTGTAATTCTAGCAACAAGCTTTGTGAATGAATCATGTCCAGGAACTGATTTTGCAGTTATTATTAAATACTTTTGAAGAACATAGTCTTCGCGTGCATTTAACTTGTGGAGTATGGGAAGAGGCCAGTACTTGCTGGAGGGGAAATGTTCTTATAAAGTGTTGAGGATTAAGTATTTGGTTACATATAACCATATATATATATATATATATATATATATATATATATATAGTTTTGGATACCAAATTGAAAGGTTTTTTTTTCTAAATGCATTTGGGCTTCCCAAACATGCCAAGCTGTATTGTTGTGTTAAATTCTGGGTTTACACAACATGGCAAACCATTGTGGGTAGCAACCTGTGATGGTTTCTCATGTCAAGTGAACCAGGTCATAGATTCTAATCCATTACCATTTTTCCCACAGTTGTGTCTTAAAATTTGAGAAAGTATCTGGTTTGGCCATAATTCTTACCTAGTTAAAAGCTTGTTATAGGTAAATGTTCATAAGAGGTGCACTGATATGCCTGTATCTCTGTGTGCAGTGTACCTTTTCCAGTACCTGCTAGAAATTGATTTATCGCTGTACCCTATAGGAACAGGAAAAAATGGACTACTAGTGATGAGTATTTGAAATAACTGGATTGATTCATTTAAAAGGGCTGCTGACACCACAGAGATAAAGGGTTGAACATTTTGGAAAATTTCATACTTCAAAATTTTGAAATAAAACTCTATATGGCATTTTTTAAAATGCTAATATCGCATAACTAATTCCCATTAATTCTCAGATTCATACAGGTCCCTATATTATTATATACCTTGGTACAAATAAGGTAGACAAAACGCAAAGTATTAATGTATATGATGAGTTTAAATTGTCAATTGTTGAAATTGCCAGTCTACCCTTACTAATGTTTGCTTTGCCATTTATTAAATAGCCTGATACCTGTTGGAGTATTTTCCTTTGTAAAATCAATGTAGGACTAATTATTTTGCATATGGAAATTTCCACAGAGGAAAGAAAAGGTAGCATTCAGTTAAGTACAGTGATTTCAAGCAAATATCATAGAATCATAGAACAGAAGAGTTGGAAGGGGCCAGAGGCCACCAGGTCCAGTCCTTTGCTCTGAGGACACTGACTTAAGCCATCCTTCTCAGATGGCTCTCTAGTTGCATCTTGTATGCCTCTAGTGTGGTAAAGCCGAATTACCACAACATCCCTAGGTAATTGCTTCCATTGTCATACTGCTCTTAACAGTCAGGAAAAGATGTGGCATTTAAGAGGACAAACAGGAAAAAAAAGAAAAAATGTGAAAAAGAATTGTAGAACATGAGTGGTTGTGAAAAAGCAAACATATGATCCCTGATTCTTTAACCAAAGATTCTCTTTAAGTGAAAGTGGCAATAGACTTCAGTAAAAAATTGTGGGATACAGAACTATAGTAACATATAAGATAAGTACATTTAACACCATTCTCTGTGTGCACACAGTAAAAGAAAAGGGAGGGAGAATGAACTGAATTAGCCAGAAGGGCAATCGTTCCTAATATCTTAATCCTCAACCTTCTAAACTGTGTGAAAAGTGTAAATATTGGTAACTTGGGCACCATCTTTTTATTGGATGGTGCCCAAGTTACCATGTACAAAAGCGTTAGCAGCACACAAAATACATGTGTTTGTTGGCACAAGAGAGATGAAGGTACTGCTAGCAGATGAACTACTGTTTAGCAATTGCCTAAAACTTCTGGGTTTCATTATATTGTGTGTCCTTAAGGTATTGACACACATGTCAAACATTTAATAGCCACATTTGCTCTAAGCATTTTTTCCCGTGGAGATATGACTGCATTTCTTCATAAACAGCATTTTACTGCTTTCTTGTGTCCTCACATCTGCAATTTTACATGGGCCCAAAAGGTGGGATAGAAATGATCCTATAAAAAATAAAATTAGTATAAATTTATACATGCAATAATGTATTTGGCTTGGTTATTATCTTATTCCTAATCAAGGGCTTATGCTGGGTGAAAGGTTATAAACATATACACAAAAAGCTCAAATACCCTACACATGTATTTATTAAATATCTACTCTGCCCCAGCCCAAGAAGACAGGACAGTTTAAATACAGTCAAAGGAAATGTTTATGTTTCATTTATAAAGAATTTCACATAAGTTTTTAAACAAATATCTTAAATCTCTTTATCATGCTATGCCCTCATAAAGTTGAGATTCAGTCATCAATGTATCATAAGGTTGGACTTAAGTCAGAATTCTATTCCTTTTTTCGACAGAAAAAAAGTCTTGTAACTCTAGCTGTGGCAAACAGGGAGTTGTATTTGTTTCGTACTAAATATTCATGATTATGCCTTAGATATGCTTATCTAAATTAATGAGATTTAATCTAGCCATTGCTAACTGTTGTTTCCATCCAACCCACAGTGTCTAATTTTGTGAAAGTCTATGCAAGTTAGAATGCAACATACAAACCCTGGTTTATGGACATACAAACCTTATTTTTTTCTGAAATTCTGATTTTTATTTTTTTTTGAAACAGGCCCACAAATGATGTCTTGACTTAGTAGCCAAAAGATGTCTGTTCAGCTGTAGAACATATTAAAATGGCCTCTGAACACATGCAAAGTACCTTTTGCTTTCTACCCTGCAAGTGAACCAGTGTAGTGTAGTGGTTAAGAGCATGGGACTGGGACTCAGAGGATCTGGGTTCTAGTCCCCGCTCAGCCATGGAGCCAACTGGGTGACTTTGGGCCAGTCACCAACTCTCAGCCCAACCTACCTCACAGGGTTGTTGTTGTGGGGATAAGATGGAGGAGGAGAGATGATGTAAGCTGCCTTGAGCCCTTTGTAGGAAAAAGGCAGGATATAAATCAATCAATCTCTCTCTCTCTCTCTCTCTCTCTCTCTCTCTCTCTCTCTCTCCATATATATATATATATATATATATATATGAGAGAATGAATGAATGAAAGCCTATATTTATTTTATATATACACACACACACACACACACACACATATATATAGGTTTTCATTATATGTGTGTGTGTGTGTGTGGGGGGGGCTTTATTTTATATATATATATATATATATATATATATATATATATATATATGAGAAAGAGAGAAAATGAATGAATGCATGCATGCCTGCTTGCCCTTTGCATAGGAGAAGGGCTAATAGTACTTTTTTCTGGTAGTGTATCTTAGCTACTGTAATTCAGCCTCTTCCTGGAACATTCTTGCTTGCAGTGATCAAAGATTTTCTTGCCCTTGGCTTGTTAACTTGGTTTGAAGGATGTGTTAAGTAGCTTTTCACCTCCATCCTGAGACCAATTATTGTTCTTCTGATTAAGGTTCACTAATCAGATAACCAAACTGTTAATGAAAGATTGTAGAAACTGGCTGCATTTTGTTTTGTATTTGTGCCCTTTTTAAAATGGTAAAATACTACTTGATTCTGGTTTAGTAAAATGGCTCAGATATTTTAAAATGTAGCCTCTCTAACTGGTATACTAGCTATTTTTCACATTTGCTCTTTGATACTGTAACTTTAAAGAAAAATATTGTCTAATGATCTAGTTATAATAGTCTTTATACAATAAGTAACCATATGTCTGTGTTCAGAACTTTATTTGCTGTTAAGCATAGGAATGGGCAGATGCTACTTCTTCATGGTCTGTGCAGAGCCATATTTGGCTCTAGCTTCTAGCTAAGAAGTTTTGGCAGGAAGTTCACCACATGTTCAGGAGTGAATCTCCTCCCATTCCCACTTAGTTCTTTGGCTGCCAGGTTGGTAGTCTCATCAGGAACTTTATCCTGTTCTTGCACTCCTTTAGGAGATATTGCTGAGTATGGGATAGCTTTCTGTTGAGTTTTCTTTCCCCTTGTTTTCTTTATGGTTTTTGCTTGGGAGACGGACAGGGGCAGTACAACCCTGTTGGACTTTCCAGTGGCTTTGGATACTGATGGCCAATTTCCAAAGGTGGTGCTGGGTGATTATTGCTCTTTACCCTGACAGTTATTCTGCGGGTTTCACAGGGCTGTTTTATCCCCTGTGCCGTTTGACATCAACATGAAACTGCTGGGGGAGGTTATCCAGAGGTGTAGGCTGAGGTGTCATCAGTATGCCCAGGACACCCAGCTGTTTCTCACGTTTTCATCAATTCCAGGTGAGGCAGTTGCTGTTCTTACTCAATGACTAGGTGTGGTAATGGACTGGATGAGGGCCACTAAACTGAGACTCAGTACAGACAAAATGGGGTAGCTTTAAAAGATAGTTCACTTGGCTATATAAGTGATATTTGACTGGTTCTGGAGGTGGTCACACTCCCCCTAAAAGGTAATGTTTATAGTTTGCTAGATCCAGCATTGGCCCTAGAAGCACAAGTAGACTTGGTGGCACAGAGCACCTTTTATCAGTTTAGATGGATATACTTACTGCATCCTTGTCTGAACAGGGTTAGCCTAGCTATAATTATCCATGCGCTGCTAATTTCTTGGTGGGATTGCTGCAATGTGTTATACATGGGGTGCTTTTAAGAATGATCCAGAAACTTTGGCTGGTCCAAAACAGGGCAGTAAGATAGCTAAGGAATACTGACCATTATGATCACACTAGATTAGTACTTTACCATCTGCACTGGCTTCTACTCAATGTTTGGGACTGATTCAAAGCCACTGGTATAAACATTGAGAGCCCTAAATGGCTTAAGACCAAGTTACCTGAAGGATTGTCCCATCCTATGTATACCTGCCTGGTCCCTAAGATCATCCTCAGTAGTCTTTCTGTGGGAGCCCCTGCCAAGGGTGGTCAGGTAGGCAGCTACTAAGAAGAGGGTGTTTTTTGTTATAATATTCTGACTATGGAACAAACTTCAGAGAGGCTCACCTGGTAGCTATTGTTGTATTCTTTCCAGTGCGAGGTAAAAAACCTTATTTTCCCAAGAATTTGCCTAAATTTTTAGGTTTCAGTCTGTTTAAAATTTTGTATTGTATTTTAAATCTTTGTACTGCTTCTAGGTCTTACTCTAGTTTTTACTTTCAGATTAGTAAATTTTCTTTCAGATTAGTATTAATGTTGAGGCCTGTGTACTTTCTAGCACATATGTTTCTACAATTAAGACATTGTTTTCATCATAATACAAAATAGAGCTTGGTGGGAAAAGAAGGATAGAGGGGAAAAAGCAAAACAATGATGCTAGCAAATTCCTCATTGTCTGAGCTAATCATTATATTCATGCATTCCAGTTTTACCAGCAGTAACTGTTTTACAAATAGAATACAGCGTTCAGAAGCTAAATCAGGCATATTTTTCATGACTTTCACTTGACTTTTGGCCCACTTTGTAACCTGGTGACTTTTCAATACAGCATGACCTAAAAATAAGGAGTATTTCTGTATTTCCTGCAGTGAAAAACTGAAAGTGTCAGTTTAATATACTGTGCAAATGAAAAAGGGAAAATTAGGCTCCAAGTACACAGGATACCAATTTTCAAGGCTTGATGATCTTTCAGTAGGTTTCTGGACTTAATTAAAATTGCTGGTGTTGACCTTTAGAGACTAAGCTATCTTGGTCTAGGATACCTCAAGGGCTAGCTTCTCTCATATGATACTACTTGTAATTTAAGATCAGTTTCAGAGAGCACACACTGGACCCCTTAGACTCTAGTGTACAGTGATGAGGAGGAGTTAGCTGCAGGAGGATCTTCGCAACAGTAGTACCAGGACAGTATAAATCCTGCCTGGACTGTTCACCTAACATCTTTCTTTGATTCTGGCAGAGATGTTCCTCTTGAAATATTTACTGTCCACTCATTGTACAGTACATTCACTGAACTTTCTGTACTACCGAGTAGCTGAAGCCCTCTGGGTGGCTCACAACAATTCATAAAAATCACAAACCACAAGAATAATAAAACAGCATAAAATTCCCATAAACCAAATGCAAAACAGAATTTAAAACATTTTTTTTGTTTAGTTGCAAAGTCGTGCCCAACCCATCACGATCCCATGGACAACATTCAGGCTCTCCTGTCCACCATCCCTCAGAGTACACCCAAGCTCACACTGTCGCAGTGACTCCTTAAAACGACTGGAGCAACTTGAAACAATTTCAATGCATCTAGGCTGACATATGCCTAGATGCCATTAAATGTCATTGAATGCCTTGAGGAAGAGGACAGTTGTAACCTTGTGTTGAAAGGATTACAAGCATGGAGCCCAGATGAGCCACAGTAGGGATACCGATTCTCAATTGTGGGGGCACTAATGAGAAGGACCATCTGCTTGTTGCCATTCTCCAGACATGATTTGGAGGTGCCACTTGGAGCCATTGTCTAGGTAGATTCAGGTCAGAAGGTGCTCTCCTTCAGGTATTGCAATCCCAAGTGCTGTCATTCCTTATTCATGGTTGCTTATGGTTATTTAGGTGCTGTACACCTTTCTCTTTCATATATCTTTTGTTTTGGGCTTATCTGAAAAAAGCTTTCTTGTTGCTTTTGGCATCCCTCATTCAGAAGATTCAGAGAAACCCAGAGAACATATTTCTTAAGATACATTCCATCTTAGACCATTCATGCTTTCACTATGTGGCAAAGGTCACTAGTTCAGAGGGCTTTTCAAAAAAGCACTAGGCACATTCATAGAGATGAGACTTGTCAATGACAACAAGCAGTAACTGCTGATAAACCTGACTAGTATCTTTATCACGTATATTGGTTGTGAACTTTTCTGTGATATTTGACCAATATTTGTGGGAGATCAACATTGCTGGTTTAGATGAATCTGCTGTGATCTAGTTAGACCCTTCTTATTTTCTTGCCTTCTAGCAGATCCTATTAAGAAATTTAAGCAAATGCTTGCTTCCATAAAATGTGTAAACAAGCAAGCAAAACAAAAGAATTGCAAGATCTTAGTTACACATAATTTTTGTTTGAAGAACTAATATGTTACTTGCCATATAGGACACTGCCTTATACCAGTTCAGACCATTGCTTTGTCTAGCCTGGTATTGTCAACAATGATTGGCATTGGCTTTCAAAGGTTTTGAGCAGGAATGAGCCTGGAACAGTTTGCAGGCAAGGCATGTACTTTACCACAGAGCCATGACCTCAATGTGCCTCAGCCACATCCTCAGTATGCAAATAGGGGTGGAAATCAGGAAATTTCCAATAGCAAATATTGATGTCGGCTCACATGGAAACATTTAATAGATTGCATGGTGCTCAGGACTTTTATAGTTTCTTGTGCTGGCTTAATTATCATGCCCTTCACTCGTGAAGCTTCTGGATACACACCGCTACTTACTTCAGACATCAACAGTCTTTGCTCTGGGACACAAAGGTTTCCACACTGTAAAAACTGAGAATGACAACTTCAGGTGTTTGCTAGCAAATAAAGCTATTTTACTTGGCAAATCATTGGTCAGTCTAGGTGACTGTTTGCTACTCTGACTGCACTGGTGTTCTGAGGTCACAGGCAGAAGGTTTTTTTTTTTAGTCCTCCTGTTTGAGATCACATGCTAGGGGTTTAACCTGGGAACCTCTGTTTGCAGGAGACTGATCTCTGTGTCTTGCTCTAATCAAGAGCCCCTGGCATGTATATATGGGTGTCTTATGGCACACATCTGTCATTTACACTTTATAAGTTTGCTACAGGAAATGTTGATGAACACTGGTACACTCCTGACAAGCATGCATGTTGCATTAAGTGTGGAGCTGCTCAAAGGTATAAGTGCGCATAATGTTATATAATGTATTGGGTAATTTGAGAAGTCAGTTCTAGCAGCCTGCTGCAGTCCCCTGCTTTATGCAGGGTCTCTTCTCAAATCCTGTTCCTCCTATAAAGCTTTTATTGGACCTTCATAATTTCACCTACTGCCACTGCCTTGTTTGTTCATTTACTGTATTTTTGTACTGTCCAAATGACAAAGCACTCAAGGCAAGTTCCATCCCTTTTTAGTAGTTGAGCAAATTCTGTTTATCTCTTTTAGTTCTGGCCTATCTGTCTCTTTCAGGTTATAAAACCTACAAACAGGGGTCAAGTCATCACTTCCTTCTGTGACATGTTTTAAGTGCTGATCCTAAATAAATGAAGAGTAGTAAATGGATTGGATATTATCAATAATGGTAGAATGCTCAATAGGAAATTTTAATTTCTCAAAATCCATCCTTGAATGCTGGATCTTTTTCAGTTAAAACCTGGATCTATCATATGTAGCTAATGTCATTTGACCCAATACTTTCCAAAAGATCTCCTTACTCTAGGGCTTTTTATTTTTGACCTCTGACCATTATTTTTAGCCTATCTTTGTGCAAATGACCCTCTTTTTTGGGAGGATGGCTACCAGGACTTGCTTACAGGGCCTACTCATGTGAACCATCAGTTTGCTGAGGGAACCAGTAGAAGGGAATGACAGTCTATGCAAATGTTTTTGGATAATGTGAGTGGATGTTTACATGCTCAGGGGTAAATGCCTTAAACTGCAGTCATATGGTTTTTTAGAGGGTATCCTAAGAGCCATAGGATTCTTTGAATTTCTTCTCCAAAGGTATTTATTTATTCATTATAAGCATTTATATCCCATCATTCTGCGGAAGTGTTCAGGACAGCTTACATATAAAATTCTGAATTACAATATTAAAACTACAATTATTAAAGCATTTAAAATTGAACATTATAAACTAAAAAAGGAAAATAAAATAGAAAGTGTGACTGTGAAACAAAGAGAAACATAAAATCTTAATGTTTAAAACACTTAATTGTTAAAATGATGGTTAAATAAAAAGGTCTTTACCTAGCACCAGAAGGTGTATAACATGGGCACCTGGCAGACATCTCTGGGGAGCACATTCCATAGACTGGGTGCCACTGCGAAGAAGGCAGAGAGAGATCCAAAGGTAGAGAAAGATCCACTCTCAGTGGGATGTATCTTGAATGACCTGGCCCAGCTCCAAGGAAAATTCCGAGACACACTGCAGAGGGCACCCTCTCAAATGTGGGAAGGGGATAGTGATCTGCAGTCACCAGACATCTCTTGACAAAGGTGCTGGTCTGCATCAATTGTGGAGTTGGCATAGATAATCCCCTTCCATTGGTTTCAATGGGAGGAATGAAGTGGGGCTCCCCATAATGCTGCTACTCTCCCTCCACCTTGCCAGGCTCATGCCAACAGGATTTTTATTTCCTGGAGGCTCTGGCATTGTTGCTTTCTGCAGCTCAAAGTGGGATTGCATACAAAGCAGGGAACAGAGATAAACAAACACATGTTTAAGGTCACAAAGACCTATTTTCTGTAATTTCCTGAGTTATTTTTTTTAAACATTTGTATGCCACCCAGTTGTGGCACAGCACCACTGGGAGGCTCACAATTACAGGAGAAAAACACAATAAAACCAGTAACACAGTATAATAGAATACAATAAAATACAAACAGAAAATACAAAACAAAGGTCTTATGACATTAGTTGTTAAAATGTTTTTAAAAGGGAAGGTCTTCAGTGGCACTGAAAAGAAAGTAAGGAAGGCACCAGGTGAATCTCCTGGGGAGCAGCTGCAGAAAAGGCCCTCCTCCTAGCGACCATCCCTCTCACCTCCTTAAGGGATGACTCACATAGCATGGGTCTGAAAGGCTGGCTAAACCCATATGGGCGCTCCCTAAGATAATGGGGGCCTAAGCCATTTCGGGCTTTATATGTCAACCCAAGCACCTTGAACTGAGCCCAGGCCACAATTGGTAACCAATGAAGATCTTTCAGTATAGGTGTTATGTGGGACGATCTGGGGGCTCCTACCACCAACTGGGTGGCCCTATTCTGTACCAATTGTAATTGCCGACCATCTTCAAGGGCAGTCCCACATACAGCACATTGCAGTAATCTATTTTGGATGTTACCAGGACATGGATGACTGTTTTCAGGCTCTGTCTGTCAAGGTAGGGATGAAGTTTCTCATAGCTGGAGAAGAACCCCTGGACACTGAGCTCACCTGATATTGCAGGGACAAACCCAGGTCGAGGAGCACCCCCAGGCTATGGACCCTGTCCCTTAGGGGGAGTGCAACCCCCTCAAGGACAGAGCACTGCCCTGCCAACCTGTCAGATGACCCTCCTACTAGCAGCACCTTGGTCTTGTCAGGACTGAGCCTCAGCTTATTGATTCTCATCCAGTCCATTATCAAGCTCAGGCCCGGTTCAAGACGGTGACATCCTCACCTGGGTGAGATGTAAAGAGAGGTGGAGCTGAGTATCATCAGCATATTGCTGAGTCCTCAGCCAAAACCTCCAGATGACCTCTCCCAGCAGCTTCATATAGAAGTTAAAAAGCATGGGGGACAGTACTGAGCCTTGCAATACCCTATGGCACCACTGCCATGGTACAGAGCAACAGTCCTCCGGGACTAACTTCTGGACTCAGCCAGCCAGGTGGGAGCAGAACCACTGCAAAGCAGTGCCTCCAACCCCAACCCTGGTCATCCTGTCCAGAAAGACACCATGGTCAATGGTGTCGAAGGCCGCTGAGAAGTCAAGGAGAACCAACAGGGTCACACTCTCCTGTCCCTCTCTCTGCACAGGTCATCATACAGGGCAACCAAGGTCATCTCCATTCCAAACCCAGGGCTAAAGCCAGATTGAAATGGATCCAGATAATCTGTATCCTCCAAGAGTGCCTGCAGCTGCCCAGCTACCACCTGCTCCAACACTTTGTCCAAAAAGGGGAGATAAATAATGGATCACTAATTATCCAGGAACCCTGGATCCAGGCCTGGCCTTTTTAGGAGTGGTCTCACTACTACCTCCTTTAATGGGGCAGGGACCATTCCGTCTCTTAATGAGGCATTGACAGCCTCCTGGACCCAGGGCTGAACACCTTCAGATCTCCCAATCAACAAAGGTGGGCAAGGATCAAGAAGGCATGTGGTGGCTCGGACTGAGTTAATGTGGCATTCCATGGAAATAAAATTGCTTGATATTTTAAATATGTTTCTTAGGGTGGATCTGCTTATTCAGTGTGCCAATAATGAAGTATTTTTTGTTAGGGAGATTCGGTGATGGCTGGTTTTTTACGTTTAGTAAAACAAGTTTAATTTTCTGTGCAGATTTTAGAATCAGCCCATTCCCACTTGTGGCCCACTTCTTTGATGAAAGCATATTTTAATAAATTTGAGCTTTGGCACTTCTAAAATAGTAGACTTTCCAAAATACTGAAAAATGCTTTGATAAATATGATGGGTATTTTCCTAGTCTGTCAAAATCTTTTGAGAAAATCCTACAAAGGGTTCCAATGAGATAAGATTGTCTTTGAGCTAAAGCAAGCAAATAAAATTTAAATCTGTATGTGAATTGGAAATATTCAAAAAGTTTGGAATCATTCAGTGGAATGATACCCCCAAACCCAGTCCCAGAAATGGTTTGAAAATTGTTTCTGGCATGGTGTAGATTATATAAATACGAATGACGTAGATGTCACTGTATTTTCAACAAGCAAATAAATAGTTCAGAAGATATTTAATAAAGTGTTCAAAGTTGTGGTGTTTGGCTGCAGTTTCTCTGAGAAATCTGGATTTGAGGCAGCTTGGAAATCTGCCGGAGAAAAAGCTACCACAGGGCTGTGGTACTGTTTCTTTCAAAAACAGGCTTGTAGTGACATACCAATGACAGAACAGGGAGTCTGCCAATTTAATATTGCCCTTGTGAGCCTCAAGAGGAATTGCAGCAATGTTAACCAGCTTGTCAGTGCACCAAACAAGGCAAGTTGTGTTGTATATTTGGTTTTGTTAGCCAGTTATAGACCACAAGCAGGATTTTATTGGTTTTTAGGCAGCAAACTCTCTGAAAACACTTGAGGCTCTGTCAGGCACACACAAGGGAGAGTAGTGAGCTAAGTTTTTTCATTCAGGAATCACAGAAACACCCTAAGGCCTTTCTATATCTATAAACAATGGAATACTTGATGTGAAACAGGAATTATTGCTAAGACCCTCCCTTCCAGGAAGGTGATCCTGCAATTTAAATTTTCCTATCACCAAACTGTTCATCGTTTTCTCTGGCTCTGGATCCTCTGCACACTGCTGACTTGCCCTGACTGCACAGTCAGACTTTACAGACTGAAGGGCATTCCAATTTGTCTGAAGATCTGCAGAAAGAGAAAGGTGGAGAGAGCAGCCGCCAAAAATTGACTCATGTGGGTAGCTGGACAAATAAAAACATTGGAGCTGGGCACATTGGGAACAAAAGCTACAAATCTTTTAGAAGAAAAGATGTTTGGGTTCTCTTTCTTTTTCTTTTCATTGTTGACATGCTTATAATTCTTAGAGTTGAGTTGTGAGTTTTTTTCTATGACTTCAAATGGTGAGAGGATGTTAGGATGTAAGGTGCTAAGCCCTTGTTCTAGAAATTAGAGAGAAAATCCTGTTAGTGACTTTCATAGGTAAAAGAGAACCATTGTTGGCTATTGCTTTGTGCATGAAGTGTATGCTGATGCTTGAAAGCTTTTTAACAAGGCTGTAGCATTCCTGCATTTATTCCTTTTCTTAATTGGCATTGCTGAGTGTGTGCCCATTAGTCAGGGGCATCAGCTAGAGCATTAGAGCACTTTATTCTCCATGGCAAGTCAAAGCTTAGGAATAGTAAACTCGGGAAGTCCCAGGAATGTAGCTAGAAAACAGCCTCATGCATCATCTGTAATCTACAGAGCTCTTTAAATGGTTTGGCCCAATGGATAATGTGTTTACAAAATGATTAGCTAGATGCTGGGCTAAAAGTTGTAGACCCCTAGGCATTAACCTTCCTATCTTCAGCTTCACATAATCACATAGTTTTTCCTGTGCAAAGAGATTAAGTCACTGAAACAAAATTGCATGATGTTTAGGAAACACATAGAATGCAAAGATCAGAGTCAAATGATGCAGTGTCTTAGCAGTGAGAGAGAAACAGTCATTACTAATAAAGTTGGAGATCCATGCAGTGCACTAGTGTACACAAAGTAGCTAGTTTTCTGAATGAGATCACTTTGTTAGCTTCTGTCTCAGTGCTGTATACCCAGTAACAAAAGATGTGGGTATGGGAGGAAGGTTTTTTCCCCTTTTAACTTGGTCTGCAGTGCACTAACACTTGAGAATCACTGACCTGTCATGAAGGAGGTGAAACAAAAAATATTTTTAACAATGTTGAAAGGTTGTTTTTCTTCTTTGACATGCAGCAAGGACATATGGGAGAAGGCGAGGTAACAACATTCCTCTTTAATTTTCTAATGTTTAAAATGTGCACAGCTAATGCAAAAGCTGCTTCTGTAAGATAGTCTGGAAGCAGTTTTGTTTTTTGTTTTATAAGCCAGGCCTCCTCAATTTGCATGCTGTGGTAACCTTTGATGAATGTAGTATCTCACACAATAAGACTGTCTAGGCAGAACTGGTATAATTCTATCAAGTCAAAGCAATATCTAACAGTGTTTCTGCAATGTAAATCTGACTTTTTTTTTAAAGATAGGTTTAATGGTGTGTCTTGCAGAAGGTGCATTGCTACTTAGAGAAGCACCTAAATGACTTGGTCTTCCAGGTCTTTCCCCGAAAGGTGGCTTTGGCCATGAACCATTGCAAGTATTAGCATTGGCTTTGTTCTAAACATTTGTTATGCTACCCAAGGAAGGGCCACATTGTTCGCAGCCACTGAGTCACTGAGCATTCCAACATCAGTGGTTTAATACTGCTAAAGTAGTGTGCGCCTGTAGAGTCAGATTGCAAGTCTTGCTCTCTCCTGTGATTGAGGCAAAGCTCTCTGCATCTGAGATGCCTGGAGCCTTAGAACTGCATTTGTTGGTTCTGAAGGGCCTTTCAGCATTGCAGAGTTGGCTTGAAGGTGCCGGCAGGTTCATCATCTGAAGTTTGGGGAAATTTTACATCATTTGTGAAAATGGAACCTGGCAATTAAGTCACTTAGGTGCTTTTAAAAATAGAGGGAATGAGAGAAGCGCATTGCTAGGACTGCATCGTCTAAATATGCATGCTGAGTCAGTAATCGTAGATACATGCCACTTTGTTAGCTTCTCAATATTGCCTGGTTTGGGGTTGGGAATTTGCTATTTTAAAAATTCTCCAGTGATAGTTAGAATTGTAAGAGGAGATAATTCTAGAGAGGAAGGGCACTCTGGGATTCAAAATAATATTGTTAAAAGAGAGCGATCCCTCTCAGTTGTTTTCACATCATTACTTTTGTGGAGAAAACAAATGTTCTGGAATTTAGATTATGATTAGTATTGATGCGCTTATCTTCTAATCAGGAGTTGGGTTTGGTAGGTCATGGTAAACTAGGAAATTGTAAAGTTTTTATTCGTGACTCGAATATTACCATGTTAGACGGTGTGCATAGTGGGGCTAGAGGGAGACACATCTCAGCCTTTCCCTGTCCTAGCTACTTGATCAAAGAGACAAGGGCTTGGGGAGAGAGACAGAACGCTCTGTCCATTAGCTGTTCTCCCTCTCTGCCTTCACCTACCCACTGTGACTCCAGGGGCTAACTCCTTGTAGCTGCCACTTCTCATGTGGAAAGGAGGCTGTGGCACTTTGACTGCTGCCCTTGTTGTTGAATGCTTGCAGTGCATGCTCACAGTGGAAGTGTCACCAGGCTATATATAGTATTTGAATTTCAGAGTTCCTTGTACCTATTTTTACTAGTGACTGGTGAAGTGTTCAGCTTTCCATATTAAATATATATGGTACGATTTGCAAAGCTACATTTTAAAACTCTTACACTGATCATTTAAAAATTCTTTCTTCAACCATCTTGAAGTACTCCAATAAAACTGCAGTGTGGTGATTCTTGGAAAAAACATTTAAGAGATTTTAGCACATTTTTTCTTCCATATGAATAGTAATCTAAATTGAACTACAAAAAGCCAGAAATGCAAGCTGCTTCTAGTATGCCTTGAAATAATAGAGCAAGATATGTGCTAAAGTGATCAGTTTTGTACACACACACACATATTAAGTGGGTATAACACAAAACATCTTTCTAGTAATATACACAGCAAGTATCCTAGTAAGGGGGACTTCATAGAATAAACAACAGAAGAATATTGGCAACATGACTTTTCTAGACAATCCATGGACTTGTTGTATGTAATGTCAAGCTAATAATTACTGCCAAGAGAAAGCCACCTATAGTTCAGTTCACTCTGAAGCTGTAAATCTCTGTCTCATGTGTACCACTTCTCATTGGCATGCTAGTCTATAGAGGAAAATGTAATTCTGTGAGCTCTCTTCTACTCTGGAGTGGCATAGCTCAGACTAGAGCTGGGTGAACCTCCTGACCCATGTCAGGTTGGATTAGAAATAAGCTGAGCTATTTACCCCAGCAGTCAGAATTGGCTAGCTCATTTCTGAGCCAGTCTGAGTTCCTCTTTGCCCATAAAGCCTTTCTTGCAGTGTTGTAGTGATGGCTAGGTTCTGGCAGTTGTATCAGCAAACTGTAGGGAGAAGGAAGGCAAGGAGGCCGTACCCTGCCCTTATTCTTCTCTAGTGCCCGCTTCTAGGAAATACAGTTTTCTGATGGGCACTGTCAGGAACCCTTGGGAAAACTGTTTTCTGAGGTGACTAGCTGCCAAAGTGAGAAAGGGAGTGTCCTCATTTCCTTGCCCTACCTGACAGCAGGGGGTGTTGAACCTCTTTCATCCCAAAAACCAAATTCCATTTAGGAGAAGCGGGGTTGGATTCCAGTGGTGGGTGCCCAAAGCAGACTGGCAAGCCCCAAATACTAGCATAGAGTACTTATTGCCAGTAACTCTGCTTTAGAAACAACTTTTCAACTTGTTTAAATAGCAGAAATGTGCAAAAGGCGGGAAACCACTGAATGATTGGCAGTGAGAGAAAGGAGGTGTGGCCATTGGAGGAAACAGAGGAGGGCTAGATAATGTTTCTAGGAGGGACAGATTTGGCCCCCAGGGCTGAAATTTTTCATCCCTGCCTGCAGCTTGCTGACACCAGCAGTGGGGTGGAAGGGAAGGGAAGGGAAGGGAAGGGAAGGGGGAATGTGCAGAATCAGTTGGTGTGTTAGAAGGGAGAGAGTGGGTAATAGGTTGGGGTTGGCTTGATGGGAACAGAATTGTACCATGATCAGATTGAAATCCAACTGCAGTTGTATTAATGGGTCATAATAATATTTACTTTATGGTTAAGGCAAGTATTATGTTCCTCTACTGCCTTTCTTCTAGAGAATTTGAAGGAGGATATATGTTTTTTCCATTCAACTCCATTTTATCCTTTCTACAAGTGTGTGAGGTATTTTAGGCTGAGAGATAATTAATAGAAACAGAGCAAGTCATAAGGGGTCTCCCGGACCATCTAATCTGACCTCCGGCACCAGCCGGCTCTGCTCACGACATGCCCACCATGTGGACATCCAGCCTATCCTTGAACACCCGCACCGATGGGTACAAGGATGACTGGTACAAGGACATGCCCTGAGATTCTAATAGATTAGAAATTAAAACCTGGGTCTTCCCAACAAGTCCAAAACACTAACTAGCCTTCATCAGCCTGGGACCCACCAGTTGTTTTGAACCACAACTCCTAGCATTGCTGGCTGGGGCTAATGAGAGTTGCAATCTAAAACATCTGGAGGACACCAGATTGGGGAAGACTAGTGCAACTGCTGCACTGCACTGCCTGACCAGTATTATGAGGCTTATGGAACAGCTAGCATTAATTATGGTGATCTCACTAGTTTGCTCCTTCACTGACAACTAAGATAGCTCAGAGTGAGCTAACACATGATTTTAGGGTGGTTTTTTTGTTTTTCCTGAACATGTTTTGTTTGGTAGACTATTTTTCCTGCCTTTGTCAGATGGTGGCTGTGAGATTTAAATGTAAACTAGGTATGAGATATCTTATTTGAACTATTAAGCCATATGGATAGGGCAAAAGTTTCACAATTTGTAATGACTCACTATTCTTATTTTCATTTGATATTGGGGAAAATCACTGGGAGTGATTCTTCATGGACTTTCTGTAGTTTTCTGAGGCATATATTTAGGAAAAAGTTTAGTGTCAGTGATTGGAACAAAAACAGGCGATTTTAACCATGGAGAGTTTGGAATAAGTAACCATTTAATAATAATTTAAAATTTTCATTCCCCCATATAGTGTAATAAAGTTGGTGTCTGATAATGTTCTGCTCTGTGGAATTAATAATGGGTCTTTGTATACCAAGATGTCGGTGTGTGGGAATAAGAAAAACATGTAATTATTTTTCATTGATTCATGATGGTAATGGGAAAATATACTGACATTGAGGTTAATGAAATAATAGTTGCTATTCTGAAAGAATATTGAAGAATACTTAAATATAATCTGTTAGTATGTTTTGGATTTTTTTGTCTTTTCCATTGTAGGTCAGTCCTCACTATTCCCAATGGAAGATGGGTTTCTGGATGATGGACGTGGAGATCAGACCCTCCATAGCGGCTTGGGCTCTCCACACTGCTTCTCGCACCAGAATGGCGAGCGCGTGGAACGGTACTCCCGCAAGGTGTTTGTAGGTGGTTTGCCACCTGATATTGATGAAGGTATACCCGGATAGCAGTATAGCCAAGAATATAACCAAGTGCCAAAGTTAATTATGACATGCGGGGAGGGAATGGAATAAGTATTTCAGATTGCAGGCATCTCATCTCCTGACTGATTTTTTTTTTTTAGGCTGTGAAAATAATTACTTAAACTATGAGCTGCCAGACACACAGGCTTCTGGGTTATGAACTGTGAGGATAAGAAGTTATGAGCTGCACAGCTCATGTGATAGATTTTCTCTTCATCTACTTCAGTTAGTTGGATATTATGCAGAATGACATAATACAACTCTTTATGAAGGGTTTTTTAATTTTGGAGATGGCTGTGCTTAAGACTTCATGTTAAAGGCATTAATATAGGTATACATTTATATCAGTGTCTGACTTCGAAGTAGAATGTAGTGCTTCAGATTTAACAAAGCAGCATGCAACCATTGCCTCTTTGCAACCACCATATATTTCACTGGAGGAATGAATCATTCCTACACTTTATTAACAGCCCATTTAAGTATAAAGATCTCTGCTGGGGATGTGACCAGCAGTGGTGTAATGGTGCTAAGGCTCACAGGAATGTAGTACTAGAACTTTTGCATTAGCAAGAACATTGACATCTTCTATTTGCCATTCACCTGAACCTCAAAATTCCCAGGTTCAGCTGCATTCTTAGTAGCTGGACGGGAATGCATTTTCCAAGCAATAATTCTTTCAGTGTTTTAATGCAAAATATTTTGGTGTGGCCTGGTCTTTGATAGGTAATTTAGGCCCCTGGGCTTTACAAAAGACTTGCTCCTAGCAGAGATGAGGACTGCTAGAACAGGATTTATTGCTGCAGCTGACTGCATGTTTAGACTCCTGAGGGCTGGGGAACAACTGTAGTGTCTGTTCAGAATGCACCAGTTCACTGGTAGCCAGGAGCGAAGAGTGACGATAGTATACCCTTTTATGTGAAATGGTGCTTGGTAGATGGACTTTGCTTAAGACAACTAGTCAGAAGAATAGATAAAAGGAACACTATAGTGTAAAGTAATTACTTAGGGATATCTACCCCTAAGGTGGTACATTCTGATAACCTGGAGAACATTTCCTATCTAGCTGCAATAATACAGAATCTCTCTCATGCCTCCTTTCTCCCCATGTTGTGCAACTCTTGCTTGCATGCAGATGAAGGAATCTGAGAGGCTTATAAGCAGGTCAAAGATCACTGCCTTTCAAGTGTTTAGGGGAAAGAAATTCTGGTATGGACTGTGTGAAAATCTTGAGGTTAACTTGGACGGGCTCAAGTGTTTTCAGTGGTCCTGATACTGTGTTAGTGCATGAGCACAGAATTTTCCTATTCTGGAAATAGCTTGAATCCTGCACTTTGTTTAAAATTTAGGCCAAGTGGAAGAATTCCATTCCGCTCCTCAAAAGAGTCTGTGCAGCAGTTATATTTTTGTAATGTTAGCCAAACATGCAGGTCACCTGAGCTGAATTTTGAAATGGAAGCAGACTTTGAAATGGCTGCAGCATTTGCTTTCTGCTAATGTGATATGCACAATATGATGTGCATCCTTATCTTGATAACTGTTACACAACTGTTTTCTAAAAGCATTGCTGAAGTTAGTCTGAGGTCAAGCTCAGATAATGTGCCCAGATGTGGCTTAAGCATGTGATGAGAGCAGTAGGGATGACTAGACCGTGTGATACTTTCCCCTTTCTCCCAGCCTTTTGGAAGGCAGCTTGCAGAGTAGAATGCTCAGCACTCTGATTCAGTCTCTGCACGCTATCTGTGGGAGAATGCCTGGAGCTAGGATGTGGTAGCTGCTTAGATTTAGTGATTTCATTTCATTGAGTGGGCCGCTGCACATCTTTATTTGTAACCTGAAAGACACAGCTTTGATATCTATATTGTTTTTTTCATTTTTAAACGTGTTTTTACTTGCCAAGCCACTCTTTTGACAGTAGCAGCCGTCTCAGTCTGTTAGGTTGCCCAGAAATACTTGTAAGCTAGATCATATTGGTATTATCAGAGTACCTGAAAGTGCTTTACTTTGGGCAGGGCTTTTTTTAAATTACTCTGTTAAAATTTTCTCTCCTTGTTCCCCCTGTGCCTTCCCCCACCCCGCCCTACATTTGCAGATGAGATCACGGCTAGCTTTCGTCGCTTTGGCCCACTGATAGTGGATTGGCCACACAAGGCTGAAAGCAAGTCCTATTTCCCTCCTAAAGGTAAGGAAGATCATTTTGTTGGTTACACTTGCATTCTGCCCATCTTTCAAACTGCTCCTGCCAATGAATGATTCCCCCCTGCAAGCTAGACTAAGTTGAGAGATGGTGACTTGTTCCACTTCACTCCAAAAGCTTCATGGATGAGCTTACTTTTGATCCAAGCTTTTGCCAGTCCAAATCCAACAAACTGTCAAGCATAAAGACTGGTTTTACTGCCATGCAGGCATTTTCTTAATGTACCGCAGATTAGAACATCTTTTTGCATGCTAATTTAACACTTTTGTTTTTGTTTGTTTGAAAATGTTCTTCATTGCTGCTTAACCATAATACCCTGCTATACTTCAGATGTTGCAATTAGGCTGTAGATAGAATGATCTATATAGCTATAGTTTCATTAAGTTTTCCTTCTTTTCTCTTTTTCAATAATTTCTTTTACTTCTTTTAACTTGTCTGTCTTCTATTCCTTGTTTCATTTTACTTTTTCAGTGATAAAGCAAATGGGCTACAATAACCATTTCCAACCCAGCACCCTACAGCTATATTGGACTACAATTCTAGTGCTGATTGTGAAATGATGGGAGTTGTAGTTCAACACATCTGCAGGGTGCCTGGTTGGGAAAGGCTGGGCTGTAACATATATTGTATAGGAAATTTAGCAATAGAACACCGGCCTTCAGATTAAACTCTTCAATGATGAAGGAGAAAGCTTTGACTCTTATAGTTTACTCTCTGTCTCACTAATAACAGCATTCTGCTTACTTCAGAGCTTTTTCTACTTTTTCTACAAAAAGATTCAATATGTATATGACAATGACATAGCCTTCCCGTTATGTTTTCGACATTATGTCGAGCCTCACATGTAGATATTTTTAATCAACAAAACAGATTAACTTCAGCTCCCAAAATTCCACAGAATTTTTGCATGGCTTCTCTCATTTTCTTTATCCTAGGATATGCATTTTTGCTGTTTCAAGATGAAAGCTCTGTACAGGCTTTGATTGATGCATGTATTGAAGAGGATGGAAAACTCTACCTGTGTGTTTCTAGTCCCACAATTAAAGACAAACCGGTAGGCCAAATGACCATATATTGGTAGCTCAGTAGAATATATAATAGAATATAGGTGCTTACATACTCTATGGATGCATATTGCTTTTTTCATTTAAGGTATATTTGGACACATTTTTGACAGTGTGACATTCAAGATTATTTCCCCAAAGTACGGAATGCCAGATGTTACGCTAACAAAATTAAGCAACTGAAGGTTCAGGGGCCAATTTCCTCCCATGCACACTCAGATTTACTTTACTCATTGCCGCTTTCAATCTGAGGTAGGCCTCCACCACAGTGTTCTTCTGGAGTTCTGTAGGAGTTTTCCCTTACATGTACTCCAGCTGTTCACTTCCATGCTCAAGCCAAGACCTTGACAAATGAGAGTAAGAATCATAAAAGGAGGAACTCTGGCAGAGTCTCCATGAGAGGGAATTAAAGGGTCCTTGACCTCTCTCTTGGCTCATGTGGAAATGTTTCAACAGGTGAGGCCTACACTCCTGGCTCGTACACCTGTGCTAAACTCAACATTCAAAATCAGTTACCAATACACACTTTATTGAAACCATTTCAAGTGTGTCTTTACTTAGGCAAACTGTATGGACTTTTTTTCCCCATAGAGTGCACTCATGTGGAAGCTATAGAGCTCTGCATCTCTGAGCTCTGTGGAACCTGTGCATTCCCGAGTAAACCCCATTCGCTAATGTGAACCACATCTGCTGTCATCATATTACTTCTGAGCTTGCCCTTCTGGGTGTATCGTGTGTGGTGTGTGAATGGAAATGAGATGTGTTTTTGTCTTCATGGATGGACCGATATGGAACATAGCTGTATGTTTATGGATGAATGGTGTGACTCCCGGGCATCAGTTCTGGTGACCCTGCCCTCTGCCTTGCTGGTCCCAGTGGGCTCCAATATTTGTTTAAATCTCTTTGGAGCCAATTACTTTGCTCAGAAGACTTCACACAGTGTTGCAGCTTTTCCCAGCCTGGCACCCTTCTGATGTGTTGGACTGCAACATTGCCCATGCTAGCAGAAGCTGATGGATCCTGCAGTCCAACACATCTGGAGCGCCTCAGAGTGGAGAAAGCTGTAATAATATAGCACAGGCCTTTAATCAGTTAACAGGTATTACAGTGGTCTAGACTTGAACAAGGCTTTGCTTACAGGAGCATATTATGATGTTAACATATTATGGTACTAGATATTAACATCTGTATTGTTGCGATAGTGGAAAAATGCTAGTGCAAACGTCAAAATCTTGTGTAGATTGTAATAATGCTCGTCAGGAAAACAGGAGGCTTAGAATACAGTACAAATAAGAGAGAAGCAAATATCAGATATGTCTTAGCAATTGTTCAGTAGAACTCCAGATCCAGTGAACTGCTATAGTTGGAATTGAGGACGAGACTGATTAGTGACTTATTTTTGGTGAATTATTCTGCCATGAGTTTTAAATATCATTTTTTACCATCTTGTATGAATATTCAAGGCAGTTCTAATAATAATTTTAAAATTTAAATGATTCCTGGAACTGAGCAGGCATTTTGTATGTTCTGCTTGCTTCTGGTATCCACTAATAAATATAATGTGACTTGATCAGGGTTGGAGGGAGAAGATGAAGATGTGCATATTTAGTTATAACCATTCTGGCTGCTGGCTCAGATAGTCCTCTGGTAGTTTGGAGCTCAAGTTTGCTCCAGCCTGGAAGTTACTAACCCTGATATGTGACAGGAGACTTTATCCCAGCTTCCACCACTCCAGCTTTTGCAGAGCAATCTAGGCTGTACAGCTGCTGCATCTGAGCCCGGAGCAGTTCTCCTGCAGAAGGGCTATTGAGGCACTTGGACTCAGCTTAGTGACCCTTTTCCCGACTGACAGAATAGTTCTGTAAGGAGCTTCTGAGCGAGATCCTCACCATATTGATCCCATATTAAGCACGGGGGGACAGAATTCTTGGGCTGATTCCAAGTGACCTTCCCTCACATCCTTCTGCCCCCCCCCAACAGCTGGTCAGTTTTGTGAAAGGCAGCTCTCAGAAAACCCTTGCAGTTTCATTCTTGCTGTTTAGGGGTAAAGAGCATGGAGAAGGGCACTCTCCTTGACAGATGTACAAGCAGTATAAGCTGATTGCTTCATGCATACTCCCTTCCCATTGCAGTTTCCCTTTGTGTTCCCGCCAAAGCAGTTTCATAATGTTGAAGAATGACTGTGCTAGTGCTTGGCTGAATTAAAATGGCTGCTAATACAGCAGGCTCTAAATGCTAATGTATATGTTGATCATAAAGGAGTAGCTGATGTGATAATTAAACTTAAGAAATCAATTGCAACTATCAACTTGAATTGTGAATATAAAGTCTTGTTTTCTGCATATAGGTACAGATCCGGCCTTGGAATCTTAGTGATAGTGACTTCGTGATGGATGGCTCACAGCCTCTGGATCCACGGAAAACCATTTTTGTTGGAGGAGTTCCACGGCCCTTACGAGCAGGTACAGCAGGCAAAAAACAAGAAAAGTGGCTCGTTGCGTCTGCCCAAGCGGTCTTACTGCTGCGAGGGAACATTATGTCCTTATTTCTGTTATAGAAATATGCCAGTGCTTGCTAAATTTAACTTTTGCTGACACTCCAATTATTTCCAGATACAAGAGTACAAATAAACATGCTTGCATGAGGCCTACAAAGAGAGGGAATTTGTATGTGTAAAATATGTAGGTGAATTGTTTGTTACTACTTTATTTCAGTGGAGCTTGCAATGATAATGGACCGACTGTATGGAGGAGTTTGCTATGCTGGAATTGACACAGACCCTGAGCTGAAGTACCCAAAAGGAGCTGGGCGTGTTGCATTTTCTAATCAACAGAGTTATATAGCTGCTATCAGTGCCCGCTTTGTTCAGCTGCAACATGGAGAGATAGATAAACGGGTAAGAGCTGGAGCACATTCCACTTATTACTCAGCATTCTTTTGCTGGCTTCTTTCCATGTGAGAGCCCATGTGTGTGGTAAGAGAATAGGCTTTATTGAAGGAAGAAACTTTTCTTTCTGATTTTCCCGGGATATACACTGAAAACAAACAAACTGCTCAGTCATCCCAGAGCCTGATATCTAGTTTAGCATTTGCTTTTTGCTGGCACCTTCTAAAACAGTTGTTCCCCCAGAGACATTTCCTGTAGCTCAGCATAAGCCTGTGTTCCTAATGTTATCCTGTTACCTATGCATGACTAGCTTACTGTTGGCCTCTCTTTCACCCTGCCTATGTTCTTAGAAGTAGAATAGTCAGCTGGTTTATCAAAGTGGAAAGCATACTGTTGCACTGTCTCCATTAGTTTTGTGAGTTCCTTGCACAAATTCTGCTTTAATTCATTGTAAGGCATAGAAAGAGAGAGAGAAACAATATTTTGTTACCTAATCATCATTTTGTGTTGATGTTAAAACTAGTTAACTTTTTCTTGCTGCCTAAGCCAACAAAGTATCTTTGTCACAAATGTTCCTTCTTCCCCTTAGCTCCATGATGTACTATTGTTTTATCCTTTTCTGGCTTTTCTTAAACTTGATTCTGTGAATCAGCAATGTGAATGCCATGATGTTTTAGGTAGGAAAAACAATGGATGAATACTGAATTGTGTGGCTGGTCCTTCTCTAGGCTTGTCATGTTCTAATTCTTAATGCATAATATTGGCATGCAGGTTAGATTTATATGTGCTAACAGGACATGCCCAAAATCCAAGTGAGGAATGAAAACCTTTCCACACATATCCATTGCTCACAGGGCAGCATAGACGGTTTGGATCCTCTCTGCATAGGCAATTCCCCTTGCTAGAGTTTTATGCCCAGAACCAGACTCTCTGTATGGTACCCAATAGAGAATGGAGCCAAAGATGTATGATCCAACAAATCATTTGAGGCATTTGTGGCGTGGGATTGGGGAGAGGATGAATTTAGCCAGTGTTAAGGCTACCAGTCACAGCCATCTGTTTGACAGTTTCACATTCAGAGAATCTTGTACTTAGCAGCCCTCATGCTGTAGTACATGAAAACCTCTGCTCCAGTTTTGGACATAATATGGCTTGCCTTCTACTGGTCTATAAAATTCCTGCTCGACTTACCAAGTTGTGGATCAAGGCCCTCTTATGAAAATTTAACTTTTTGAAATTAAATATTTGTTACCATGCTCCTGAGCTCTGTGAAAATCTACACTTTGGCATTTTCAAGCATTTAACTTTTGTGTGTTTTGTGTGTGTGAGTGCATGTATACACCTGTATTTACAGCAGATATCATTGCAGCCACTGCACATAGCATATTAAATGAAAGCAGGAATTAATTCACTCTTCTAGCATCAGCAACTCTAGTAAATAATCATATTTTATGAACTGCTTAATACAGATCATAAATAAAATGGCACAAGATCCATGATTTGCTCTCCTTTTCCTTTTTAAGAGAAGTGAAGTAACTGGGGCAGGGGATCAATAACAGGAGGGATTTTTTTTTTTTTTTAAATCTCACTCTCCCATTTTTCTTATCTGCATTGTCCCTCTGAAGTTATTTTTTGTCTCACATATGGTAGCTGTATGATTTGTTCTGAGGAGCAAATAGAGGTTATTGGAGGAGTGCAATATAGGTTACAATAGCATGGAGCTGCAGAAAAGGAATCAAATTTAAGCCATCTCTACCTGTGCTGCAGTCCTGATCCAATTCAAGCTTAACTTATCCAATCGCAGATTTCCCTTGCAAAGTTGCAGCTTCAGATGCCTTCCTGTAGTGGAACTTAAGCCCAGCTTAAAAAAAAAACAAGTTTAGTTTCAGCAGAACATCTGAATCTTCTGTTCTTATTGGTATCTTGAATTCTTTAATTAAAAATACTGTCACATGATCATAATTGGCTTCATATATTGCCAATTCAAGGTAGGATAATAGCACTCCCCTTTTACAGTAATTCAACATTAGACAGTCAAAATTTCATGCTGCTAAACTGGGAGTTCCTCTGTGTTCTGTCTCTCATCAAGTGCTTACACATCAGTTACTGTTTGCTGTGTATTGTGTAACCTAAAGCAATTTTTAATGCGTACATTCACCCTAAGAAGTATTAGGGAATTATCTCTTGTAGTAGGGATGGGCAGATTGTGACCCTCCAGATATTCTAGGCTACAACTCGCATCAGCCCTCTCCAGCATAGCAAATGGAGAGGAATCACTGGAGAAAATTATACACATATTTCTCATGTCTTCTAGGATACTTCCAAAAGAATCATCCCTAGCTAGGATTTTTTTTTTTTTTTTTTTTTTTTTTTTTGGTAAAGTTAGGTAAATTCATGGAGCAAAAAAGTTCTCATGGTATCTGTTAGTAAAAGAGGTGTGCGTGTGTTTCATTCTGTCCTTTAGGATAGCACATAGTTTTCTCCATCTCCTGCTGTTTTACCTTCACAACAACCCTGTGAAGCAGGTTCAATTAAGAGGTTATGCCTCGTGCTTGGATACTCAGTTAGCTTTGTGTCAAAGTGTGGATTTGAACCCAGTTCTCCATGGACCTAGGCCAACATGCTAACCACTGCAGCACATTCCGTGTTTAAAGTCAGTGTTCTGAAAACAGGATGTCAGGCAGGGCTTTTACGCCCTGCTTGTAGGCTTTCCAGGGGCATCAATTGGCTGCTGTCAGAAACAGGATACTGGGTCCAGTGGACCCTTGCTCTGATCCAGTAGGGCTCTCACAGCACAATGGAGTATTTATTGAGGCATCTGTATTAACATTTGGATTGCAGGGGTATCTAAAGAGGCAAAGAATGTTAGGAGTGTAAACTTTCTCTCCTTCTTTCAACACAGGTGGAAGTTAAGCCATATGTCTTGGATGATCAGCTGTGTGATGAATGTCAGGGGGCCCGTTGTGGTGGAAAATTTGCTCCATTTTTCTGTGCTAACGTTACCTGTCTGCAGTATTACTGTGAATATTGCTGGGCTGCTATCCATTCGCGCGCTGGCAGGGAATTCCACAAACCCCTGGTGAAAGAGGGAGGAGATCGCCCGAGACATATTTCATTCCGCTGGAACTAAGTGATGACTGCAGCGTGTTCATATGCAGGCCTCAAAATAAGTGCACTCTTCTGTTATCCTGATTCCCTTGCCCTCCCTTCCTCTTTTCTCTCTTACTCAAGATAGCATGTCCTACTGTTGTAGTCTGTAATTTAACAATAGTGTAACAAAAGAATGACCTATAATCATATAGGTATTTTATAGAATCTTGTCATTAAACTGTATTGGGAACTCCTTTTCATATGGATAACACAGTGCATGGAAGCTAGGTTCTCTTACCTTTAGTTATCCAGAGGACACTGCTTTCCTGCTATCTTTTCTTGAAGGAAGAGAGAACAATGTTAAGAGAAGAGAAATGAAATGAGAGAGTATTTTGTTTTTTAATTAAATTATTGCTAATAACAAAATCAATAGAATACTTTTATTAAAGTAACCATGAGATAGGAACACTATGAGTCTATTCTGACACTTTGCCCAACCCACCCTTTCCTCACTGACTCCCCTTCCCTGCCCGCACCTCTGGGAAGCCTGTTTTCTTGCCGCCTATGATTTTATAGCAATGGAAACAGTTAGCCGTTAACCTAGTAACAGGAAAGAGCATGTTTAAAGCAACAAAAATGCATGAGCAAGGTTTAAAGCAGCATTAAGTTAATTTTTTATTTAAGGGTTCCGAAGCAAAATTTTTTAGCACAGTATGTGTCTCACCGTGCCTCCGACTTCCCACCACATTCAGACTTTTCTAATTGAGTAGGCAGAGCTTAAATCTGTGTTCTTCATTCAACCAATCACATTTTAAAAGTTCCCGAATGTAATCCTGGGTCAATTTACTACTGGGGGGTGGGTGGGGAGTGCACTTATTCTTTGTTGTTGTTCTTGTTGTTGTTGTTTTTAAAGAAGAACCTTCATTTTCAGAATACAGCCCTAGAAATCCTACCAAAGCTAAAGTAATGACAACTAGTGAACTGGCATGTCCTCTCCTGAAGAACAAATGTATAGATTTTATTTTTGATGGTTATATAGAACTCTATATCCTAATGTACTAATGTTAATCAGGGGCCAGCTTTTGCTCTCCATTTTGACATGAAATACAAGAACCTAAATATATACCTCAAGATTATCATTTTGATTTCCCCCCTCTAAAACACTAGTGATCCACTCTTAAAACGCAAATCAAAATTTGGCTGGTTATTGGGCTTACTGTGGGATGTAAAATGAGTTTTAATCTGCTCCTAATGAAGCTGTATCATAGAAAGCAGAAGAGGGCAATGTGAAGTTTGTTTCCAGGGATGTTTTGCACTGTTGGCTGAATGAACTGGCACGCATATTTGCAAAGAATATACTTGCCTTTCAGCAGAGAACAATGAATATGGGGAATCTTAGCAAAGAATTGTTTTTGGAACTTGGCACAGAAAATGAATACAGGGCTTTAAAGTACCCAGTTGCTGAGTCATGCTTTGGGTGTTGTAAACCTCTAGAACATAGTGGGAACACAGTGGGTATTAAAGGTAAGGCACCGGGTGGAGTTGGTTGGCTTGAAATAGTCACTTGATGCTCTGTAAGTCTGAGGAAATGGAAAGGAGTGAATGTGTTCGGCTCTTACTAAATGACTTTGTAGCACTGTGCAAAACAACCCACTCCATTGGCAATCTGAACTGGTGTGGTACCACCATAGACTCTTAAACCAAAGACTTGCCTTAGCACAGCTACAGAAAAACAACTCTTCAGTAAGCTCTTCCCTTCCCCATTCCTTCCTTCCCAATTATATTTGAGGAACAGCTTGATTTTCAGTATGTTAGGCATACCTTGTTATTTTCCAAAGGTCAAAATGGAGACATTTGCTGTCTACTCGTCAAGTAGAGAAAGGGAGCTGCTTTTAATGAAATCCCTGCAAATATTGACAACAGTAAATGCAAATGGAGAGTGCTCTTTTGTAGACTGTCAGGGACCTTTTTCTCTGAAGTACATAATTATAGTTGGAATATTCCTTTTAATTTTTTAAAATGCTTGTAGGTGGCTTGGGGTGTCTTATTGTGCCGATCCTACCCAGTGAACAGGTGAGATGGGTTACCATTACAAGAAATAACACTGTTTGAGAAGTAGCTTTGAATAATAATTTTTTCCCTTTGTACATGACCTGCTGAATTTCGGTACAGTGTTTTTGTAGCTAACTTATTTTGTCATGCACATAATGTATATTTGTTATGCACTACTTTTGTATATCTTGTTTTTCCAACAGTGAGCATTTTTAGGCACACTTTTCACTGACGGGATATCTCTTTATGCAATACCTCAATTTTTCATATTGCAAAGAGTAGCTTTTTGTACTTTTATTACTGAGAGATCTTCATATACTTCATTTTTTAATATAAATAATTTTAATAAATTTTATTTTCTTATATTCTGCTTTTTATACATTTCAGTGCTCTGCATACATTTTGAATTATGGATGTTGTGCACTGGCAATGCTATTTTAGAATTTGCAGAGAAAAGAAAGCATGTTGCTTAAACATCTTTAGCCCAGCACCAGGTATTTGGTGTACATATAATTTAAGAAATACTTATATGTAAAGTTGAGACTTAAAAAAAGAAATTTTTAAAAAGCATGAAAGTGACAAATGAGAGAGTTTGTCTTTAGACCCTTGAAATTTAATGCATAAGCATAGAGTAGAAGTTTAACATCCCAAATTGTCTACCGCTTCTTAATAGGTTTTTAAAGGTAATACACAAATGCAGATGTTTTTGGTGAATGTTTAGCCATTTTTAATCTTAACAAATTGATGTTAGGTGTTTGCAGAGATGTGTCTGCTCTTTTAAATCATATTTAAGGAAATAAACCCAAGCCTGCCCAGTGGTGGGTATGTAATGTTAGTATGCATGACTAATATTAAAGAAAATGTTATTCTACTAATATTCACTTGTGGTGATTGTGTGAAAAGCGTGTTTACAAATTATTTGGTTACACTTCAATTTACAGGGCATAAATGATTATCTATATTACTCTGTACTCGAAATAGTGTTAATATAATATGTCCTTCTGATTACATGGAAAGTGGAGTTGCCATGTCGCTCCAAGCATAACTAACATGTAATTAGTTTAAAAATCTTAGGGTATCACTTTATTTTAAAGGGGTGTAAACAAGCATGTAATTTTCTCTCACAAGCATGGCACTGGCCGTGTACTTACAATGTAGTTACAGAGTAATTACATGGTTATTTTTGCAATGTAAAATAAAGTGTTTCTGATTATTTTATATGTAAAGGAACCCCCACTGCCCCGTGCATTTTTGGTATATAGTATCTACTTCTCCATACACAGACCTCTGCAGAAAGCAAATCTAAAACTTGCAGTGAATGACTTTAGTGTTTTATAAGGATGCTGTTGGAAAGACTTGATAATTCACCCCTTTTTGTTTCTTGAAGAGTTAAAGCCTTCTGTTTTAAAAGGTGATTTAAAACTTGAATGTGATGAATTGTGGCAAGTTAACTTCAAGTTATGTGCAATACTTATTTCAGACTTCTGGAAGATCTTTGCAGTGTAATTCTTTGTTTTTAATTGCAGACATTTAAAAATGTCATTTTCTACTGTTCTAGTAAATCCTCTTTCTTGCTGGTGTTTCTAAAGAAAAGAATCAGAAATCAATCTTTCTACTAATGTAAATTTGAGATTATTTTTTAAAAAAAGGAATAAAAGAGGTTTTGGTCATTTGCTTTATTTTATTATCTTATTTTAAAGCTACTGTGATTGATAGCATTGTAAGAATTGGGACAATATTGTATTCAACTGTTTTATTTTTTATATTTTTAAATTTTAAAGTATAATTAGTTTTTATAATTTTCATCAGATTCTTTTGTTATATTTTTTGGAAGTGAAACTTTTAGCAAGTGGGTGTCTAGTTTTTACTAATCCCTAATATGTTTTCCCCCAATGTAATGCTCATATTATCAGAAGGAAAAGTTATTTAAGTATGTCAGTTACTTGTACTACTTGGCTGAATTTCCATATAGTTTTTACTGTGTATGGGGAGGCTGTAGTATTTATTATAGCATTTTAAATAAGGGTAATTCATTTTTTATTAAAGTCATTTTCACAATTTAAGTTCATATTTTTGTATGTTCTTCTCTAAGTTATAACACAAGTTTCTTTTTTAAGAGAGTTCATTTGTTGAAGTGCTAGTGGAAAATTAATGTTATTAAATAGTTTGCAAATGACTATTTATACCAGTATGCATATAATTTTTAAATATTTGTAATGTGAGATGTTGAATGAATAAAACTTTTAACTCAATGACTGCTCAGTCTGTTACTTGGATCTCTTCAGGGTAAGGACAGAACTGCTGCTCTTATTTGGCTGGGTCACGAGTCTGACTAGCCCATCTCAGTGTTCTCCAGATGTTAGACTAATACTCCCATCATCCCCAGCCAGTGTGACAGAGTGGAAAGGCTTTTAGATGTGCTTGTGCAGCACTCCCATGATGTGCAGTGGTTAATCTTAAAGCAGGTTGTATCTCAGCCTTATTCTCACTTTTGTTATTACTACTAATGGGAACTAGTGGTAAAATACGTCATATAATCTGTTGTGAAATCAGTTAACATTTGGTCTTTGGCAGTGTTTCATTCTCAGCTTCAGCTGAAGCATACAGTGGCACAAAATAAATACATATAAATTACCCACCTAGTAAATAACTTAATTTTCCAAGTAAGCAAACCCAAAAATGACAATCAAAAACAGCTATAGAGGCAGAAAGATGGCAGGGCTGTGGGAACTATCCAGTGTATTGCACTGAGTGCCACATGCATGACTATGCCAACTACACAGAAGTTGTGGGTGTGTGCTCAGTGTACTAAACTTCTCAGGGAACAAATTCCTTCCCTTGAAGCCATGGTTACTGATTTGCAGACAGATATTGGGAGCCTAGTAGTGATGTCCCAGTTCTCTGCTATCATGGAGAACGTGGTCTGAGGGAAGCAAGATGTCATTCCAAGGAAGAGGGAGAAGATTCCTGAGAGGAGATCCAATACTCTGTCACATGAGGCTGTGCCTTGGGGCAGTAGTGAAAGATTCAGTCATTAGTCGCATAGACTGCTTGGTGAGTCATGGGCATACCAAGAACCACATGGTGAATTCCCTGCCTGGTGTGAAGTTTGCAGATATCACACGCTCTCTGGGTAAATGCGTATGGTTGAATGAAGTAAGTTGTCATGGTTCATGATGATGCCAGTGAAAGGGGGAACCGTAACTATGAACTGGAAACAAATGTAGATGACTAGCTAGAACACTGAAATCCGGGACCTCTATTCTGCACTAACGTGTGAGGAACCTGATACGTTGTTACTTCCCCTCCATGATTCAGCCTCCGGATGCCAGTTTGCTATCCCTGCACTGTTGCTGATTCACTGTGGTGTGAATTGAACCAGTTCATGGAGTCCTGCTTCTAAGATTCGCTCAAATTGCACAAAATTTGAATATAAAAAAACAAATTTAATGTGTAGAAATCACACTTGAATGGCATTGTTTGTGGCTTATAATTCGGACAAATTTCCTTAGGATTTTAAAAAAGAAATATGCGAATCATAATCCAGGAAATTATCTGACTCAGTGTACTTCCTGTTACTGGATTGGGAGCAGGCAGGAAATCCAGAAAGCTCAAACAAGCCAGATTTCCCTGTATGGGCACTTTCCTGGGTAGCTTCCTTTGAAATGTTTCCTGTTTCATATGCAGGAAGAGCTAGATAGGAGAAGTGGAGGAGTCTCAAGGTATGGAGGAGGAGGCAGTGGTGAAGGAAGGAAGGGTTCAGATTTGTTAGATAATGGGACAAACCAAACTACAAGAGAGATGGGCTCCATTCAACCCAGCATGGAACTGGAGTGCAGGCATTTAACATTAAAAAGGCAGAGCAGCTTTCAGATTTGAACCCTAGGGCAAAACTCAAGGGAGTTGGGAAGCATCCAGTTTGGATTAAATAGGCCATGTGTATATGGTGAAACATAATAGTCAATATAGTAGAAAATATATAGGTGTTCCAGTGCAACTGTTAGAACCCCCTGAGCCAAGAGAGAATGCCTGGTTTTAAATGAGAACTTGGATAGAGTAGACATTACAAAAACTGGGTATAATGGAGAGAACCAATGGGATGCGGTCATTTCTGGTGTAAACTCTATAGGAAGGCATACTGGAGGAGCTTTTCCTTTGTATGTCAAGAGGGCAGAGAACCTAAACATTGCAGGCTCCCCTACAGGAGTGCAAGTATGGTTTCATCCCTAAACCAGAACACTTAGGGTGGTCTTGAGATGGAAAATGAAATCAGGGAGGCATCCAAATGAAGAGATGTTAATTTTCAGGTACATACATGTTCCAGTCATGGTTAGGGGTTAAATTTCTCAGTGTCCTAAACCAACTGTGCATTAGAACCAACCACAGGTGATGGGACCATGGATTTAAATGTTAAGCCAAGACCTAAGTATGATATTTGAATCTTGTCATATCAACTAGAAACAATGACCGCAGTGCTATCAGATAAATGGGAAATTGCCAGGGAAATCTAAGATAATAATATTAATTTCAGAAGATCAAACTTGCACAAAGGAAATGCAAACAGACAAGAGGTGCAAAAAAGCATTTTGAGGAGCAGATGACTAATAACGTAAATGCCAATAATTAAATCAGAAGCAGGAAACAAGTTAGTGAGTGAGTTGGACCTCTGGATAACAATTGAGTTAAAGGCAATCTAAAGGAGTATAGGAGCTTGTGGGGAAGCTGAATGAATTCTTTTCATCTGTCTTCACTACAGAAGATGTATGACCTGTGGCTGAAGGAAGGAAGCCTGAGGGACTGAAAAAAATACTGGTGACAAGAGCCGAAGTTCCCAACTCCACTGAGAAATTGAAAGCTAATAAATCACAGGTCCAGGTGGCACGCATGCTAGAGTTATCAGAGAACCCAATATGAAATTGCATATCTTCTAACAAAAATATGTTACCGGTCCTTAATATCAGCCTTGGTATGAGAGGCCTGGAGAATAATCAATGTAATTCCAATTTTTAAAAGGGATCTGAGGGGAATCAAGAAAATTACAGGCCGATTAGTTTAGTGACTGTGCTGGGTAAATTTTTTGAAAGCATGTTTAAATATAACATTAGTAGATATCGAGAAAAGTAAGCCCAACTGAAAAAGAAACAACATGGCTTCTGCAAAGGTAAGTTTTGTCTTGCTAAGCTGTGAGAGTTCCTTGAGAACTTCAATAAAGGTGGTCAGGGGTAATCTAATAATCATTGTTTACTTGGACTTTTAAAGGATCTTCAAGAACTGTTCACCAACGACTCCTGAGCAAACATAGCAGTCATGGAATAAATACTTTACAAATCTGGTTAACTAGTAAGGAACAGAAAGCAGAGATTAGGAATAAATAGTAAATACTTCCAATGGAGAGATGTAAACAATGGGGTCCCACAGTGATGTGTACTGAAATCAAAACTTTCCAACTTATTCATGAATGGTTTGGAATTAGGAGTGAGCAGTGCTTAAAGTTACTGGGGAAATTAAAATTATTTATTTAGGCTGATCGAAAAGGATTATTTGGGGCAGTTGAATAGTGGAGAGCTTCAACAGGAGCTCCAAAATGAAGATATCCAAACTGGGAGAATGTAAGCAGGTATATGATGTACATGGGAGCAAAAAACCCCAAGGTCACAAATAAGCTCATAGCAGATATTGGTGAAAGATCTTTTGGTTGTGGTAGACTGCTCAATGAAAATGTCAACCCAATACATGGCTGCTGTGGAAAACATCAAATTCTATGAAGATTTAATTGGGCAAGTAATTGAAAATAAAACTGCCCAAATCACACAACTCTTCAACAAATCTATGGTGCAGTCACATTTGGAATACTGTATACAGTTCTGATTATTGTACCAAAAAAGAAAAAAATGTAGAGTTAGGAAAAATGCAGAAAAGGCCAACAAAAAGCATCAAAGGACAGGATCAACTCCCTTATGGGAAAAACTTACAACAGATGCAATTGTTTAGTTTAGAAACAAGTAAAGGTAGGCATGATAAAGGTGTACAAATTTATTGATGTGTAGGAGGGGCAAAATGACCCAGCCAGAAGCAGGACAGACGCTGCGGAAGGGATTGACTGAGATTATCCAGATGTTTGCAAGTACATGAGGCTCCCAAATCAGTAAGCTGCTTGATAAGAGCTATTATTAGTGATGTTGTAAAGAAAAGGGAGACAATACTTAGTTATAAAAGTGTAAATAAATTATTGTGCTGAGGCCCACAGGCCGACTTTTATTATTTTATTTAAAATGGTGCTACATGGGTGTGGTGTATGTTTAATTTTGTTATGTAACAAGTAGAAAATACTGAGTCAGTCTAGCAGAGTTTGTCCCTCATTTTATAGATCACAGATCCAAGCAGCAGTTCTAGAAAGAGGGTCCCTCTTCATCTTATGTGTAGAAGAAGGGGAGTTACATTGAGCTAAAGACACTTAAAGCATCTTGTGCATTTTTCTTCCTGTGTTGCTCCTGTAGATACTCCATTCAGCCTTCCTGTTCGCGTTCAGTGTACTTTTTTGGAAGGGTACTTATAAAACTGGAATTGGGCTGTTAAGTACTTGTTACAAATTGTTTTATTATTTTTCTGATAATATATATTTGAATATTTGATCTGATTTTTTTAAAGCAACTTGTGATTTAAGAGCCACACAAGGTAAAATACGTGAATGAACCCTGCGAGCTGTGTCAGCCAGTTGGCAGGGTTACACAGGGTGTGGAGAAAGTGGAGAGGGAGACGTTTGCTCCCTCTCTTCCACTTTACAACCTGGGACCATTTTGTGAAGCTGGCTGGTGAGAGATTCAGGATAATTAGAAAGAAGTACTTCTTCCCACAGCGCATAGCAGACAACAAAGTGAACCACAATCTGGACTTAGACTGGGGAGATCAGGATCAGAAAAATCTGAACAGTGTACTGTGTGTTACTTATCTTGACATATTCCAAGGCTTACAATTCTCCTTCAGGAGCATTAACTAACCCCAAACAGTCTTGTACCCTTCAACTTATTGAATAGCTCTTTATTGCTCTCCTAAGTGAATGTCCTGAAGTATTATTGAATTTCCTAACAGAAGGAGCCATTTTCCTCATTTTCCTTACTGCAGTGTAAAATGCATGATGCTGACATTTGTTTGTTTGAATTACGTAGAAGTCAAGGAGGCTCTGGGAGCACCTTTCTATCGTCAGCTATAAGTCTGCCCCGTCGACTTACAGTCTGGAAAGACACGGCGCACAGGGAGAAAGGGATGGGAAAGTAGTCCTTCTTTCAAGAGGGTTGGGGGAACGCTGCAGCTTCTACCTCTCCTCTCCTCTCCTCTCCTCTCCTCTCCTCTCCTCTCCTCTCCTCTGTACAGCCTACGGGAATGGCTAGTGGTGGTGACAGCTGAGAGAGGAGGAGGAGAGAGGCCTTCGGCAGGTACATACCAGGTCAGCAGCACATTTGCCATCTTCAGTCACATGAGAACCTCTATGTCCCCCTCCCCCAAGTGCAATGGGATGTGTTGCCTCTCATTGATGTCAGCTGTGATGGGACACTGGATCAGTCTTAGGCAGATGCAAGCACAACAATAGGGGATAGACCTAAAGGACATTTTTGCCCAGACATCAGTGATCATGGAGAGTGTGCTATGAGGATAAGCCTTCAGCTGTCTGCTCAAATGTCACCCTGGGGGAAGAGCCAAATACTGACTATTTATATTTTGTAAATTTCGTACTTGGGGAAGATCTGCTGTCTCTGGCTGGAGTCTCATGTGACTTTGGCACTGATCTCCGGCAAACTCAGCATCCTAGCATCTATTTTTAACCATGCAGCCTTCGGTATGTCAGCTAGCCCAAAACAAGCAGCCCAAGTGTTCAGTCACCTGCTTCTACTTACTGCTCTTTTGCTACTTAATAGTTGGAAACAAAGGAAACCCCAAAGCATGGTGCTCAAAACAAGGGAATGCTGGATGAGCCGGAAGGCAGTGGAGTTGGCCACATGTCCAAAGCAAAGAATGCGAAATACGGGGCAGCAGAGCTAGCCGGCAGGGATTGCACGGCGAGGCTCCCTTGTGGATTTCTCTCTTATCTCCGAATCACACTGCGGGGAAGTAGAAGACTTTTATGGACTGTCCACAGCTGAAACTTTGAGCTACGCAGTGGATGATGTATTGCAACACTGAACTGGCAGGGTCTTGAATTTGCAGTTTCTGCCTCCCTAAGTGCATTCATAAGATTTGAGTGGAAGCCGAGCATTCTGGATTCTCTCTGGAAGTTTGAAGTTGAAAGCTTGTAAACATCGGCTTTCTAGGGGGAAACTGTTCATGGCAGAAAGCAAGGAGGAAAGAAGCTCCTGGAGCATCTTTTCTCCTCACTTTCTGCCATGAAAAGCTTTCTCAAATAGCTGAAGTTAAGAATTGCACACATATTCAAGGGCATATGTCACAGGCATGTTTTACAAATTTACAAATCTGAAGAGCACACTTTAAAACATAATGAAGTGGCTTTTGTTCTGTCTATGAAAGGAGCAGATGCTTGCACTTTGCAAGTGCATTTATTCCCTGTAAAACCCACTGTTGACCTATGGATTATATACATTGTCTTTTGAGCAGCCCCTGCTCTGTCCGCTCTGTAAATGTTATTAAGATGTGAGTCACTTCTGAAAAGTGCTTCACATTTTGAGTAGGTGCATGGGAAGCCAAATGGCTTCAACTGTTTCATTAATCCTATGGAATAACTATTAGTCACCCCGATGATCTTCCAGAGGGCTACATTTCAGCTGGAAGGTGTTCCTCCTCTGAAGCCAAACACTGCCCTTATAGCTTTAAACCCCCTGATGTAGCAAGCAATCATGCAGTGCTGGCTTCTCCTGTCCGCTCCCCTCTGGGACCTGCCATTGCTGCAGCAAGGAGGGTTCTAGAAGGGCCATCTAGTGAGCGTGGGGGGTGGGCGTAGATGGCAGGAAAGGGGAAGGAAGGAAGGAGTGAGAGTGACTTCTTGGGGGGGGGGATTGGAAGTGTGCTTCCTGACTGAGAGAAATTGCGACCCCATTTCCCAGCAAAGGTGATGCAGTCTGCTTGCTCTGAGGACATCTGATGGGTGCCTCCGGGGTCTCCTGCTGCCTTCTCAGGCACAACTGCTGGGGACAAGTGTTTGTGTGTGTGTGTGGGGGGGGGGGCGGTTATGCTCCCATGTAGTTCAGAAAAGCTGTACTTTCCCAACAGACTTATCATTCACTTGTTTTCTTTTTGTTTAGCTCAGTCTCTCATTTTAATGTATAGTATATTATTATTTCATTGCATTTATATCTCCCCTTTTTTCCTTTTGTGAGGAACCCAAAGCAGACTGTAACATTTTATTTCATTTTTATCCTCTTAACTACAACCCCGTGAAGTAGCTTAGGCTGTGAGTCCTTGGTTTGCGCAGAGTCACCCAGCGAGCTTCATGGCTGAGTGGGGCCTAGAACCTGGCTCTCATGGCAGCTACGTGATATTTCTCTCCATTTTATCCCCACAACAACAGCCCTGTGAGGTAGGTCAGGCTGAGAGGCATTGACTGGCCCAAGGTCACCCACAAAGCTTCATGGCTGAGTGCGGACTAGAATCCACATCCACTGAGTCCCAGTCCAACATTTGAACCACTGCTCAGCGGCTTTCCTGCTTTTGATATGCTAGCCACTTGTTTATATTTGCACTGATGTTATTTTCTTGGCTGCTTTGCTGGGCTTTAGTGCATGCTGTTGTGTTTCAATTGGGCATGTGGACACTGGAGAGGTCAAAGCAGGATACACATTTTCAAATTGTTACAGCCTAGTTTGAGCAGAGTAATTTAGTAATGAACAAGCCTTTTTCTTGGAGTCAGCAGAATTCTTGTGACTGCTCAGACCTGACTGCAAGATTTTTTTTCCTCTCTGCAAGTTCCTGTTATACTTCCCCCTTCTGCGATGTTAGTGTTAAAACAGTTTCTATTGAAATACTAGCTGGTCATGTTAGAAGAGATTATGCAAACACGGGAGTACTCTAAGTGTCCTTACAAGGTAAGCAGGCAGTACACACAGAAACACATTTTAAAATAAATAAATACATGTGGAGATACTATTGAACAAGGGCTTTGCTGTGCACAGCCTGCAGAAGCCTTCATATGAAAATCTACTTTTTTAAATTGTGGCAGTAAAATATGCTTAGTTGATCTTGCAAGTGAAGTTTGGTTGCTTCTAAAAGCAAAAGAAGGAAGAAGCAAACCTGAACTATGTCCACCCTGAGTTTGAAAATGTTCATACTTTAGCAGTAGTATGGATCAGACATCTGACAGTACAGCGGCTCTTGAATTTTCTTGGTATGGGATCCCAAGGCTGTGGTTTTATTTCCTGAAAAATTGGAAGTGCCTGGAAATTAATATGGAGGCACCTTACTTGCCTCTTCCTGCCCAGGGTTGAAGTGCCCACCTGCGGACTGATATGTAATCTCATTGCTGTTCCTTCTAGAAATTTACAAAGTGCTACCCAGATTGCCATCAGATATAAAACAGTCATCCTCAAAATAGGTAAGTTTAGAAAAAACTTCCAGCCAGGTGTACAATATAATTAAAACAATGCCAAAACCTAGCCCTTGTTAACCTTGCGATTCTTGCTTTGTCCTGTTGCTGACGACCATGTTGTGCTGTTGCCTGTGCTAACTCACTGGTGTTCTATGATCTCCCATTTGGAAACTGCCAGTTCAGCATTCTGGATGCAGCTGAAGGCAGAAGACGGTGAAGGCACACCGACCCAGCTGGGTCTCTGGTCAGTGCCTGGATGGGAGACTGTCTGAGAATCCCAAGCACACTGTTTTGAGTTCAGCTCCACTATTACATTGGTTCTTCCACACCAGTGCTACCTTTGCTTTTCTTTTATATTCCCCAAGGTGAATTGGGGGAGAGGTAAATGTTGTCAGCTTTCAGGGCTGGATTTACTTATGCAAATAGACTAATGAGTAATCTTTCTTGGTTAAAAGCTGGACTTTTTCATTCCCCTTGCCAGTCATGTTGAACTATTTTTTAAATTATTTTTAAAGAATGGTTGAAGTAGCAGGGAGACTATATTCTCCCAATAGGTCAGAACACTGCTGTTCTCTTGATAGTGCAACCTGCTTTGAATCTTGTCTTACTGTATGAAGCACTAGAATGCCACGTTCCTTCTTTTGGTAATGAAGCAACCAATCCTCTGTTTTAGTCCTGGTCATGAACTATCATGCATATGTGAGCACACATACCACTGTCACATTTTGGGGAACGAACACAGAGTAGATCTAAATGAAATGGAGTCTCCTCCCATTGCTTTATAAAGGACTGCTCAGTAGAAATTGCTGCCCAGCCAATGCTTATGAAGCGATTCCTCAGCTGCTCTTTATTCAGAATCGTGAAAGCCAGCTTAGACAAAAGTCCAAAAGGCCCACTGCCTGCCTACAGGAAATCAGAGACAAATAATGGCCTCAAAAAGGATAGTGTAACAGAAAACATTGACATCTTTTCTTCTCGGTAAAATAAGCCAATTCAGTGGGTCAGTGTGAAAAACAGTATCTGGGATGAGGCTCTGTACGCAGCTGCCTCCTAAGGAGTAATTAAAAAAAAAAAACAACACCATTCAAAAGGCGTAGGTAAATACCTTTCAGCTTTTATCACCACAATGCATTATAATGACTGTCTTTGTGTAATCAAGGTGTAGTAAGCAGGTTGTTGAAGTGTGTATTTTTATCTAACATGTAACAAGATCTGTAGCACTCAAAGGGAAGCACCCCCTACTCCCTATGAAATTGAAGACATCATGCTCCCTCTGCTGGGCTTACTGTAGAATTCCACTGCTGCTTTTCTCAGAAGTAAGGGCAGAATTAAAGCCAGGCCGAAATGTCCCCTCCAGTTTCCTGAAAACATTCTCCCTCTGCAAAACGGAGATATTAATTCTGGAGGCTGGGAAGAAGAGATTCTGCTGAACGTATTTTGGAGGGTGCAGTGTGATATATCTCTACTGGTCCTGCAAATTCTGTGGCCTACAACTCCCATCAGCACTGGCACTGGTGCAGAGGATGGAGGTCCCGGCGAAACATTTGGAGGGCCACCGTGCATTGCTGCCAAGGCATTCCAAGAGAAGCAGCCAGTGCAAGATGTGGAGAGATCCCTGTGCTGTTGTGTGCACTGCATGGCTATTTTATTGCAGTAAAAATGGGAGAGAAAAGAATGGACAATCCCTGCTCATCCCGCTCTTCACTGAAATGTCAAAGAAATTCTTCTCAAACACAGCCTTCAGTAAGTAGGCAGTGGGTGAAAGGTAATTTCTCTGAAAGGTAATTTCTCAGCCCATCCTTCTATGGAACATACTACACTGCCTTACACAATTCAGATTTCTTGTCCAGCTTGCCTTGTATTATCTCTACTCTGACTGGCAGTGTGCCTCCAACAGAGATCTTTCAGTTACTTGTTACCTGATCATTTTTAACTTGGAGATGCCAGAGATGGAAGTCAGGAACGTGTGCAGCTACACTAGTTTTGTAGCCAAGCATCTCAACGTGAGAAGTAAGAACTCCTCAAGGAGGTATGTCAGAAGTAGCTGTCCTTGGTAAAATACACACATATATGCAGAGGATGTGCAATTATATATGCCCACACACTTTTCTTCTCTGTAGCACCAAGGTAACTTTTCTGCCTATTGCTTTTATAGATGATTTGCTTCTTTATATAGTAGGTTATTATGTTGTATTTCTTTTGCATGTTACTGTTGTCAGCCTCTTTGTGCACCATTTGGTGAAATGCAAATGTTAAGGAATAAATAAGCTGAGGTACATGATATTCAAAAACAACCCTTTATAAAGTTTAATTGCTGAGGACCCAATTCTATGGATATTTAAGCAGAGTAAAGGCCTCTGATTCCCAGGATGCCACAACCAGGAGCTGGAGGACTTTTCTCCGTCTCTGCATAAGCGTGTGCCTTTACCCTTTAGTGGCAACAGTCGGTCAGTGTGACTGGGCTGCTTGCTCACTGGAATCCCTGAGCTCTGTGAAACCTGCTAAACAAACCTAAATATTCACTACACTTTAATTTGAGATGTACAAGAAGGCTGGGTTTCTAAATTTGCCTTTGGAGGATGCAGTGGTGCCATACCCCAGCTCCATGGGCGAAACCTGTGTTGGGATGCCAGTCTGGCCTTCCAGGGTTGCCCAGATGCCCTCGCCCACCTATGCCGATCATTTGGCCTTTTCCTGTGGTTCGCACAGTTTCCTCTCCCTTCTGAAATGTGAAAGTGGCACTCTCAATGCTTAGTGATTGCCCTTCTGCCCCAAATCGCGCCAGTTGTCAGCTCTCTGCTGTTACTTTCCTGACTTTGAAAGTGCACGGCTCTTTCCATGTTGGCTGTGAAGGCTGGGATGGAGCCCCCGTTTCCAGCTCCAAGGTCAGGGCACCATCTCTGGCCTTGAATCTGAGAATGTGAAATATCTTATGGCCCTCCAGATGCTGCCTGGGGGGCACGGGATTGTTCCACAAGAGCCTTAAGCTAAAATACGCTGTTATTTACCTCTACCTTTTTGCTTTCAGCCCTACCATGAGATGGGAGCCTTTGAGAAAGTCTCCAAAATTAAATTTGGCCCTTGAGCTGAAGTTCAACAGTCTTGGAGTAAGGTCATATACATATACATATATATAGATAGGGAGGGAGGGAGGGAGGGAGGGAGAGCGCGCACGCTAACTATTGCCATTAGCACCTTGCATATAGCATAGTCACACAGATACTCCCAGCATAATTGTTGGCCAGTTTATCCAGAATGAAGTCTCACAAGATTAGTTCTACTGCTTCTGTTCTGGTAAGCAGGACCATGTTTCACATGGTAACCATCATCAAGTCATCAGCAAGTCCAGGGACACAGCCAGGAAAGAAAATGTTTCAAGGACAAGTTCAAACTATCAGATTCTTCTGTGTGATTATACATGCAGGTACATCCCACAAAAGGCCAAAGTAAATTTAGATATGTATACAAGGAACTGTCAACTGTGGCACTGGCCCTTAGTTCCATGTAAGGATGTAAGAAAAATCTGTAAAGGAGTCAAATGAGTTCAAATTTCTGTGAATCCAACTGGCAGATTCAACACTGGACCAGCATTTTCTAAGTCATGCCAATTCCATGCACATCAGGACCAGCTTTCTGCATTTTCTGCACAAATTCATACTTTCACTAACATGGATTGGTGCTAATGTGTATTATTTACAGCAGATTCCTGTAAATCTCTAAAAAAATCTGATTCCATCAATGAGTAGATGATAAAACAAAAGATGCCTGATGATCAGTGGGACAGACAACAGGTTTAACAAAATCCATGTATCCCTAGTTCCATTTGTTAATGAGTGGAATGCAGATGTTTTTGGAAGAGATGAACAATTAACCAAATGGATACATTTCAGTTGCAGATATAAACATATATGGACCTATGCTTCCATATAGCCTGAAGTATCTGATCCTGCCTAATTTTGGAAGCTAAGCAGAGTCCGGCCTGGCTGAAATCTGGATGGGTGACTTAAATGTGAACTGCTGTGTGTGGTATAGAAATGCAATATAATAATAAGGAGATACGGTGTTGATATGTTTTCCACTGAGATAAGAAAGACACACTGATCTTTGCTGGAAGTACAACATACCTTATTGACATACTTGGGACATGTTCTGGTAACCCTAATTTGGAAAATCAGATGGGTTGTTTCAGAGGAGCTGGGCTATAGCTCAGCAGAACACTGGCTTTCCATGCTGGAAAAAGTCCCCGTCTGAAACCCTGGGGAGCCAATGGCAGTCAGTGTTGGCAGCACTGGGTAGATGGACCCATAGCCTGTCTCCATATAATGGATGGGCAACATGGCAGGGAAAAGAGCTCCTCTGTAATGGGGGAATTTCAGTTTGCCATCATTTTTTGCAGGTTGATGGCAGCAAAAGAGGGGTGTTTTTCAGCAGCATAGCAGGGCAAGTAGTAGTAGGGTTGTGACCCCTGTTGAGATGCAGGACAGTGTGGCCCCAGCAACCCAGAACACATGCATTTGTGTGGCATAAAGCAGGTTCCTGTGTTTCCGAGCTGGGAAGTCACCTTCTCCGGCAGTCTTCAAGAGTTTGGGACCATCTTTGTGAGTGCTCACGTATTTACTGATCAGCATTTCCTGTTCTGATTGCAGGAAATCAGAACTCTCTATTGGAGGCTCCTTCCATATATGAGCTACGTTTGGGGATCAGCTTGTTGAGCAGTGCAGGGAACCACCATGGGAATAGGGTCTTTGACAGGTTCCTGAGCAACCAGAAGCTCTCTGTGTAGCACTTTAGAGCTAGATATGCATCTTCTAGGGGGTGTGCAGACTCTTGCCTCTGCAGAAGGTGGCCTGCCGTTGCCATCACAGTATTCTTAAACGCTCAGTCTGTAGGTGGATAATCTGTTCTTTCTTGGTATTATGTTTCACCCAAGGCACTCTGTTACATGAGTCAGCTGCAGCTTTTCCTTCCTATGCACTCACAAATGTTGTAAGTGGAGAGGCTCATTTTGGAAATGGTTTGGAACCAAGCTTTAATATCTCTGCTATGGGGATATAAATGCTCTGCAGAGAAGATGCGGGTGAAGTCACAAATTGGCCCCTGCATGCTTCTTCAAAGCCGAATGTTGCCAGACTTGCATAAAATGAGACAAGGCACGTGGACTTGTTCTGAGCCTGCTTGGTTGTAGAGAGACCTCTGAGGGCTGGGAGTGAATCAACAGATTTGTGAGCAATAGGATTTCTGCAACAGGTGGTTTCCTAAGTGTTGCTGAGCTTCATCTTTCTCACTGCTATCATCACACCATTCCTCTCCTTAAGTTTCTGCATTGGCTTCCTGCCACAGTCTACACTAAGCTTAAACTTCTGAGTCCCACAGTCCAAGCTTTGTGCCCTCCAGATGTTTTTGACTACTACTCCCATCAGCCCCAGCCAGTATGCCCAAAATCCAATAATTCTGGCAGCTGTGGTCTAAAACATTTGGAAATTGCTATTTTAGTCTTTATATTGAAACATCTTTCTATTCTGCAGTTAGATCTCTCCCTTCGCCTTTCTCTTTACTTGCTCCAATCTGCACCAGCCCATCTGCTTTGGCCCCTTTGCCACCATGCTTACTGCTTTATCTGTTCCAGCTATAGTACAATCGCTCTTCTGCCGCGAATCATCAACCCACTTCTTGATTCTGTTGCCAAAGCTTTCTTGCGCTACTCTAGCCGTACCTTATTCATATTCTGCTCCTCATACCCAGCCCAATGCTCATTTGCAGGTAATTTGCTTCTTGTCTGCTAACACCAGCTATTGTATACATTGAAGGCTCCAGCAAGCTCTTTTCAGCTTTACCTGCTGCATGTTGTTGGCATTAAGGCTATCGTAATGGCTGAGCTGTATCTTTCATATAAAATGTAAGGGAATCTCCTTCTACCTCAAGGAAAGTTAACTGGCTAATCAGAAAATAAAAGGCGATGATGACATTGAAGAATATTATTTCAGTGGCTGTTTAATGGAGCCAAGAAACTTTTGCCTAACTGCCCAGCATACAGAACAAACCTCAGCATTTTAAAATGCAAAGTGGAGCCCTTACAGCTCGGGACTGGTAAAAGACTTGACTTGGTTTTGGCTGCACTAGTGCCTGAAAAGGGAGAGCTAACAGAACAGCTTAGTCTATGTTTTCAGAGCTTGTCACATTATGGAAACTAGACTGAATCTGGTTTGGGCACTGGGTCCTATAGTCCTGTCGCTGCCTTGCAATCTGCACATTTATAAGTGTGTACACGAAGATGCGGCAAGACTCAGCTGCTCTCTTCCTCCTGGGAATGGCGTGTGCTGTATTTCTGAGCTCACAGCTCAGGGAAGGAATGTATATTAGTGCAGAGGTGGGCAGACTTCGGGTGTAGGATCTAATTGCTTTTTTCTCTGGAATTGCAAGGCCACCAGCAGGAGCTAGATGGAAAAGATGGGCAGTTATACACAAAGAATTAAGGGACAGGGTGCCTTTGAGTACATGCACAGCCCAGGAATATGTGATCAATACAAGAACTAAGCTCACAGGTCCTCTCAGAGCGAGAGGAAGACCGAGAATGCAAGAGCAGTTTGAAGTGGTGCACTTGCAGTGGAGGGCTCTGATCACTAATCATCAAATGGCATTGTGCTGCTACTCCATCTTTTCTTCCTTAATAGGTTTTTTCCCCCTCCTGGTAAGCAAAAGATGGAAGAAGAATTGAGGAAACATGGTGGGCTACAAACTGAATAGGACATCTGGGCACACGCAAACACACCCCGGTTTCTGTGAACAAGGCAGGGCAATTTCACAATAAAAGCCTCTTTGTGGAGCCCGGAGAGCAAAAGAATGAAATGTGCCTAAAATATTTGAATTCACAAACAAGAATATATAAGTAGAGCCTTTCTGTTCTTGATTAAAGCTGTAACAGATTCTTAAAGGGGCATTGTTTCTGGGATTGTGGTATGTTTCCATTTGTTCAGTATAATATGAACAATAATGAACAAATGATATGTTGTATCAAGTTGTATTTTAAAGCCTTGGTTTTTGTGAGCTGCTCAAAGAGCTTTGGCTATGGAGAAGTATTGAAATGCCATCAACAAACAAACAAAGGTCACTGAGAGAAAATAAAAGAATTGCTGGCTTCTTATCAAGTGAAATATTTGTATGACATATGGACAATATGGGCAAAAGACTACTGTAATGGCTGAGCCATATCTGTCATATAAAATGTAAAGGAATATTGCTTTAAAATAATGCATTGTATTCTCATTCATTAAATGCTTGCAACCTGCTCTGGGAGCTGTCTGGCTAATGGGGCAGGCTAGAAATCTAATAATTGATTAATAAATAAATGGCAGTTGTATGCCTTGTCTGTGGTTTTATTTTTACCCAGTATCTAGAATTGCTGCAACAGGTCCAGATCAGTCTGTGGGAAACAAATAAACCTATTGCTCATAGCATACCATTCTGCATTGTTTCCTTATGTTATAGTTATGCAATATGATCAACATAAGCATATTTTCTTTCCTGGAATACTGTAGGGATAAGTTTGTATAAAGATAGCTTCTCCCAAAATCTTATTTTGATATTTCATTTAATCAGGTTCTCTCTTCCTCGCCCTCCCTCCCTCTCCCCCCTGACAGCTAAGGCTGCCATCTTATGGTATATTGCTGAATAACAGTTTGTCTCCTTTTATTTTGTGACCCTGGTTCTGTGACCCAGATGAAGCTTTTTTGCATGTAAGTGCTTTTCCATGTTTATACATGGAAGGGGGTCTATATTCTATCTTCCATGTTTTCCCACTGCTTCTTCCATCTTTTTTTTAACCACAAAAAGAAAAAAATGAAAGATGGAATCTATTGTAACTGGTAGTGCTATAGAAGCCATCCATATCAAAGCATGCCTGCAAACTATATTATATTTCAAAGCAGCTCTCTAAACTGATGAAAACTTCATGCAAATATATGCATTTTCTAAAACTGACCTCTATGAAAAATCACTGTGTTTTAAGGAGCTTGGCATGTTTCAGCTGGGGTCTTCTATATGGGTTGAACATTTACCTGCAGTAAGGTAGGTGATTTGAAAACTGTCCAATGTATCTGATGTGTGGGATTCTGTGGGGAGGATTCTACAGTTAGGGTAAGCCTTTGTTCCTCATGAAAGGGCAAAATTAAGAGCTATATAATCTATTCTTTCTTTTCTCTGCTAGAAAAAGGGATAGGTAGCTAAATAATACAACCAGCCTGGAGTTCTGTGCCTCTTGAATGGGGAAGGGAGGGAGCAGCATATGTTACTATACCTCAGGCAGCAAGATGTCTTGGGCACCCTGATTTTGCATGCTGGGTGAATTTTATGATCCTTGGGAGTGAGGGAGTCCCACTTCTCCCAGGCCCTTTCTGTGCCTTTGCAGTAGCCATTGCAGACTCTTTTGTCCCCATCTCTTCTATGAATCTGACAATCTAGGCATCTCTGTGTTTAAATGTCAAGATTGCGTACAAATCCATTAAGAGTCTGGCATCATATGCCTCAGTGGTAGAATAAAAGCATATCCGCTCTTCAGCCTAGCAATGCCAAATGGTTTGCAAACCGCAGAAAAAGCGCTCCCTCAATATGATGAATTGGCCGGCGTGCCCATGGGTTCACATGCAATACTGCCTCCCCTCCTACTAATTCATCTTTTCCGCAGAACCAAAAACAGAGGTGCTGACATGATGGTTATAGGAAGATATTGATGTTTTTATTTGCAAATGGCATTTATCAGATAGGAGAAAGAAAAAGAAAACAATACTGCAGTCTGAGTGCTTCTGCTCTTACATACCAGCAGTTCATGGCCTCTCTGTGCTGCTGAAATGGTTTCTGTTTGAAACTCTCCCTGTCAGATTATATTCGTTGTGTAAGTATGTGGTTTCTTCACTCTAAGGAGCTGAAAAAAAAAAGTAACATCTCCTCTCTGAAAACAGCTTGCTTACTCACTGCTGCTGCAGTATGAGTCATTCACATGTACACCCAGTGCAACAAGTGTACTTTTCTGCCACGCTGGAGCAATGGTTGTTTCTCAGTCCTGCCCCTTCATTCTTACTCTGTGGTCTCACCCGGAGACCCCCCCCCCGCCTTGCTCATTGGTTCAGCCGGGACTCCTCCCTGTCATGCTCATGAGGGGAGGAAGGAGCCTTTCAGGCAGCCCTCTGAGCTGAGTGTGACTCCTGCTGTAGGGCTAGCTAGGCCGCACTGAGGATGAGGCCCAGTTCCGGCCGCCATGTTGGCCGTGAGAGATTTCCCATAGTGTATGTGAACAGTTTTGGCCGGCACCGTTGCGGTGCTGTGATTCATTATGGCAGCTGTGGCCACCACATTCACCATGAGAAGGTGGGCTTGGCAGATGGCCATCCCTGCCTCCCAGACAAGGCACTCCCAGCCATTTCTGATGAAAGAGGCTCAGGGGGGACAGCCCCTCTTTCCTCTAGGGACCTAATGAGCCCCTGCTTTGTATTTGGAGAGGCTAAAAAGGTGCAAGCTAAAGGAGCTGGGATATGTGGAAGCCAGGCACCAAACAAAGGCAAGAGGCCTGAGTCTAGAAAGGTCCCCAAAACCAAGAAGAATGGGACTCTATCCTCACCATATAAAGACTGGAGCTCCAAAAGGGTAGCTGTAAGCTCTGCAGACTACAGCAATCAAAAACCAATAGGTATGGGCAGGGTACAAAGTCTTCCATGCATGTCGTTGTTGCAATAACAATGATAAACCCTCTGTCACAATGGCTCCCTTCTCCCTGTGGCTGGGAATTCTATGAGCTTAGGTAATCAGGATCAAGAATCTGGGTCAATATCTTTTTTTGAATTTTACACTGGGGAGTAAAATTCTCCTTTCCCATAAAGCATACATAAAACAATTCTAATTCAGTGGCCAGCAGTTCTCATGATTTTGGGGTATTCTAATTTCTAAAGGCTTTTAGTGCCAAAACTTGCCCTCTGAAACTCATGAGTTCATGAGAAAATTAAGAAGTTCTAACCCTTGTGAAAATTTGCAAAATTCCTTTGATAGGTGTCAGTGCAACAGCCAAAAACTGCAAAGAAAATTAACAAGGTACATTTATTTGCCTACCCTGCTAAATTCAATAGGGGCCATGTCTTCAACTTGTGTTACTTCATAGCTAGATAATGTGGTAATATTTGCACACTGCCTCTCCTGTCAAAGATGCAGAGAAACTGCATTTGCTGAAACTCTTCCTGGGTTACAATTATTAATGGCATAGGAGTGCAGTGTCCTGTACTGAACCTGGTTGTTCACACACCACAATCCAATTTGTTTTTATTTAGGGTTAATCATAGTCTTTGTACACTTAAGGGGATAGGTCAATACTGAAATGTATTAGGCATTATTGCAGTCCTTTATATGTGTTGGGAGATTATTCCTCATATTAAAAAGTTAATATGCTTCTGTTTTCCATAGGAAATCCTAATATGCAACATAGTGTATTGTCTAAAACAGGACATATATTGTCATATGTAGCTAATGTGGTGTAGTGGTTAATAGGGTAGGATTGGGATTCAGGCAGTCTGGGTTCTAGTTCCTGCTTGGTCAAGGAACCAACTAGATAACTTTGGGCAAGTCACACACCAGGACTAATTCACACGTATTTTAAAATTCCCAATGGGTCCCCAAAGGTGTGGGTGGTGCAGATATAAGGAAAAAGAAAGAAACATTTGGTATGTGAATTCTTAAAATATTTGCAGAGTGAAAAAATCATATTGCACTAGCAGCAGGCAACATACATGTTCAGCAGTACCCAAACATTTGGGTTGGTGTGTGTATTGGGAATTTTGAAAGCTTCCCACCAAGCTTTCACAAAATGGTTGTCATGATGGAGCCTTGCCCATTCAAAATTTGCCGGTCATAATTGGTGAGGCCAGTTTTGAAACATGAATTTTCCAGGAGGCAAACATGTAGCTAAAAGAAAAATATTTTGCCCAAGAACCTAAGTAGAGGACAAATGTGGAGTCTGAGTTCTAAACACAAAACTATTCTTTTAAACCCACAGTTTTTGGCTGCAACACTTAGCACAGAGAAAGCAAAGCAAATTGATGAAGCTCAGAGACAAATACCATTTTTAACCCAATTAACAAGGTAAAATTGGGGTATGAGTCCTAATACCAGATCACAACAAAACACTGATTTGGCAAGACCCAACCAATTCCCTGGTGCACAGGTACTTGTGTGTTCCTTCTCCCAGTTCTGCTGTCCCCAGCGCCATTAGCCCTTCATCAGGATCTTCAATCCAGTCTGCAATCCAAACCAATCCAGCTGCACAATGGTGTAACCTGACACAAGGCAGAGCTAGACCTCCTCTTTCTTTTTCATCTTGTAGCACCCTGAATCTAATCCCTGGTCTCCCATTTCAGCCATCCCCACCTTTCCTGTAGGATCACCCTCCTCCAGCAGAAAAATTGGCATCATTTGAAAATAAAAGCTCAATCCTGGAAGGACATTCGCCTCTACAGTGGAAATTCCTCCCAGCTAAGACACCCCCAGTATAGACCATATTAGTGCCCACAAGCACCATATCTGGGATCTGAGTACCAGATTGTCAACAATCACCTACTTTTGATTTAATTCTTCCTTCTACTTCTAGTTGCTAGTGGAGAAAAAGATGAGTTATCAAGACAGCATCATATAGTATCCTCTGGATGCTCATGCTTTCAAGTGATATGAAGTATTGATCTTTCAAAGTAGTTTTTCAGAGATTGGCATTTAGACGTGCACCATGATTGCACTGGAGGAGGGGAAATAAGATTTCAATTAGAGTTGTGTGATCTGATTTAACTTTGTGATGTTTCTGAGCCACATGGCATCAGTTTGATATCAGTAGCTTAAAGTTAGAAGCACAAAGTAAATACAATGCAATTGTTAATAGGTGGCTGTGGAGATACTCAAGGAGATGTATTTGAATTCCCTGCTTCCTTGGAAAATGTGATCAAGCAACAAAACAAAAAGGTAGAACATCAGTATAATAGCTTTAGAAATAAAATGTGAAGGTGCTTTGGATTCTGCTCCAGAACTGGTTAACCATTCTGGCATGCTATAAAGCTGACCCTCATCAAATTGGGCCCTGATAATGGTTGATTATAGGATTTATTTGTTCTCTGTACTATGTGCCTGTTTGGAACTTGATAACATGTTTAGAAAGCAGTGATGTGCCTCCAATTGTGGGGCAAATGTACTGTTCAGAGAAGAACATAATGGAAATTTCTAAGAGGAAATGCCAGAGTTCAAACTTGCTTTCATTTCTGGTAATAGAAAAGGTCCTTGCCCTAATGCCAGAGCTGTGAGGTCCAGTGTTGATGAACAAAAAATACCTTGCACATGTTCAAATGCACCGTACCTCACTTATCAAGTCCCAGCAGACATTGAAAACAGCTTCTGCAGGGCTAAGTTTAGCTCAAATTAAGCACATCCTTTTTTCTTGATAGTGTACCAGATACTTGGAACAGATACACTGAACTGTGTGAAAATGCCCATGTTCCTATGTGCCTGTAAGATTGCCTCTTTGGTTCAGTTTAGATTATTAAACAACTCATGGTTTGCTAACCGCAGTGTTAAAGTGAGGTTGTTTGCAACTGGGAGTGAGTGAACATACTCCACAAGAGGTCGTTGAGGGTCATCGGTGAGGGTGTTCAAAGATAGGCTGGACATGCACATGGTGGGCATGTCGTAAGTGGAGCTGGCTGGAGCCGGGGGTCACTAGATGACCTGGGAGACCCCTTCTGACTCTCTCTGTTTCTATACTCTTAGGTTCAAACTCTGGGCTGTTTCTCCCTCAGTAGCCCAGACTTCTGGGTTCTAATGTCATAAGAACATTAAAAACCCATGCTGGATCAGACCAAAGGTCCACACAGTCCATCACTCTGTTCACATGGTAGCAAACCAGTTGCTTACAGTCTCCCTCAAGCAGAATGGGTGCAGGTGTTCCACCTGCTCAAGCTGCTCAGCATCTGGTGTATGTAGGCATACACCTCTGATGAGAAGTAGCCATTGATAGTCTTCTCCTCTGTCAATTTGCCATTCCCCCTTTAAAACCATCCAAATTGGTGGCTATCACTACTTCCTGTGGCAGTAAATTCCATAGTTTAATTATGAACTGTGAAAAATACCTCCTTTCATCTGTCTTGAATCCATTCAACTTTATGGGATTCTAGCATTATGGTGGTGGGGGGGGGGAATCTTTCTCCATTTTCTCCATAACACTTCTGTCATGTTTCCTCATACTCTTTTCGAAGCTGAACCACCTCAGTTGCAAACATTTCTCATGGGGGACTTGTTGCAGCTCCATCGTTTTAGTTGCCCTTCTCTGCACTTTTTCCAACTGAGCAATGCCCTTTTCCGGGTGGGAAGACAAGCACATACCCAGCATTCTAATTGCAAACACGCTATATATTTGTATAAGGGAATGCCAATTTAGTGTTTTATTTTCAGTTCCTTTCCTAATTAAGGCTAACATGGAATTTAGCCATAACAGCTGTGCACTGAGTTGACACTTTTTCATCAAGCTGACCACCTTCCCCCTCCCGCCCCTAGATCCCTTGCTTGATCAGTTACTGCTAGCTCAGGTCCCATCAGCTTTTACTTGAGCATGCTTCGCCACTTCCATGCCTACTCCTTCTAGATAATTTATGAATAGGTTGAAAAGCACTGGTCCTAATACAGAACCTGTGAGACACCCCCACCCATCTACTGAGAGAAATTTCTATTTATTTCCACTCGCTGCTTTCTGTACTTCAGCCAGTTACTGATCCCCAGGGTACCCATCCCCCAGCACAAACACTCATTCCATAACTGCTAAGTCTGCTCAGGAGTCTGGTGAATGACTTTGTCGAAGGTCCGAGTAAACAATGTCTATTGGATCACCCATGTCCACATGCATATTGGTGCTCTCAAAGAACTCATAATTGGTTAGTGAGACATGACTTACCTTTGTAGAAGCCATGTTGATTCTTTTTCAGTAAGGCCTGTCACTCTATGCACTTACTGATTCTATCTTTAGTATGCTTTCAAACAATTTATCCAGAGCATCTGTTAAGCTAGCTGGCTCTGGATCCCCCAGATCTCTTTTTTAAAAATTGGTGTCGCTTTGACTGTTCTTCAGTTCTATGGTACCAAGGCTGATCTTAGGGACATGTAACATATTTTTGTTAGAAGGTCAGCATGTATGAGTTCTTTAAGAACTCTATAATGAATAAAATCTGGGCCTTATTGACAATGACAATCCCCTTTTGTCATTACTATCAGTGTTAATTGCTTATACTCTGTTACTGAATCCTTAAGTTCAGGGAAAGCTATCTGTTCTATATCCTCACCTGTGAAGGCAGATGAAAAAAATTCACCCAGCTTCTCTACAATCTCCTTAACCTCCTTTAAGGTTCCTTTACATCCATTAGCATCCAGTCATCTCTGTTTATTTCTTCTGATATAGTTAAATAATTGGATGTGATGGTCTAGCTATATGCTTCCCAAAATATTTATTTGCTTCTCGTACATTCTGCGTTCCTCTCCCTTGCACAGCCTCGTGCTCCTTTTTGTTTTCCTGATTTGGGCAAGATTTCAATTTCTTTAAGGAAGGTGTCTTCTCCGAAATAGGCTCCTCGACTGTACTTCTTAACCATGCTGTGACCCCTTGAACTTTGTGCTACCATTCCTAATTGTGGTTCGCATAGTACCTGTACCTCTGTCATTGTGGTTTTGAGTAATTGTCAGGTGTTTGCAAGGGATTCAGCTGTGCTGACTCTCCTCTTCAATTTCCTTTTTTATCATTTCCCTCATTTTAGATAAATGTTCTCTTTTGAAATCAGATACGACTAAACTGGGCCTCTTTAGCAGTCTTCTGCTTAACTGTATATTAAATCTGATAGCATTGTCATCGCTGTTTCCAAACAGTTCAGCGATGTTTACATCCTGTACTGGGCATCCCCTCCTGAGATTAAATTCAGGATTGCCTCCCCTCCGGTTGCCCCATGACCAAACATTCTAGGGCACAGGCATTTAGAACACTGAGGAATTTAGTATCTTTGTCTGTATTGGAACATATATTTATCCAGTCAATGTAGGGGTAGTTGAAGTCACCCATTATTACAGCACTGCCTTTGTTTGTGGCCTCTCTGATTTCATGCCCCATCTCAAGTTCACCTTGAGTATTTTGGTCTGGAGGGTGATAGCATATTCCTATGAATAAATTAGTTTTGGAGCCAGGCATTATCACCCACAGTGCTTCTGTTAAGGAGCTTGCACATTTGAAGTGGTCCAGTCTGGACTCAATGCCCTTTTCGATGTACAGAGCAACATCTCCCCAGCATGCTGTGCCCTGTCCTTCCTATACAGTGTATCTCCAGAGATGCCTGCATCCCATTGGCTCTTTCCATTCTGCCAGGATTCCATAATGCCCACTATATCTAACTTCTCCTTTAGTAGAAGACAGTGCAGCTGTCTTATTTTGGCCCTGAAGCTTCTAGCATTTGCATAGAAACACCCAAACATTGCACCCCCCTCCAGATGTATGCAACTTCTGTTTTGGCATTTAGGCCTCTCTGCCTGGTTACTGTGTCGGCCATAAGCTTGCAGCTTATTTCATTGAATCCTGTGTTTGGGCAATCAGAAGATTTTCTTCTATCTCCTATGGATGATTTAACCTAAACTAGATGATTTCCTGCTCCTGTCAACATTTCCCTGTCAGGCCAAGCAACCCAGGAAGAAAGCACTCCTGGGTCGTTTAGCAAAGCGGAAGCAGTCAGTCAGGAGCCAGCTTGCTTAGTTCTGCATGCTCACAAAATCCTCATGATTTGTTAATAATGGGTAATATACTTGACTGAACCAGAGTTGTGTGTCACCTAAGTTCAGGTGAAGAGTATGCAGTGAGCCAAGATAGGAAGGCCAGGCAGGTAGAACTAAACATTGCAGGAAACATGATATGCAATCAACACAAAATCCTGAAACCAAGTTTCCTGACTCTGTTCTGTCCACTCATCACCCATATCACTAAACTGTCACTTCGTGTGTTTCCTTGCTTCCACTTGACAACTATGGCTGCTCATGGTAATGGTAGGGAAAATATGATAATACAGAATAAGCATTCCTACCCATGAAATAGAAGACATATAACTTCATCCTGACAGCTGAATTCCTAACCACTCATTGTTCTTCAAGACTGCTTCACATATGATGCTTTTTCATATACAAAACCAATCTCTCTGAAAGGGGGAAAAACCCACAGATAGTAGAGTATGATGCACTCTTCTGTGAGTACTTGGTAGGAAACCAAAAAGGACTTGCATACATGTGGCAAAATAAAAGCTTGTCATACACTTCCCATTATTTCCCATACACGTATTTTATTTCTGTGTAGGAAAAACACAATATGTGAAGTGGCTCTTAGAAGCCTAGAGAAAGCTATACAAGAAGAATTTGGATGAATAAGTTGTTCAGTTTTGTCCTTTAGGTCCCTGACAGGCCCTCATGCCGGGAAAGATAAGCATGGGTGATGAGGATGAAAGGAAGGGAGAAATGCCCCGGCTACAATACTATTTAATATCTGTTCACCTTGACCCACGGACAGCAGCAAGGTGATTGTCACTGTGCATGAAACTTCTGTACAGTCACCTGCTAATTGGATGGTTGGTGAAGGTTTGGAAAAGAGAAAGTCCTAAGAGGGCAGGTGCATGTAAAAGGGTAGTAAATAAAGTTAGTCTCAGTTCAAAAAGTTTGGGAAATACTGCAGTGAGTGAATCAGTTTATAGGATTTGTCAATCAGGGAGGGGACTAGACTATATTAGTGGGAAGACACATTTTATTCATCTCATAAATGTTCTCCTGTACTCTCTGAAAAGTTCACCTAATGCCTGAAGGTAAAACCAGACATATTTTCAAAATTGATAACTCTTTATTAGTTTTATTATGTGTAAAGTAATCAACTCAAATTTAATATATCCAAATGTCACAGATACATGATTTTAAATAAGAGGGAAAAGTACTACCTCTAGCAGAATAATTCAAGATCTCTTTATATAGTAGCTATTAAATATTTTGCAACTCTGTCACCAATGAATGTCTCATAATTCAGCATTGTAAGTGTGGCAAAGTTAAAATTCAGTCTTCTTCAATCTGATGCTCTATGGGTGAGTTGGACTAGAAGTCCCATCTGCCTCAGCCAACACAAACAATAGTGATAAGAGGAGTTGTAAGCCAAAGCCTCTGGGATTCAGAAAGTTGTCTAAGGCTCTCATTGTCCTGTGTTATCCTTAAGCTTCACATTCTCTAATAATGAATCAAAACATGCCACTGGATAGGGCAGCCTTTTTATTGTGTTAAAGTACAGTGCTGCCCATGTGCAGGCAGAAACCCCGTAGCACCCTCAGCTTTTCCCAGCTGTCATCATTGTAGGCATTCTTCCTGCCTAAACATACTGGCAGGCATGAGAAACGGGGCCTTCTCAGTGGTGCCCCACTGAGCCAGCTGACGTGTGGTGTCCTCAATCAGAGGGCATATCACCCTAGATATATATGTGTTTTTTTCCTAGAGATATGTGCAGTCTTCTTCTAGAGATATTAGTGGTTTTCCCACTTCCACAGGGGTCCTGCACCCCTAACCCCACAAATTAGGGGGGCAACAAAACCCCACCGGGCAACTGCAGTTAAGTAAAACCGTGGCAACCGAGGCAGCGGATGTGGGATCCTGCTGTAGTCGCCTGCCATGAAGTAGCTCTAAGAGTGGCTGATTTCTGAGCAATCTGCTGCTCACGTCTTTCCCTTAAGAAGGTGTTGCAGTCTACGCCACCTACTTGGTTGAATCTATTTTCATTCACTTTTTCATGCAAAAGCTTGCTTATAATTGAAGTACAAAATACACTGTTAAAGGGCACAGAGCATAAGTCTTTCACTGGCCATTTTCCTAACCATTGTCATGCACACAACCTTCATTACTTGACCCTTTCTCTCTTTCTGTGCAAGTGGACACCAATAATTCGGTCTGCCGATTTCTTTTAGCAGAAGCCAAACATAGTTAGTTCTACATATGTATTTTGCTCTTTTTCCGGAGTGGTGCAGTGGGATTCTGATTTTATACTTGCAATAGTAGGTTACATTAGCAAGAGAATGACTTGCCTAAGCTAAACTAAGCCTCACTTATATTCCTCCTAGCCAAAAACCAACAATAAAACCATTATGTTACACAGGCTCCATTCAGGATCCTGGAGCCCAGTTATTTCACAGTCCTATTTCATTTCCCTACTTTTTAGCAAATGGCATCAAATTTATCCTGACATTACTTGCATGCACAAATCCAACATTTATTAAGTAGCAAAATATTATTAAAAACTCAGCAACACCACCTTAATACTGCAGTTCTGAGAAGAAGCAAGTAGGAATACAAAATGTGTAGACATTGGTACTGAGACAATAAGGTTTGGAAGAAGAGATGAAATGCAAACAAGCATGCTGACCTGGGAGGTTAGCAAACAGCATAAGAAGCTGTCAATATTGATCTATCAGCACTGGTTCCTAGTACTGTTGTGCTAGTTCTGAAAACTGTTTCTCAATAGCTGTAGGGAATATTCTGAAGGAGGAAGGAAATTGGGTTCATAGAAGGAGAAAGGGCCTTCTGTCACTCTTATATGAGACCTATAACAGGGAACCCCCAAACCACTGTGATCCTGAGGGAGCAGCTTTGACTTTTACCTCCTGATAGTTTAAGATAAATGGTATAGCGTGGGAATGATAATGAAATGGGTCCAGTAATTTATAAACAGGACAAGACATATAAAATGGACACACAGTTCTTTTTAAGGCCATTCCATTTAACTAGAGCTGCAAATAAGATGGAGCTTGCTTCTTCTCAGCTCTAGAAGTTAGGCAATGACAGTAGAGAAACTGTGGTTCTTCCAATCTACCTCACATAACTTTCTTTCCAGTCTGCAGTTTGGCTTGGAGTATATAAAGTGATCTCAAAAATGGTAGAAGAAAATGGAAACTTTAGAAACAGATTGATGTCCTGTAGCCAGCATTCAAGTCAAGGTAGGTAGCAAGTCAGCTCCCTGTGGTGCTTCTGGCTTCCTTGGTGTACCTGGAGAGTGAAGTTGTGATAATAACTGTGCACTTTTAATCATCATAATCACCTAAGAAGGGCTTTTATATTCCAAATAGGTAAATAACTTTTGCTCCTTTGTTTGCTTAGAATCTGAAAGTCTCCTCCCCAGTCATAACGTTAGTTGTGCTTAATGCTGCAACAAAAGGACCTAGAGATCATGGCTAGTTTATTTCTATTGATTTGAATGAGATTTAAAGCAGAGAGTACTTTTAATGGTCTGGGTTATAAGGGCTTCCTATGTGATTGGATGCTGTAGTGCAGCTAATCTGAAAGCTAAGGCTTTTGGGATTGGGAGCAAGGAGATAAGAGAGCATAAGAACATAAGATTCTGGATGAGGCCAAGGTCCATCTAGGCCAGTGTTCTGTTCATACAGTGGTCAGTCAGCTCCTGAAGCAGATTTTGTGATCTTCAGAATCTTCCCAGGTTGTGTCTAGTCTTCTGAACATAGATCAGTCAACTGGTTTAGACAAAGACCTATCTGCCTTGGACTTGCAGAATCATTTACTCTGACTCAAGAGTAGACAATAAGCTTACAGAGAAATCCTCCGATTTCCCCAACACAAAATGAGTGAAGAAGAGAGTGGAATGACCTCCTTCCTTTGTCCTTGATGCCTGTCCCCAGAGTCCTCCATGAGTTTGAACGGCACCTTCAGTGGCAAGCTTCACTGCTCAAGTATGATTGAAGAACTCTGATTATCAAAGTTTCTAAATTACTCAGGCAGCCTTCTTGAGTTGAGAAGGCCTGCCACTGAAAAAGTTATCCCTCCAAGCGATAGAAGGTTTCCAGGACACATAATGAGGGGCCAACGGAGGGAGCAGGGCCAGTGGGCTTGTCCCTACTCCCCGTCAACTGACTCTAATTTCTTGACAAAAGAATGGACTATTGAATTGGGCTAAATACTACCTTCATGTTTCATCTGACTACCAGGGGCACGCACTACTTATCCATTACATCTGCTTCACATTCAAAGGCTTCTCAAACTGGAGATTTATCAGAATAATTGTCTGAAAGCACAGTAATCATTTGTTGTGTGATTTGACACTTGGTGACTGGGATTTATCTTAAATTACTTTTTTATTTTACATTTTTCTTCATAACAATAACACTTACTTTCCTTGAGCCTCTGGAATGGACCAGAATAAATACAAGTATCAAAATAAGAAGATTGAAATCTGAAGCCTGGGGATCTTAACTCAAAGCACATATTAATGTGAACCCAGCTAATTTTCTCCATTGCCGAAATAGATCAAAGTTAATATTTATGAGAGGCAGAAGGATAAAGGAAAAGTCCTGAAATTGGATCAGATCAAAGACTCATCCACTCCAGCATCCCGTTTCCCTCAGTGACTAACCAGTTGCTTCTGGGAAGCCTACCAGTTGAAAGCAACAGTTCACCAACTGGGTGAGATCACCTGTCATGCCAACCCACCATGGCTTGCTCACCGCCTCCTTCCCCATCAGACACCATGGCAAGGTTTATTTCTCTCTCTCCCCCAACCATGATTGTGAGCCATTTTTGGCATGTTGCAATTTTTATCCCTTTAACCCTTTTTCTTTTTCCTAGAGATCCCAAAAGGGAAATGGGAGTTTGCCCCATACAGCTTTATGGCCCTGTCAGAAAATACCCATAGACGTGTCAAAAACCCCTTATAGGGGAACTCAGAGTTTTGGCAGCTAGCTATCAAACCTCTTTTTTCACATAAAAGGTGGAGGGAAGAAGTTCTACTTTCCCAAGGACCTAAATCCCAGGGAGAGGCACAAAATGTACACGTATATCACCCAGAAGACAGATGGGAGGAAGGAGAAGAGAAGGGAAGGATGAGCACTTTGCCATGAAGGGGGTATAAATATTACTACTCCGTTTTCATGAGCAATGGCCATTCATGCTTTTGCTTTCTCTTGACCCTTCTCCCTTTTGATAAGTGGCGACAAGTTTTGGGATGTAGCTTTCACCCAAATTTGGTTTCCTTTGGAAGGAGTTCCCTGGAGCCTCATTCATGTTTTGGATATGTTCCTGGATGGAAGCATAGCTAAAATACACCAACAATTAGACCATTGCTCTCACCTCCATTCTTCAGGGAGATGGTCAATACTCCAAGATCCCTACAGAACCTAAACATAGCACTCTGTGGCCTTCCCTCATTTTTTAACTCAGTCTCTCTTGAACTTTTCACACAGAATCACCTGGATTTCAACATCCTTAACCAGGAGTGAGGGACGGCACAAAGGCATACCCTTTTGCTAAAATGGCTATCACCTTCTAGAAGGGTTTTAAATAGTGCTGATGAACATTTAGGTATAATTTCTCTTAAAAATGTAGATGCTGACTGCCTTTGCCAAGGATGTTAAGTGAGCAACAGCACTTCTGGTTCCATTATCTTTTCCTGTCCATTCTTCTAGTCTTCTGGAGCATTGAATGAGGGATGCACAAAGGAACAGTACACATTTGGTACGAAATTTAACACACGTTCAAAATTAGAAGGAAGATGACTTTCTAAAGCACATGTGCAATACATAAATAAGCATGCTTCCACTGTGACTTAACAGTAATAGAATTTTAGAATATTTACTGTCCAGTGGTGGCCTGGATGCAGCAATTTCATTACATGGAAATGAAGCATGAATTAAAACTGATGCTTTATTAATGTAGTTTCCATTAGAGCTTTGTAGCTGCTGCACAATTCAAAGTAACACAATATTATGCTTACCAACTAATTGGAATTTCTGGCTTCACAGTTTAATTAGTTTTAGGAAACAGATTTACCAATCCATTGAGTGTTATCTGTTAAATTTAAAGTGACATTCTACTCCTCAGTTTGTCTGCTTGGCTCACATTAATGTTAATAGAGGTTTTCAAACTATGTAAGCGTAGAATATATATCAGGGGATTGCAAATCATTGCTGGTGGCTTCTGTTAGTAATATTTTGTATATCTCTTCATTGCTCAGATGCTGTATAATTCCAAAAAGTTAAATTAACTGAAATTCCTTATTAGCCATTCAAGAAGCCCAATATTGTAGATTGGCTTTAACTGTACTGACACAGACTGTGATCTGCACCATTCTTGTGATGTTATGCCAGTGCAGACACTTCCGATGAAATCCTGTTCCGAAGTACATTTCTTTGTGTTCAGCAAATTTAATTACTGAATTATATACTTTAGAAACATAGAACATAGAAACATAGAAAACAGAGCGAGTCAGAAGGGGTCTCCTGGGCCATCTAGTCTGACCTCTGGCACCAGCTGGCTCCACTCACGACATGCCCACCATGTGGATGTCCAGTCTATCCTTGAACACCCGCACCGATGGGGCCTCAACGACCTCTTGTGGAAGCCCATTCCACACCCTCGGGGTCCTAACTGTCAGGAAGTGCCTCCTGGCATCCAAATGGAACCTTGGCTCCCTGAGCTTTGCTCCGTTGGAGCACGTTCTGCCTTCCTCTGCAGGGGAGAACAGGTCTCTACCCATCTCCATGTGACATCCCCTCACATACCTGTATGTCGCCAACAGATCCCCTCTGAGTCTCCTTTTCTCCAGGCTGAAGAGACCCAGTTCCCTCAGTCTCGCCTCATACGGCATCCCCTGCAAACCAGCCACAAGGTTGGTGGCTGGTTTGCAGGG